>NC_081216.1:16243194-16592569 GCF_902713425.1 Acipenser ruthenus | reverse complement strand
TGTGTGTGTGTTTGACGGCCTTGCTTTGAGATAGTCTTGCACTCAATTAACTTTCTTTCCTCCCATTTCTGTTTCTTTCTTTCTCCTTAGTTTCTTTTCTACCACTCCCACTTTTCACAAGTATCTACACCTCTACTCCACTCCTGATCACACACCTTATACAGACAAATCATAATGATGGGTGCAGTTCACTGCTAGCTTTCACAGGGAGGGGACCGCCCTTCCAAATACATATAATGATATCATATACATTTGTTCATCAGTACGCTGAAAAAGGCACTAGACAAATCATTTGTCTATTTGAATTAATTTCTTAGAATTTGGAGTGTTTTGAAGTTATGGATGACATGAACCCAGCAATTTTGAAAGTACTTGCTTTAAATAATTTGAGAAATCATTAGCTATATAGGTCTCGAATGTGCAGTTTTAAAAATATGTTAATGCATTTTCATTTTAAAATCTCAGTTTCTATGCCTTGTTCTTGGGTTGCCTGCTGCCCTTACACTGTCTGGGTCATTTCACCCCAGCAGTGTCTTCTGGATCAAAGCATGTTACTGGCTGAAAGCATGTCAGTCAATAGGGGAAGCAGAGGATTGGTTATTGACAGGAATGAAGCAAGTGAAGGGGTGGTGACAGTTTCAAAGACCCAGGAAGTACAAGACAGTCTAAAAGCATGGCTTGTGAACATAGTTTTATTTAACCTGGTGTGGTGCCATATATCAAGTTTTGAAATTAAAATGCATGCTTGCTATAACATGTGTTTCTTTCAAAACTACACAATTGAGACCTGTAAATGGAAAGATGTGCAAGGTAGAGACATTTTATGAAACTATTTTGTTAGCTACAATTACTTCAAAAGTTACTTCAAGAGTTCACCCAGTATAGTTTCAATGAAGTGCCAGTTTGATTATTGTTCTTAGGGAAGCTCATTCTAAATGAGTTTTAGGGTGTGATAATGATTACATTATTCGCTTTCATAACAAAGCCCCTGTTTAATGTATAGAGAAACAGGCAACCATTAGCATCTCTACGTCACATGACAACCGAATCTCAGAACAGCAAACCAAGCCTGTCATGGCAAAATGCATGTCAGGAGAGCCCAGGGTACAGACAGAAAACCTGCAGAAATACCCACTCTCTATTAGAATTTCACAGGGAAAATGACATGAGGTACAGAAAGTGATGGTTTGCTTTGAATTGAGTGATACTTGTATACTAGCATGAACGATAATTTCTAAAATTTCAAGGATTTAGCAAAATAAGTCAGTGGTTATACCCGTTTCCGAAATTGCTCTGAATCATATGCATTGCCAAATAAATGTCTAATGCACACATTGATATTTTAAGATTCACCCCAAAGCCAGGTAAAGTGCTTTGCAAGTTCCAATCACTGTTTGAGGATTAAATAACAAAAGACTGTAAGAGCTGCTGAGCAGGAGTATAGAGGCGTCCCTTACAGACAGCCAGTGAAGTATTTGCAAACCTGGATAATTGCTTCCTATCGCGGAGGTTATAAATGTTACTTAACTCGCAGAATTGGAACAAAATCACTCATTTGTTGCCAGATCCCTGCAGTGCCGCCAGAACAATCAGTTCAGATCAGATGGCAAGGTGATGCCTCCGAAATGTGACCCTTCTTGAGGTAGAGAGTGAGTGGCTGGCTTGGCAGGCTATAAAATACTTGGGAAGGTGAACCGGTTTAGGGTTGAATTCTTTATGCAACATATCCTAATTGGGGGCTACCAACATTTATTGGGTATAAAATGTCAACTCCTGTCATTTGTGTTCAAGTTCTTAAGCAGACCTGGTCTTCTCAGTGATGTGCAAATTACTTCCAAGCCTTTCATTCCTCACAGCCACCGTTTTAAGCCTTCAGCCTTCCACAACACTTAAGTTAACTTCCTGAAGTACAGGAAATTACACCCTACCTGTTCTTAGTACTGTACCTATAACACTGGGAGCACACTTACATCAACACGTAGGATAAAGGGGCTTCACTTTAGTTGATCCAGCCCAATACATCTGGATAGAGCAGAGATTGGACCAGAAGGTGACCCCCGTATTCAATTACCAGTCAATGGTAGCCAATACTAACCGCGCCAGGTAAATGAGTCAGTCGATTTGCCCCACTACCTGTATCAGCATCAGCCAAGAGATTCAATATGCAGGCATTCAAGGCTGAACGACAAACAAGCCAGTGAAATAAGCATGTTGAGACTCAAATTTCTAATCATCTGTTACAATTTTTTTTTTTAAATCTCAACAGTTGTCCCGACTGAATATTATCCAGGTTTAGACTTGACTGCCCTCCTAGAAACCACATTTCTGAACATTTAATGTCAGAACCTATTGGACGAGAACCAAAGCTTTCTGTTGGATTGTTTGATTGTACTACAGTGAATATTGTTCACGATCGGTAGCTAGGTGTGTATTGGTGGATTCTAAGACTGCTGCAACAGCTATTAAGTACTGTGTTGATTCATTAATTAAGCGTTTGGCTCTGGAATAACGTCCCTACCAACATCATAACTGTAACCAGGGCTCGGTGTATACATTTCACAAAGTACTTTTTAAAAAGTTGTTTTTTAATTTTAAAAATAGGTAAGATGGTGCTAACTTTGCCTGCAGACCTACACCAGTCTCAGTATGTTCTTCACAACAGGATCCCTCATTTAGATAGCATGCATCTATATCTGTTCTCTGCCCTCTCAGGACATCTATCCATGAACTCTAATTCATTGCACAACTTATGACTATCCCTGACAGCCATCACACCACTTTTCTCTCATTTCATTTTTTTTGTCTCTCTTCTTCCTTTTCTTTCATTTTGCTTGCCCTATACCTTTGTTGTTATCTGAGCCAGTAGAATCTCTTGTTGATTACCTTCTTATTTTTACAATGCATTGCAAGCTCACCATAATGATTTATTTGGAATCAGGAAGTCCCCAAAAATTACATTTGAAACTTTAAAGGTTTCACATTTAATACATGATGTAAATGTTAATAATACTACTACTACTACTACTACTACTACTACTACTACTACTACTACTAATAATAATAATAATAATAATAATAATAATAATAATAATAATAATAATAATAATAATAATAGATTGCTAACAGAAAAGGTTCAGCGTCAATTAAAAAGCATGGGAAGCTTCAAGTAGGTGTGTGGTTTCTTTCCAGTATTTCTGAATGAGTCAACAAGCCATGTGTTTTGCCTGACCTGGCATCCTTGTGTTTCTATATCAACAGCATAGTCAGCTCCAGCACTGAGGCCAGGAAACAAACGGTTCACATGGAGTGGAATGACTGGCTGTATCAGAAAGGAACATTGTTCATGAAAACCTGTGAACAAAATCAGCGTGCCTTTTCTATTGATCTTCCAGTTTTCCCATGAACCTGTTGTGGTATTGACTACAATGAACTGTGCCGCTATGACTAATGCTACATTTCCATCTGCCACTGGGACAGACTTGAAAGCGATTTGAAATGAGACTCGTTTCCGTATTAGCCTTTTGAGATCAAATTGATTTGAACAGGGACTCTGTCAGACACAGTTAGGGCATCCAGCTGAACAGTTTTCAAATGTTAGCAACTATGTAAATGTTCTTCACATATGTAAACAAAATCACTGGAAAGTACAAGGAATTTCAACAGGAATGAAATGTTTACAAGGAAATTCACACCTCTGTGTTTTTTTTTAGGTTAGGATCAAAAACTCAAATTAACAAAACTAGAGGTCTAAAGCAAACAAAACACTAAGGCCCTGTCCACACTATGCCTTTATACCAGCTTAAAAGTGCTAAATACGGTTAGCGCCTACACTAGGCAGCGTAATACCTCAGGCGGTAGTCTCGAGTCCGGTTCTAAATTAGTTCGCATCAGGTAGTGCGGTTTGTCAGCAGTGTGGACGCCGTAACACCAAACAAAATTTTTGTGTATCCTCCAATATCCCAAAATGCTTTCTGATATGTTTTGGCGCGTGAACATTACAAATACAGTACTCAGAACAGGCGGCTGAAGGAGTTGAGAACGACTGTCAATACTGCTGTACTGTATACAATTTCTGAGGCTTGTTGTGAAATGGTGGATCATGGAGCGACGAGATCAGATGCCGAAATCAAGGCACATTGATATCTGGAGCGATGAAATCGGTCAAGGAGAACTTAAGAGTTCAAAACGAAAACCCACACATTATGACAAAATGCACCTTGTGTTTTTAAGAAACAAAGCCATTACGTTCATGCTAAGAAGCGCCATGTCTTCCATGGGCACGGGCTCCATATTTGCCGGGTTGTAAACATGAAATACAGTGCATGGTGGGATAATGTCATATTCAGTCCCACAGTACGTTGCGAACTGTAACCAAACTATTTTAATTGTGTTTGTACGCATTAAGCCAGACTAAACATGAAACAGTACTTTAGTGTGGACGCTTTGAGCTGGATTAATTAAAATGTTTTTGAGTACGGTTCTCAAGATCGGTTAGGTAGTGTGGACAGGGCCTTACAGGAAGCTTTTTCAGACAAATTGTGAAGCCACTCGGTTGATATTTTGTGAGGATTTGTTTACTTTTCTGTCCTGCAGATAAATGTGATTCATTCACAGCAGGCAGATACACTCAGATTCCTTGTCCATGTGGTTTAATGCTAATCCTCCACATTCTCATATATATATATATATATATATATATATATATATATATGAATGGTCCCTGCGAATTCTGGTCAAAGGGACTGCATAGCTGCACTGCACTGGACTAATGGCGTGGGCTATGAGAGTGGAATGCCACTCTGAGTCCCACTCAGTTCATTAGCAGTTAAACACTGGCCCTTTTGAATACAACTGTGCAATAATTGGGCTTTTAGGACATGTCACAGTCACTAAAAATGCACTTTTATAAAATGACTTTCTTATCTTAGTGGGTTTTAATGTAACTTTAAAATTGCTGCTTTTGTATTATTATGTGTATACTGTTATTTAAATGGTCTGATTGTGGTAGTTGTATATGTGACATGCTATACAAATGTATTGTGGTTTGTTCTTTTTTTCTGTTATGTACTGTACAGTGCTTTGCGATACTTTTGCATAAAAAGCACTATATATCAAAGCTGCCAGGTCAGTTTCAGTATTAATGGGCAGAGGTGGTGGTGGAGTAGGTTGACCTGAGTGCATAATTAAACCTCAAGGGGATTTGTGTGGAGTAGTGGTTAGGGCTCTGGACTCTTGACAGGAGGGTCGTGGGTTCAATCCCAGGTGGGGGACACTGCTGTTGTACCCTTGAGCAAGGTACTTTACCTCGATTGCTCCAGTAAAAACCCAACTATATAAATGGGTAATTGTATGTAAAAATAATGTAATTGTATGTAAAAATAATGTGATATCTTGTAACAATTGTAAGTCGCCCTGGATAAGGGCGTCTGCTAAGAAATAAATAATAATAATTTTACTTTTGTATGTTTTCAATGTTCCAGTACAGGGGTCTCCAAATCTGGTCCTGGAGGGCCGGTCTCTCCTGGTTTTTGTTCTACCTGTACTCTAAATTAATTAATTGGAGCAATTAAGCTTCCAATAAGCACTTAATTGGTCCAATTAAGTAATTTAGGGTACAGTTGGAACAAAAACCAGACGACCCCTGTTCTGGTATGATAATGCCACTGTTACCATAGCAACAAGACTTCATAAATCAGTGAGGTGTCTTGTGATGTCATAGAGGCCACCAAGCAACAGTGCCTGACAATAGAATGTTCTGGGGGCTTATAAATTCAATTATAAACAACTATTATAAAGTTGTTTCAACTTTACAAACAAACCAGACCTTTTGAGTTTTTCTCCTGTGCTGAATCGGATTATTAAGATTATACATATTCAACGAAGTTCTTGTTTCAATTAAATTTTGTTTTTTATTATTTAGATGTATTGATAGTAGTTAATAATTCCAGTTATTTTACATTGTTACATATATACAGTAGATTAAGTTTTATTTTCTTCTAGGCCTAGAATAGTAATTGTTTACTTCTTAGATTAATTTCATTTTATTTTTTTTCTGTTTGTTTAGTTTATTGTAGTTATATTTAAGTATTTGGTAAAAACAGATTTTTGACTAACTTTTTTTTTTTAAGTAAAAAAAGTTCCTTTCCAGGTGTCATTTGAATTTGGATACAATCACAGGTAAATATTTTAATGAAAAGTTATATATTTCACTGTCTAAGCGACCTAAAGACAGAACTAAAGTGGTTCATTTTTCAGAAAGTAAAAAAAAAAATTCTTACTACAGTATATTGATTCGATTTGTAAACACACACTACAGGATATAGTAAATAAACTACAAAAATAATAAAGATAAATTACTGAAAGTTAAAAAAAATAAAAATAAATTAATCTCAAGTAAATTACTAAACAAACATAAAAAATGCAAACTGTTGCTTGGGACTGTGTGTAGCTGGATAGGCCAGTCCATTATTATTATTATTATTATTATTATTATTATTATTATTATTATTATTATTATTATTATTTATCCAGGGCGACTTACAGTTATAAACAAAAAATACATTGTAATTATGACAGTGGGTCTTTTGGTAAAAATTAGCCCAAGCTGTGGATCAAGTTATGTTTACTTGTCGATAACAATAATGTTAATAATAATAATAGAGAGGACTTTCTGTTTCACAGACACCCCCCCACCCCATATTGATGAGGCGCTCTCAGTCCCTCCCCCTGTGCAGGGCAGGCAGCAGTGTGGGGGTCCCCAGGAGAAGCTGGAGTCTGGACGCTGCCCCCGGATCCAGGAGCCCCCACAAACCTAGACTGGCCTCCTCCACCAGAGCCAAAGAAAACATCCAGACGGTCTCCACAAAGCCTCAGGAGCCCATACTCATTGGGGACCCCCCCGGGAATGTTCTGAAAGGTAATGAACCCCTATACTCCAGTCAGTTTCATTCTACACCAGCACTTCAGCGACATAGCATAAAACAAAAGGCTTATAACACAGGAGGTGTGTTATAGAATGTCATCATTGCAATAAGAAAGTTTCGTTTTAAACGCTGTTGCTTATAACAGCATCTCCAACTATAATGAAAATGAAGATGTCACACCATTCTCTGTGGAGACCAAAACAGTGATGTCACTGAACCATGCTGATATGAGTGGAATGAAAGGACACCATCACAAAGCAATGTTTGCAATGTCTTTTTCTATAGATATTTTTGGTATCCCACAATGCCTTGCTTGCAGCAGGGTACAGGTTAAGAGGAGCTATGGATGAATTATAGATGTCACCCCTCAAAATCAAGTGGAGAGTGTTCTCCAGTCATTTAAGCTGTTTCACATAACTCTTTTATCCAGGAGCCCCGTTGTGCACAGGGTATCACTACAGATGTAGGTTATGGTCTATTTTTAATGTTATGCACACTGGTGTTATATTGTCTTTTGTTTTTATCTCCTTTGCATTGATTTCCATTTCTCTGTGACTCCACCACGGTGTTCTCCAGGGGATGACTCTGGTTTTGGCCTAAAATCCACCCCAGATGCCCAGTATCAGTAAGTAACATTTCAAAGTCAAATCTCTTAAAAAAAAAAAATAAATAAAAAAAACTCACCATACTGTACCTCCATTGTTCAGGGTAATGGGGACCAAAGGTTGTTTGGAAAATCAAATACCTTACTGTATTGTTAGTCTGACATGTCCAATCAAGAAGGAGGCTGTGTGGTCCAGTGGTTAAAGAAAAGGGCTTGTAACCAGGAGGTCCCCGGTTCAAATCCCACCTCAGCCACTGACTCATTGTGACCCTGAGCAAGTCACTTAACCTTCACTTAACCTTTCGGGTGAGACATAGTTGTAAATGACTCTGCAGCTGATGCATAGCTCACACACCCTAGTCTCTGTAAATCGCCTTGGATAAAGGCGTCTGCTAAATAAACAAATAATAAGAAGAAGAAGAAGAAGAAACCTCCAGAAACAATTACAGTACTCTTATGCAATTAATGGTTTCATTCTGCACTAGCACTCCTCTAACATAGCATACAACACGAATGCCTCTGCACTGCATGTGAACTCATAGTGTAGTCTACTTTATCACTCCATTGTCCACTGCCTCTTCTAGAAGAGCTGCCCTTCTCTACCAGCTTTAGGCTGAAGAGGTCTCCAGTTCAATTGGATGTTAGTTGCCATGGAGCTGGCTACAAACTGTCATTTCACTCAGACCTGTGACCCCTCTCTCCTGTACAGTTCATCCAGTGCCTGGGACCAGGTTAGCACCCTATCCTAAGCGTTGCATTGAAGGTTTTACTATTAAAGGACCTCCTGTTCCTAGGGACTACTAGATAGACCCTTAGATGGGTGGTTATAATTTGAGCGTACTAATGAATACTATGTTATTTTCTTTAGCAAAGTGAGGTCTCTCATGAGACAGAGACATGTTGCTGAGAGAGCCAAAGCACTGCCTATACTGGCCTTCAATCTGCACGTGAACACCGGATCACTGGTGAGATTGTTTTTCCAGTAAAAAAATGTCAAGCATTGGGGAATACAGTACACCAAGGGGAAACAGGGGGGCATTTACATCTTGCAACATATGGGTACAGTTGAGGGCTTTGTTTTTGACTTGAGAAATTAGATAAGTCTTTTTCTCCTAAAATTTTATTTCTTTACTGTTTTGTTTTTTTTTCTACTGCACTTCACTATGGAACCTGTGGGTGAAGGATTCAGTTCATTAAGTCTAGCGTGACTGCGCTTTCACTACCATGTTAAAGTCTAGTGCGAAAACCTGTATATGTCTGCACCCCTGTGTGAGGTTCCAGCTATACTTCTGTTATTATTTAGGGAAGAAGATCATTTTAATTGCTGTTGTGCTTAGTTTTTCGTGTTCAAGAACTATAGCTGTTGTTTTGAATCCCCCCCCCCCGCCCCCGCCCCCCCCCGCCCCCTACACAATCTTTCATTGTGTTTCTAAAATAAATGTTGTATTGATCTGACCACAGGAAGACACAAGCGAAGAGATGAGGAAACTGCGCATTATGCTCGACAAAGAGGTAACCCTATTATGGTTTTCATAGCAACAGCGAGGCAGACTGAAGAACTTTTTGGCAATAGCAAGGTTCCTGTCGACCTTGATGTAGAGCTTCTGAAGTATAAACTATTTTGCAACATAGCTTACATAACCACTACTCTGAATGGCTTATCAGATGTTGCTAATGGAATGTTATCCCTACAACCAATGATAAGGAGTGAACAGGTAAAATAAGTAAAGACTAACGTTCAACACTTATTAGCTTGTTACAGAAGGGCGTGAGAATAGACCAGTGGATCACTGGATCGCACTGAATGAAAAGAAATTTCCCAAACTGGAGGTAAACTGTCATGACCTCTGCCAATACAAAAATGTGTTACAGCTGGTTTGCCTCACCCTTACAGCCAATAAAAACCCAGCTTTATTGATCATGCAGAACAGTAATTGACACATCTGAGAATTAAATAGAAAATCCATAATGTTGCTTTATCTTGTTTTTGAAAAACACTTTTTTGTTCAGGTCACGTGGTATTTATTCTGTGCAGCAAAGTTCAGTTTTGAATTATAAAAATAAAATAAAAAAAACACCATTTAAAACATTTATTTAGAAAATATTGTCACTGCATACTTGATTGTATGGAGCAATTAGGGCAGCAATCTCAAGTGATTTTTCAGACAATATGACATGAAACCTAGGGAATTCTAAATTACCAGAACATGCTCATATCACAAAATAAATATCATAAATGTAATGTGTTTTTTTTCTTCTGCTATATATTACACAGCGTAAAATACAGGACCATGAAAGGGACTATGACGACCGTGTGAAACAAATTTTAAAGGTACGTATTATAGTTCAGACACCCTACAGTAACTGTGCCATTGCAAACCTTCAGTTGAAATATTGCATTTGAACTTACAGTAATCCATTTTGTCATGATTTACAGGTGAACGAAGAAATCGAACAAATTGACTCAAGAGGACAAACAGCTTACAATAAAATACTGGTAGGTACAATTTAAAAACTTTTCTCTGTTTCAAACAAGGTCTAGCACTTCATTTAATGGTTTCAATTGTGGGTTTAGCCACAGTGAAGTTTTTACGCAGCCAGTTGCTCCTTGTTGTATTACAGAGCCTGAAGGAGGAGATAAAAAAACTGCAGAAGAAACTGAGCAACCTGGATAAAGTGGATGGAGAGGCTTTTATACAACAGTATGAGGAAGAGTACGGGGAGGAGCCAGAGGAGAGCGAGGAGAAAAGAAAAGGAAACAACCAAGAGGATCAAGAGGAAGCAGAACAGAAGGAAGAAAGAATGGAAGCCAAGAACCCAAATAGAGAGGTGAAAAGGAAGCAAGCACCCAAAGGGACTAACACAAAGGAAGATAAGTAAGTAATCTGCGTGTAACAAGGAAACACAGAAATTCAGTTATGGTACTCTATGAACATTCATGGAGTACCACGGTTATTTCACGAACGAGGATGGACGTATTATGATTATCTTCATTTTCCAATCGTTTTTCCTTTTTAAGGCTTTCGACTGGTGGCTGCTCCTGCTTTTCATGGTTGTGTGGAAAGAGCCGGGTCCAGAAAAGAAAGAAGGTAGAGCTCACTACAGAAGTCTTATAGCTTCTTTAACAAAAGTTTAACAAGAGATGTGCAGAACTTTTGGTCAGTTTATTCATATCATCCGTTCTTTCTCTCAATAGGCTTGGATTTGCTCCTGAGGATTATTGCTAAACATTCCTTATTGCGAAGGCTTGCGTTTCTGACAGTCACATTCACACAGGCTCTATTTATTTGCTCTCCTGCACCTTGTCTCTCAGTATGTGCTAGTCTCCTGTGACCCCGACTGTTTTGGCTTTGCATTAATAGTGTTTTTTGTGAAGTATTTGTTTTAAGTAGGTTAGCTGCATGGTTTTTCGACCGTGAATTGGGTGGTTATCCATACTAGTTGTAGTGCTGATGACTATTATTGGGTTCTCTGGCAGTTGTTGTTTTCTAATAAAAACCTGATTTACACAACACAAAAAACAGGACAATCAACCTAAATTCACACAGAATTACCATATATAAAGCCTTTTTTTCAAAGTGAAATGAAAACAGTCACATTACAAGAGATCTTACCACATAGTGAGCAAAAGGAATAGGTCAAACATAAGGGACATGCCTGAATCCATCAGTAAGAAACTTCAGTCAGTTATCTAAGAAAACACCCTAGAAGAAATGTTATATAATCAGAAATATGGGCCTCAACATAAAAAAGCGGTTCCACCATGTTCTTGGTGGGGAATAAAAAATTAATGGATAATGTATAGTGTATAATGAAAGATGTGTAATATTTCTTTTAAAAAGGAATGTTAACTTTAGAAATAAGTCAAGATATCAATAAGGTTAATCTTTGCATCCATTGCTCAGAAATATGTTTATAGAGTGAATGTGCTCAAATTAATTCCGGGTGACCACTTTCTGCACTTGCAATATGATTTTACCTTTAACATGTATGTATTTTCAGAACCAATTCATGTTTTACTTATTTACTCAGTTACTTCTATTTACATATATAATTGTTTTATTGAAATAAAAATGTATGATTAAAATTTCCTTGTAAATTATTCTAAATGGGGAAACAGAACTTAACATATAACAAATTTATGTTACAGTAGAACTTCTGTGGCAGTGTGAAAGCCCTGCTGGTGCACGAGTGTGTGTTGTGTAGAGACTGTTAGGTAGGCAGAGAGGGGGTTCAAAACACATGGGAATGTGGCTGGAACTGACAATTTAATACATTATAAAATAGCTGTTAGAGGGAGGGTTAGAATTGTTGTTGGTGATAGTAGAGGTCTGTGTTTCGCGTTTCATGTTCCTTGCTATGCTGTCAGTTTGTTTACATTCGTGAGTTTTCGTCAAACCTTTTGACAGGTGTGTTTTTGTAAAGATTTTGTTAGTTTTATTCATTAAAACTGCACATTAGCACATTTAACCTTGCAGCTTTGTGTCTCTCTCCCTGCCATAGCATCTGGGTTGGGACGCTACCACGCCACACTTCTCCGTGCAATTAATGGGATCGTTTTTTGTATTTGCAACACAAAAATATTTGCAAACCAAATACTCAAAAAACATAAACCAAAGAGTCGTAGCTTCCATGTTGCACAACTTTAATAGAATATTCTAGCTAATCTACAGAAAAACATCACTTTAAAAATAACAAATTGTTTAGAACACTGAAAGGCCATAACGCACTCTACGTGCCAGGGCATGTTGCTGTGCTGGTGTGTTACGATTTAATCACAGGAAAAACCTGTTTCAAAATGAATTCAAGGTGCATTTTGTTGGTACTTTTCACATGGGTCAACAATAATCTTTTTTTAATTAAAAAAGCTGGGTGGAATGCACCTATGGCAATTTTTGCACTGTCTCCTTTAGCTACCAATCTAGATTCCTAAAGCACCTGCTGGAGCGCTCTTCCTGTTCTACATCCCGCAGAGAATCAACAGGCACAGCATTGCTGTTTTAGGTAAGTATGTGGGCACCAAAGGAGTTAAAAATCATAAGCAGCTTTGTGGGATCTAAAGTATTGAGACAATTTGGCTTTTTATATTTTATTTTTTACTTAAAATGTAATTAACTCTCAACAATGTTAAATCTGGCTCAATTAAAAGTTTTTTTGACAGTTTGGTAACAATGCTACATTTCATGAAAAGGAAAGTCTATAACACTCTGTGGTGCTTATAAGCAGTGCAAACCAGCAAAACTGTTCTTTTTTTAAAAGAGAATACATAAAACCATGAGAAATGCATGTATATAAATAACTTAGTCATGACATAAAAACAAAGTTAATGCTTCCAAACAGCTCCCCTACCTTCCCTTATAAGTTTTGTTAATGCATTTGACTTTTATGCAATTGTTTCTTGGCATGAAAAACCCTGAGTAGCCTATGATGAAGCCAATGGGTGGGTAGGTTTAAATATTATCAATTTATTGAATGGGTGAAGTGTGATACATAAATTGTACTCTACACATTTGTGGGTGTATATTTCAAAAGTTCATAACAGAGGGAACCAGGATGTCGCTTTATTTTTGCTTCAGATTACATTTTACAATGTACAAAGGTAAGCCAAAAAAAAAAAAAAAAAGAGTTAAATGTTAAGAGGAAAAAACAATTCATGCGCTTTAAAACCTTTTATTATTATTATTATTATTTTTTTATGTTTTAGTCAAGATTGTGCTACATTGAAAAGGTAACCACATCTGCAGGCTGGAGTATTTTGATACATTTGGTTAACATGGTGTTGTCCGCTAATCTCATGGCAGTGGTATCTGTGTTACTGCTGTTTGCATTCAGTAGGCTGGGTTGCTTCTTTCTGTAGGGGGGAAAAAATAAAAATTATATTATATATGATAATTAGGAGAAAGGAGTAACGCCTAAATACAAATAAAATGCTCTGTGCATTAGCAGGCTGATTTTCAATTATTTTGCACTGTTCCACTTTTCATATATTTCTCCAAAACACAATTTTCAAAAGCCTTGATTTGAGCAATCACTCCCTCCACTGGTGCCTGTGCATCGCAGTGCACCTGTTGCAGAGGTACAATTTAAAAACTGAAAAGAAGAGCAAGAGAGTCCATGTAACCAATATTTTACAACTATTTTATGGTGGTGTAAAATGTTGAGCAAGCTATAAAACAGGATTATCAATGTAAATCAATTTGGACTGTCCCCAATGCCTTTCTAGTCCATTGATAAATCACAAACTGCACTTTCTAAATGCATGAATTTAATTTCACCATTTCCAAAATGAGCTACTACAGGATGTTAGAGGGAAGCTCAGATATTTTGTTAAAACACAGAAACCTCTAAAAATATTTGAGATCTGCAAATTATTGAACAAGCTTTTGTTCAGTATACCGAACATTTTTCATTTTTCATTTGACAGCCCTCAGGTACGGACGTTCAAAATACTGAATATTAAATATTTCGGGATCCCACATATTGGTATCGTATTTTGTATATATTTTTAGGTCTCGTGTAAAGCAAATAATGTGTTTCACAGCGAAATTTCATTCTCTCATAAACTTGGTCTCAGGACAATACAAAAAAGCCTACATGTGGCTAACCATACGTGTTACCTTAACATACTGTGTGGCAGAGCAAAGAGAATTTAAAGCGTTGTGTCCTTCATTACCATAGGAATTAATACATGAATATTTAATGGTGTGCTCCAGGACAACACCAGGCAGGAATAAATTGAAAATAGTCAATTTTTACACAAGAGCAAGTGAGGAGCATATTGGAGTACAAAAAAAATAGAACAGAGCAAAATCTTTGAACATTGACCTGTAATTCCTAGTCAATCAGTATATTAGGAAAGAAGAGGTACAGTCTAAGAGGTAAAGGGATGGAACTTAAAAATTAAACAAAAAAAGAAAAGAAAAAGGTGTATTCTCCCTTACCTAAAAATGTATGAATTGACACATGAATTATGCCTAAAATAGAGGAAGAAAAAAAAATAGATGCATATGTTTTTTTGGTTTTTTTTTGACATCTGGACATTCAACCAAAAACCTCAATAAAAATGAAGCTACCAACCATAATTCCACAATACAAAAAAATCTAGGTAAACTAGTTCAAGAAAGAAAATTATATATATATATATATATATATATATATATATATATATATATATATATATATATATATATATATATTCCGAATAGTTTTCCTTTTAAGGTCTCACTGAACCGACACATTTCAATTGAAAGCCAGTTAAGTTTTTAAATCAGATGATTGGGTTGTGCTGTGTGTATAATCTCCAAAGTGCTTTCAATTAAAAACAAACTGTCTCCTTTTAATCTGTAGACAGATGAGTTTCCCGTGGCCGATGCAGATCCACATTATAATCACATAAGCATAACAATAGACAATCTACTGTTCCTTCAGGCATCATCAGTCTATTTATCCATTTATTTTGTTTTATTTCATCTATACTGTACATTATCAAATTTTATTTTTTCTAAAACCACAAACTTTGTCATCCATGGTGTGTCTGTTCCTTGTAAACTATTGGTTCATTTACTTTTGTAATTCTTTTATTTGATAGGCGGTTCTGTATTCTTTTATATAATGATGTACCTGTCTCTCCTACGTATTTTATTTTATTAAATGTTATGCAAAATATACCATATACATGGTTACTATGCATGCATGACTGATTATTTTAAGACTGCATATTTATTTTCTTCATTTGCAATTTTACTTTGATCTTTACCAATACATTTGCACACTTTACATGTGAATTACAGGTTTCAATGTCCATTAATGTATCTATGGTCCCTTTATGCTTGGACTAAAATGTGGACTTAAATGTCAGCCAAATTTGCATCCCTTCTAAAAGCTACGATAGATGCTTTCGGAAATATTTAATTTTTTTTCTGAAGTTTACGTAAATGCTTCCAAACAAATTTTTTAAATGTTGGTTAATTGAGAATATGTAATTATTAATGGTACTCTCTTAACCCTCTCTTCCCTTGTCTTATAATCAAGTAGTTAATAACTATTTTCTTTGTCATCAATTCTCTCTCAATAATTTGTTCTTTATCTTCTTGATTTATTTTTAATTCCTTTCTGTTTTTTCATCAGAACAGATTTTCTTTTTATCCTTATACCGTCCTTTAGGAATTGCTCTTTTAGTAAGGATATGCAGATGACATATGTAGGTACTGATGCATATCAGTAGGTCTCAAGTAAAAAAATCTGTTTTAATATATATAGTGATTTATAAGGTGATTAGAAAGTAAGTTTATCACATCAACACATCATTGATGTGGTAAACTTATTTTCATCACCCTGTATATAAAAACAAAGTGTTGGTTAACAGATCTAAATAACCAATAGATATGCTACCATAACCTGAACCCACATATCAAAGTTAACCATGTCATAATTATAAGAATTGCCATCATGGTTATCTACTTCCATGAGGTTCACCAGTGTTTATATTAAGCCATTCTTCCAAAGTATTAACTCAAATAAATAAAAATGAAATAAATACATGAGCTTCTTTAACAACCCTCAATCTACCAGACTATAAATTAACTAGAAAAGCAGAAATTGCATTATATTTCAGGCATAAACCCCACTATTAAATAAGGCAGGGTGCTAGTCCAAATGGAAGCTAGAATGAAATGCATCAGGGGAAGCCTGGCGTTACATTCAAAATGTAATCCAACTGAAAGCTGACCTTAGGATCATACTCTTCATCTTCATCCACATCTTCCTATTTAAAAGAAATGTTAAAGAAAGAAAAAAAAAATCAAGACAAATGAGCAGGTACTAAACTGCATGTGCAAAAACAGTAAATGGTAGATACTCATTCACAAACAACTGTAGTACAGAGACAAAATGCATATTTGAAGTAAATGTGTTCATAGATAAGCATAACTGCATAAAAGAAAATACATGCATTGTAGTATTATTAAGAAAAAAACACAACACGCTCCCTAATTTTATTCAGTATATGTTTAAATCGGGGAAAATGTAACCATGCCTCCTCCCAAACCTATAGTGGAACACAATGGGAGTCTGTTTGTATCAACACCAGACATCAAGAGGCACACCTTAAGTAAACCTTTGTCAATATTTAGGTTATTAAAAGCATCTGTCATGTGGGACTGGGTAGCAGATTGGGCTGGTCATCTTTACAGAATACTGGCTGCAATATTGATTTGATGTGTGCGGTCTTAAAGTCTTATATGTACTATGTATTCATTTTAGTTTCTTTTCACAAAACATGGTGGTGTACAAGGCTCAATGCACAAACAGAATACTGAGAATACAATACAAGCTAATCTATCAGTCCAATGTAGTTTCATGTATTTTTTTTTAACTGCAACATCTTTATATATGGTTTAAAAAAAATACTACCAACAAAGAAGCACTCTTGCAGGTTTAAATCCTTGCTAATAACCGGATTTTCTGTTTTTACATATTTAAAATTGCACATGCAGACATGTCTCTTTTAAATAAGATGCCACATAAATTGTGGTCAGGTAAAAACAACCTACCTCCTCCTCGCCTTCTTCCCCCTCCTCCTCTTCAAACTAAAAAAATAAAAATGGGGGGAAAAAAACATGCGTTAAAAACAAAAAAATAAAAAACAAAACAAAAACACCCCCACAACACTCATACATTACAAATATAAAATACCCCATACTCATTTATTTAAGTAAACTATTATTGTTAAACACAGGGACACCTACATTATCGTCATCATCTTCTATGGCTTCTCCAGTGAAATATAGCACTGCCCGAGGAACTATCCGTTCACGGAAAAAGTGTCCAACTTCAAAATCTTCTGCTAAACTGAATTCAGAATCTTCATCCTGGAAAACACATTATGATCCTGAGACAATTTGTGTTCTCATATTATACAGCACAATAAAGTAAACACTAGACCAGTATATTAAATTAGCTTAAACTTTTTTGGATTATTTTAACAGTTTTTGCTATTAATTTGTTAAAACTTGAATAATAAAGACCTGTTACTCACCAATGCCTCTCCATCTCCAGAAACTAAAAATATAAAAAATAGATTAAATGAAATTGTTAATATTCTATTGCACGGTAAACACTGTCTGAGGAAAATTTCTATTAATAGCATAAGATTATGCTTTCATTAAAACGCATCATACAGCAGTTCTGTACATTTGTTTAGGTTTATTGCTCATTTGCTGAAAACAATAGTACTGATAAAGTTAAAAAAATTCTGTGTGCCATAGCAACCAGTATAAAAATGACAATCCAACATCCTCTTGGCTCCAATGCAAAAATGCATAGTTTATATGACTGCCAATTAAACAATCCTGAGTCTAATTCACAAGCAGCAATTTCCCAGTGCTAAGATCAGGCTCTACTGCATTCCTTTTGTCTATTAAAAAATTAATACATTTGACAGCCTTAACTGCAGCAGTTAAATTGAAGAATGAGTTTGAAAGACATCAAAAAGACCAACACTAACACAAACTGTTCTACATTACAAGTAGCAAGTGCAAGGTCTCCCATCTCCTCCTTAATGTGCACCTAGATTGTAGATATTTAGACTTCTGAAATGCTATACTACTTTTAAAACAAGTCAAATATGATCTATTTTTCTGTTATGTGAATTTGTGGCTTCAGATGTATGAAAATATTAGTTAATCAATCGAGTTTCTTTAAAAAGTTGACAGTAAATAAATACATTTGCACATTTATATTTTAAGACAATCACAGCATGGTCATTTGCGTAGTGTTTTTCTTCTTGTACAGGTAACATGATAAAATGCAATATCAATGTGAAGCTATACAGTTCATTTTTGGAACTATAGTAGATATTTACTACAGCTAGATTAAACCAACTAGCTGCTATGCAAAAAAACAGTGTCAACACTCTTCCAACTGCTAAAATCTACAGGACCTTTAATTATAATAATCCTTAATAAATAGAAAGCACACTTTTGTAGAAGATTCCCACATCTTTTTTTTTTTTTTTTAAGTGACTTAAAAGAAGAAAAAAAAAAAAAAGAAAAAAAGGGAGGGCCAAACCACAAAGATTCTTTGTTCCCAAGATTGCACACTCCGATTCCTTGTCACATAAGGAAGTGATGATCAGGCCGTACAGGAATGTTGGCACCAGCCCAGACAATAAGGACTCGCCTAACTTCAAGTACTATAGAGACTACCTGTTTAATTACTGAAGGAATTTAAAGCTACGTAAGCGTTCAAATCTGTATCATCATAATTAGTAAGTTGTGAGACAATAGGTAGATAGTGAAGGTGTGCTTCTCGCCAGGGTTGGTTAATTTTTAGGTTAATTTGAGGTTTTAACTAATTAAATTACCTAGTTAATTGTAAATTAATTACTAAGGAGTTAATTTAACTTGTTGACGATTTAACGCATTAACATGATTGCCAGTATTCAGTTGTTGTCATTGCAAAATGTATCGGCAGCTCACTCAATACAACACGTTATCACAGCAACTGCAGCCTCTTGCTATGCACATTGCTGCACACACAGCCTGCACGCTCCAAAAAGGCAGTTTGCAAAGTGATGTCGCCGATTCAAATGTTGTAAAGAAAAAGTCAATTGCAAAAAGTCGATACCTGCGATCATAAAGCAGTTCTACAACGTCAATTGTGCTGCCGCAGACAACTTATCCAAGATGGAGACACTTAAAAGGCGAATGCAAGCTTTGCAAAAAAGGAAGATCAGCAAAGTTAATAAAAAAAAGAAATGTCTTGTTATCTTAATTGTGGTAGGGTTCATTTAATTTCAATAATTAACTGTTCATTTAATTGATAATGATGACTTTAATTTAATGCATTAACTGTGCACATTAATTTGTCTAACCCTGCTTCCCTCCCTGGCAATTTATCAAATCTCTTCCATTAAATAGGGCATTATATTCCTGGTGGTGTTACAAGAATATTTTAATCTTGAGCATGGTTATTACCAGTTACCTTAAATAACAAAACAACTATGCATGTATACTCCTGCCCTCTATCAAAATTCAAATATCCTGACTACCAGACCAGTCCTATCAAGCTGTTACTCACAGTATTCTGTATCTCACAATTTAATGCAACAACAAAGGTTTGGTAACAAATTCAGGCTTTTGTTTCCATCTACCCCCAATACATTTTTTATTGTATTATAGCCTGATGATGTACACAGAACACCCAACAACAGAGAAGCAGATCACATAGCTTTTAAATACCCATCTAAGGACATCTGGTACGTGAATGACTGTAGCATACACATATCAGTAAAACATTAACCAAGGTCAAAACCATATAATTATATATGTTTAAACATTGACACTGCTAAAGTCAAGAAAAGTCAAATAGAGGATATGATTAAATATTGACAGATGCTAATGTGAGGACTCTCACAAGACACCTGTTAACTGAAGCAAAAATGATAATAATACATACAGAATACAGTTAGTGTGTTTAGACACTTAACTCCGAGCTGGCTTAGTGTTGATTAGATAAAAACATTGTTATCATTTGAGTCACCTGTTTACACTTGAACGGCGCTCTAAGCTGGTTCTGACTCTGTGCGCACGCACAGCCACTGACTTAAAGTGCGTGACCTCAGACGTCAGATCTGCAGGGCGACCTCCCGATACACAGGAGGAAAAGTTAAGACATTGTGATTTCCTGAGTTAACAAATCAAATTTTTACCCACGATTTTCTCCCCAATTTTGAATGTCCAATCCATTTTTTACCCTCACCGCAGTGATTCCCCACACATCTCAGGAGAACTGAAGGTTCAATGGGTGTCCTCCGATCCCAAGACCAAGCCAGCTTCCTTTTTTACACACCAGGAAATCGAGAACAGATGTCAGTGAGCTACCGTCCTCTGAAGGGTAAAAGGCCCGTCCCCTGCAGGTGTCTGCCAGAGCTCAGTAGGCGCCTGACCAGCAGGTTCTGCTGTAGCGAAATGGGGAGAAACAGTCCCTGCCAGTTTTGCCTCCCTAACACACGGTAGTGCCAGAGCCAAAGCAACACTCCTTTCGGAATCCCCAGCGAAGACCGACGATTTTGCACAGCCAGGATGCAAACCTGCGTTCCCATGACTGTACGACTCACCCTACGCACCACACTGCTGTGCTTTCACCAGGTGAGCCACTCCGGAAACCCTAACAAGTGTTTTCTTTCCGATTAGCTAAAACTTGAGGACCTAGAAAAAGCATGTACCATGCAGGAGTATTCTATCTGTATAAATCTGAATAAAAGTTACCTGTACATGTTACTGAAGTACAGATATTGATCCAACATTTCTCCACTTGTCTACTCCCATTTATATTACACACCTGTATAAAACCAAACATTTTCTAGTTACTAGCATTTGTAATATTCACCTTAAACCTAAAATAAACAACCATATGATGGGCATGTTGTTTATTTATTGGATCTAGGTAAAATATACTTAGTTAAAATGTACTTTGTTTTAGAAAAATGTTAATAACATTGCAAAAACACAAATTAAAAAACACGTCTTTTTTGCAGTCACAGTGAGTAGTTCTACAGTGAAACTGTGTGTTCGGATATGATACTCTTAATAGTATTGGAGGTGAAACATCATTCAGGAAATGGTAGAACAGTGCATTTATTTAATTTTGTAATTGATTTATTAGGCTTCCAAGCTGGCTTGGGAAGCCTATTACTGTAGATTGTTTTTATTTATTTATTTATTTATTAGTCGGTTTTTCCTCCCAAAACTTTAAACTGCTCCTGTTTGCACGCGGTGTAACCAATCAACATGAAACTTGGCAGGTATCATCCCGTGTATATTAGTTCAAATGCAAACAAAATTGCGCTCCTGTGTCAACCAAGATGGCGACCCGACTCATTTTTTGGAAAAACCTTTCAAAATCTTCTTCTTGGGAAGCGCTGAACCGATTGATCTGAAACTTTGCATATGTCATCAGCAACCAAACCCGCTTCAAGTTTGCGAAGTAGAAGTTGCTGCAATAAATTTTACTATCAAAATGGCTGCCACCAAATTCGCAAAAAATGCACCCAAACAAACTGCTTCTGTTTGCAAACCATTTAACAAACTAACTAACTTGGTAGGCGTCATCCTGAGGACAATGGAATTCAAATGTGTCAAAATGGTGTTCTTTTGTTAAACAAGATGACCAACCGACCGACATTTTCTTCTTAAATTTAAAACTGCTTCAGTTGAAAAATTGTTTATTTGATTAACTCCAAAATTGACAAGTCATCCCTGTGTCAATATAATTGACTTTTTCAGAAACGGTGTTTGTGCGTAAATCAATATGGCCACTTAACGCATTTCTTTAAAAACCTTTCAAAATCTACAGGCAAATGTAAAACTAGCTTTCAACTCCTTATAGAGTGCAGTTAAGTTAATGGTTACTATGGAACACATATAGGAGACCATATGTGCTCTATCTAAAAATGACCTTGCCTGCAATCTTTGACTTCCCCAATGTCAAACTTAAAACTAGCTTATAAATCACTTGTGCTGCAATGTTACAGCTTGCCAAAATTTCCAACTTGTACTGAGCTTAGAAGCAGTAGAAGTGTCTGGCAGTTCTAGTTTATCTTAAATTTGGTCAGGTATTGTTACTGAAGTATACAGGACACACTTCAAGTAAACATTGGGGGGGTAATACACCATGATACTAATAGGCTTACATATCATAGAATGTGTAAACTAAACTGTTATTTTTTTGGTTCTCCATTTTTATGTCATTAGTGGTTACCAAGATAAACGTCCAGGATCCTGTGCATGAGTGAAACTGCCCAGAATTGACGATTAAAAAAATACTAACCAGCCTGTCATGTACGTGGCTTCACCAGAGTGTATTTGTATGTCCTGTTCCAAATGAGACATAAAAAACTGTAAAAAATTCCCTACCTACCTTATGATTATTTATTTATCTGCAACAGACAACTGGCCTAATGTACCAACAATGGACCAACCTGGGCTACAGACATGCCATCAACCCATTGCCCATTTGGAAATGATTTTGCATTGGAATGGAACCCGCTGCTAGGAAAGGTAACTTGCAACAGGTTACGAACAATGCAGGTAAAGAAAAAACAAGAGACAAACTAAAAATTCAGAATTTAAATCTCATGTAGTAATTCTGAGTTGCATAAAAAGTGAATTATGAAATAGTGTACCAGTGCTGCCACCTACTGCTCGTGAGAATAGTCCTAAAACTAACACACCTGGAGTATGTACAGTACACACTTTTTTTCATGGGTCGCTCTCACTCACATGAAATAATTTGTTTTGTAAATGGCCTCACCAACAAGTATTCTGTAAAAAGCTACATGTCCCTTTTTGCAAGAGTCAGCCTCAATGGGCAAGACAGCCAATTTGACAGACCAGGGATGGAAGCAAGACTCCTAATCTATTACAGTTTCACCCATTCCAGGCTGCACTACAAGCTTGATTAGCCACAGTGTACAGGTAACTAGTCTAATTAAACCCATAGTAAAATCAGGAATGGATCAAACTGCTTTGCAATTGGAGTATTATAGTCAAACAATAAGAGAAATGAAATAGAATCATAAAAAATGTAACTGATAATCAACTTCCTTGGATAGATAGGTAGATTTTTTTTTTTTAAATCTCAATCTTGATCTCTTCAATCACAGCGACCGTTCCTGTAAAGCACTGGGCTGAAGCAAATTCAGCCAGATTGCAATTGGGGTGGAGATCGGTTGTGTTGGATCTTAGCAACAGAGTCCTCTTATGTTAAGCTATACCCCCACCCCCACCCCAAAAAAATATTGATATTTAAGAATATAAAAAAACATAATTACACTGCAGTAATTGCAGACATCAGTGTATTATAATACAGTGAGCAGTTCTGTTCAGGTTGACTGATATGACAGCCTCCCTGATCACCTTGAGAAGTTAAACTAACGTTGAGAAGAGACACAGGCAGCGTGTTTGTAGGAATAAAAAATATAGGTGCAAAGCTCGATCATTGTACTAGGGAAACTGATTTCAAAAGCATCAACTTTAATTACTCTCAAAACTGTTTGAGAAGTTTTCATATTTAAGCAATAACTCACGACAGGGTGTGCGGTAAGATATCTTATTGCACTTCTGGGTGGTTAAAATATGTCTTGCCACGAGTTATTGCTTCCAGATGAAAACTACTCAGACAGTTTTGTGAGTAAATTGACTGTATAGCTCCACCTTGTGGTAAAATGTCAGTTTCAGTCAGATATTCTTGAAGTAGTACTTTCTCCATTATTAGGGCACTCTTTTTTTATTACTTGGGAGAGTAGTCATTGTTGAGATTATATATATATATATATTATATATATATATATAAAATATATATATATATATATATATATATATATATATATATATATATATATATATATATATATATATATATATATATATATATATATATATATATATATGCTGCTTACCTTTGACAGGGTTGAAGAAGTTGAAGAAAGAGTCACTGGGTACTTGTTTCGTGATTGTCCTCATTGTGCCACGGCCCTTGTGCTTCTGCTTCTTTTTGATTGTTTTTACAGTCACGTTTTTGCCTTTCTTCCAGTCAATTAAACACCTGGTTTAAAAAAGGATAAAATAATGAACTTCTTTAAAAGTAACATTAAATCACAAACCCAGGCAGTTATAAGTGCATAGTGTTTTGGTCTACAACATCTGGAAATCAAAAGTCACATGAACACAATATGGCAGCCATTACTGAAGGGTATGCTTACATTCCCCCCACAACCTACTGCAGATCTAGACTGTGTCATATGCATATTTGAAAAGAGAAATGTCTTTCACAACAGTAATATTTAACATCACCTGATGGATACTATGTCAGCTTCTTTCTAAACACATCTTTAGGACCCAATACTATAACAAAGCAGTACCCTATAATTTGATTTAATTTTGCACTGCAATGGAAAGCGCCGATAGGACGGGCAACTTGCAACAGGTTACGAACAATGCAGGGAAAAAACACACTCTTTCCATGCTGCAATAGAGAAAATTCATAAGGAATCCTAAAAGAAAAAACAAAGCCAAATGTCCGCTCACCCTTCACAGTCAACAATTTCAGGCCCTTCAAAAGAGAAAGGGTCTGCCTGATCTGGTTCTGACTTCATCTTGTAGACTTTTGTTAGGACAGCATTGTTGAAGAAGTCATTGGGCTCAAAGAGGAACTCTAACGTGAAACTCTGTTAGACAACAAGCAAGATCAATGTCTTTTGTTTATCTTCATTAATATTGCAAAGCTTAATAAGAACAGTGTCTGTTCTGGTTAACTTCTAATGAATGTGTTATTGTGTTCCCAAAGATAGAACAGAAAGACTCCAAACAAAAAGCAGTTTCCTGTTTCAGTGGGGTTAATTTAGCACTGGAATGGAACCCAATGCCAGAAAGCAGACTGATCACAGGTTACGAACAGTGCAAAGTAAACATCTTAAACTAAAACAAGGAGACAAGATTGTTACAACCAGTGCAAATGGCACCAAAAGCCAATTTAAATAAAGCTTCTCAAAACAATTTAAACTGGGAGAGGAAATACTAACCAATGGTTGTCCAGGATCAGAAAACTTAACTTTGATGTCCTGCAAGTGATTCAGGATTGGCTCGTCATGCTCCTAGATTAAGAAGGGGAGATGAAAAGTAAATTAAGCCAGAGTATATGGTCCCAAAACAAACATTTTACCGGCATGCAAGAATTGATTTTTGCATTATTTCAGAAATCTTCTGCATTCTGAATGGGTCAGTTTTTACAATGCTCACATTGGAATAATGTAGTAGTAACAATCTAATTCTTTGAAATTGCTTGACACATACATGAATGATTTGCTTAAAGTACATCCTTGTAAAATAACCCAAACAGCTTATGTATCAAAGTACAGAACAGACAGACTGCACCAGCAGCCAGCCACTTGTTCTAGATGAGTTAATGTAGCACTGGAATGGAACCCACAATCAGAAAAGGGGCTGATCACAGATTACGAACAGTGCAAGATTGTTGTCTGTCAATTTAGGTTGCTTATAGTGCAAGAAATGATTAAAATTAAAACAAAAGAGGTTCATTTTTTTAACCATTAATTAAACTTGTCTAGGTTTGATTATTCAAGCAAAGGTTATTAAAATCTACCTCTGGTTTGCCTGAATCTCAAGAACATTAGTTGCTGTAGTTTCCGTAGTATACCACGCACTCATTTACATATTATTGAGGCTCATGACGAGGGGTGTGTGGAATGCATCGAAGCATGTTCTCTATGACTTGTTTTTCAAATTTGAATGCTTAACAGACATGGGAGCACACATGTCGGGAGCATAGTTTCGTGCCGGCGTGTATGTTGCACAGCACCACCGAGATGACAGCAGGAGAAGACGCCATTAAAACTTTAACATTGAAAAATACAGTTTTCCTAAAAAGCGTGTGACAGCTGCTTGTAATGGAGCCGTGTTTAATTAATGAGACCTTAAAAGAATTTCTGCAACCAATGCCATAGAATAAACAAATGTTTTTTTATGTAAGTTTAATTTTTGCTAATAATGCCATATTATTTAAAACTGATGTCCCATGCATTATAGTAGTAACATTAGGAAGGTGTGGTTTACAGTATTTAAGATTTATATAAGATATGTTACATTAAAATGCATCAGCTAAAATATATTTCACAGTACCGGTATAGAATGTGTTCATTTAAAAAAAAAAAAAAAAAATGATCAGCAATGTATTTTCTTTATTCATTTAAAAACAATAGTTTGTTCTTCACATTTACTGTCATAAACTCAATGCATTTAGTGCCAAAGATAATCTATATAACACTTGAATGTAATAGTACAGCTTTAAAAGGGCCGCCAGTTTGCCAAATAGGTAAACAGAAAACAGATTCTCACTTGTATTTCTCTGCAAAGGCAATACCTTTGTTATAAAATCAATTCAAATCCGAACCAAATTCAAAATTAAGGCTAGGATATGCTGTGCTTAAGTATTGTAGGTGACAAAAATATTTTGCCTGGATACGGATATAAGGGTTAAAAGAAGAATCCTTCAATTTGTTGTAAACAGAAAAAAGAAAACAAGGTTATCAAGTGTTGGTTCTTACATGTACCAAGTCGCTTAGAATGTCTATGTTCCGGAATATCGTGATCCAGAACCCTGGGATTCCTTTAAGGTCTTCCTCTGGTACTGCATCTTCTTTATTTTCCTCTACTGTTGCTTTCTTTTTCATATCTTCCTGGGATAGAAAGAGCAGAATGCTGGGATAAATGGGTTTGTTTTTTTAAGCAGGTATTTATTCAAAAGTTGCTCACTTCCAGTATTGGTCATAATTGTGGGTAGGATGCCCTAACCGTGCACAAAAATGTATATGTACTAAACCAAACATGTCTAATATTAACTAACTAAAACACTTAGCATTTTGGATAGTGTTGAACAATACAAAGTTACAATGTTCCCAGCGACAGAACAGAGAGGCAAGCAAACAAAAAGACAATCTGATGTTTTAGTGGGTTGATGTAGCACTGGAATGGAAGCCAATGTCAGAAAGTAGACTGATCACAGGTTAAAAACAGCACAAACTATCTTTTTGTTCGCATGAGGGTTTTGGGGGTAATTTAGCCACTGTGAGTGTGTAATCAGAATGTTATAATGAAAGCAACATACATCCCTGCCATCATGAAAACATAAAACCACCATGGCTGACTAACATGTAAAAATACACTCAATAACTAAAGGATGTCCTAAATTACATAATTGCAATTGGAGAAGTGATTTTATTTTATTTATATATAGAGAGAGATAGATAGAGCGATAGATAGAGAGATTTTATTTTTCACTTTGACATTATGGACTTTTTTTGTGTTGATCAGTGGCATAAACGCCTAATTAAATCCATTTTGATTCCATGATGTAACATAATAAAATTGGAAAAGTCCAAGGGGGGTGAATACTTATGAGAGCCACTGTATATAGCTAGTAATCTATTCTATCACATTAAGCATAAAAATTACAAAGCTTTATAAATCATTAAATTAATGCAATTCAGCACAACTTTGATACATTACAGAACTTTAGGAATCTTTAAAAACTCAGTAAAATGTTTTGATACTTGCAATTGAAATTAATAAATTAAGTTCTTAGCTGCTCAATACCAGACATGATCTCCAGCCCTTACTGACGAAATAGAAGAAAAATCAAGAACAAGGTCACTGTTTAAATTTGCTTAACTGCAACAATTTAAAGCCTGGCATGCCAACTTGAAAATAAAATAAAAATGCTGTCACGGCAGATGAGATCCTGGTAAAACTTCTGGCCTTTACAAAAATAGTGTTGTTTAAAACTGTTCCATTACCTTATCAACACCTGAATTTAAGTATTTTTTTTCTGTTAGTCACCATCACACAGCAAAAGGATTGTTAAGTAGGCAGAGTGAAAACAGATAAACCTGAGTACAGTTTTTTTTTTTTTTTTATGACGTTTAAATCAAGAAACCGCAAATACAGGCAAATGAACAAAAACACATTCCAGTTAACTGTAGAACTGAAGGTATATACAGAATGTCTCCTCTGTATCAGTCAATAAAAGTCATTCTTTTCATTTCTCTCTGCCATGTTAAGCCAAGTAGCTGCAGAGAGTGGTTGTTATCATTAAAGCGAATTTCAAATCTCGTGGTTTTAATTTTAGCAGCAGGGGTTGGTTGCCTAGTTACTAAGTGCAGCAGAGTAGAACACACCGAAACAAGGGAAAATCATTAGTAAAAACGGAATCAGAAATCGGGATTCAGGAGCTGAATTTACCATACAGGATTCCTAGGATGCAAACATTAAATACACCACACGTAATTCATCACGTAAGTACAGGTGCATTCGGTCGGGTTGATTAGACCGTACGGTTGATCAAAGAGCAGATAATTGTCTATATATATATATATATATATATATATATATATATATATATATATATATATATATATATATATATATATATATATATATATATACACACATACAGTACTGTGCAAAAGTTTTAGGCAGGTGTGAAAAAATGCTGTAAAGTAAGAATGCTTTCAAAAATAGACATGTTAATAGTTTATATTTATCAATTAACAAAATGCAAAGTGAGTGAACAGAAGAAAAATCTACATCAAATCAATATTTGGTGTGACCACCCTTTGCCTTCAAAACAGCATCAATTCTTCTAGGTACACTTGCACACAGTTTTTGAAGGAACTCGGCAGGTAGGTTGGCCCAAACATCTTGGAGAACTAACCACAGTTCTTCTGTGGATTTAGGCAGCCTCAATTGCTTCTCTCTCTTCATGTAATCCCAGACAGACTCGATGATGTTGAGATCAGGGCTCTGTGGGGGCCAAACCATCACTTCCAGGACTCCATGTTCTTCTTTACGCTGAAGATCTTAATGACTTTCGCTGTATGTTTGGGGTCGTTGTCATGCTGCAGAATAAATTTGGGGCCAATTAGATGCCTCCCTGATGGTATTGCATGATGGATAAGTATCTGCCTGTACTTCTCAGCATTGAGGAGACCATCAATTCTGACCAAATCCCCAACTCCATTTGCAGAAATGCAGCCCCAAACTTGCAAGGAACCTCCACCATGCTTCACTGTTGCCTGCAGACACTCATTCGTGTACCGCTCTCCAGCCCTTCGGCGAACAAACTGCCTTCTGCTACAGCCAAATATTTCAAATTTTGACTCATCAGTCCAGAGCACCTGCTGCCATTTTTCTGCATCCCAGTTCCTGTGTTTTTGTGCATAGTTGAGTCGCTCGGCCTTGTTTCCACGTCTGATGTATGGCTTTTTGGCCGCAAGTCTTCCATGAAGGCCACTTCTGACCAGACTTCTCCGGACAGTAGATGGGTGTACCAGGGTCCCACTGTTTTCTCCCAATTCTGAGCTGATGGTACTGCTGGACATCTTCCGATTGCGAAGGGAAGTAAGCATGATGTGTCTTTCATCTGCTGCAGTAAGTTTCCTTGGCCGACCACTGCGTCTACAGTCCTCAGCGTTGCCCGTTTCTTTGTGCTTCTTCAAAAGAGCTTGGACAGCACATCTGGAAACCCCTGTCTGCCTTGAAATTTCTGCCTGGGAGAGACCTTGCTGATGCAGTATAACTACCTTGTGTCTTGTTGCTGTGCTCAGTCTTGCCATGGTGTATGACTTGACAGTAAACTGTCTTCAGCAACCTCACCTTGTTAGCTGAGTTTGGCTGTTCCTCACCCAGTTTTATTCCTCCTACACAGCTGTTTCTGTTTCAGTTAACCCTTTGCGGTCCATTGTCGGACTGGGTCCGACATTGCAATTATTCCTCTCAGGTCCTTTTCGGACTGGGTCCCACATCATTATAGCAACGCAAAAAACGGGTTTCTAGTCGTTTTTTCTCCGGAAAAAGCCGAGAAAACCATTCAATTGCCGAGTGGGAGCGACAGGAGCCGAAACAAGTCGGGGGGGGGGAAGGCGTATCACATGAATAGTCATATATGGCCCTGGTATCAGATAACGGGGCGGTCATAGTAAACAAGCTGGCTGAGTGCGTCAGCGCACAGAGACTATCATGGACATTTGCAGAGCTTTTTTCAGATGTTATAGTAATAAAATAATGACTTTGATCGCAATATTGAGGAGTTTGGTGATAAAACGAGTGATCCGGAGATGATTGATCGGTATGTACGACTATTATTTTTATTATTATTTATTTCTTACATAGATGAAAGCGATAGCGAAAGAAAGGGTGTGGCGGGGCTGGAGAAGCCTAGTGAGTGCTTTGTTGATATGCAGGGCCATTTAAACCTGTTTGACTGTGGAAAAAAATACATTTTAAACAACGCGTCTAAAATTAACTGCGCGTGTGAAAATAAATTGGACCTGACGCGCCTGACACGCACTTAATAAATGGACTGCAAAGGGTTAATGATTGTGTTTCAACCTACATATTGAATTGATGATCATTAGCACCTGTTTGGTATAATTGTTTAATCATACACCTGACTATATGCCTACAAAATCCCTGACTTTGTGCAAGTGTACCTAGAAGAATTGATGCTGTTTTGAAGGCAAAGGGTGGTCACACTAAATATGGATTTGATTTAGATTTTTTCTTCTGTTCACTCACTTTGCATTTAGTTAATTGATAAATATAATCTATTAACATGTCTATTTTTGAAAGCATTCTTACTTTACAGCATTTTTTCACACCTGCCTAAAACTTTTGCACAGTACTGTATATATATAGGCAATTATCCGCAGTACATGGCTGTACACAGAGGGTGTGTAGGAGTGTGGAGAGAGAGAACAAAAAAAAAAAAGAGCGCAACTTGAAATGCAGAAACTAAAACTTGGGTTATACTTACAGCTAATTCATCCTCCTCTTCTCCTTCACTATGCCACTCACACTCTTCATCTGTAGGCTCAATACTACCGGTAACTATTTCTCGTCTCTGTGAAACAAATAGAATGGCCATCAAATAAATAAGCAAAAAGGCTGTGCTGATTTTGTTTTATATTTGCTACCTGCATGCTTGGTGGCAGTGAAACATTTTGTCCATGGTGTTAAAATAGAAATCTTCAAAACAATAAGTAACACTGTTTTAAAAAAAGTAATATCTTTTGCATGCACAAAATGTTCCTAACGTTGAAAGCAGCCAAACTTAAAAAAAAAAAAAAAAAAGCAGATGGCCATTAGTTCTTATGGGATTAATGTAGCACTGGAATGGAACCCAAAGTCAGAAAAGTGACTGTCAGGTTACGAACAGTGCACAGTTTGTTAAAATTAGCTATACTGGATAAAATACAGCCCTTGATAATTTAAACTAGAATATCATTGGAACGGCATCCATTTTATCCCCCTTTAGCTTGCTGATAATCAGAGGGGTTGGACACAACACATTTTAAATAATTTGCTCCACAAGACGTCTACCCTCACCTACCCATGTCTGGATGCACAGAAAGGGGGATTTATACATATGTGGAAAAGAAATTCCACCATACATTCCTACTAGGTAAGACGATCAGCAATATCACTGAATGTGGATACAAGCAGGGCAACAGAATAGTGGGTCACATACATGGTTGCCTACAATGGGCACCTAAGGATTTTATTGGGACTCAAAGATTTTCTCCAGCAACAGCTGCTACTACCACCGCCTGCTCCTCTCTCTCCCCGCTCTAGTTATCTGTCCTTAAAACTTAACATGCTTCGTTACGATGAAATATATTGCCCACAATGTTGCCCACTACCATTTACCTTGTCTTTTGATTTATCCTATACTTAGTATTTTAGTGATGATACATTTGAATTGTAATAACCAACAAGGTATTGCCACTTTTAATTTATTTATTTATTTATTTATTTTTTTTAATTCAGAAGTCAGGACTTTATCTGAGTGTACATCACACGTCAAAACAAAACACTGCTTATGCACCTTGATGGACATTGCAGCAATTGTTAAATGCAGCCACGACAATTGCTGCATGGCCGGCGTTAAATTTTGTACACTGTAAATATGTAAGCAAACACACGCAAACAATGTAAAAGAGGTCCAGGCTTTATGTCCTACCTTGTCAAACAGTGGCTGGTACATGGCTGCATATTTCCTTTCTAGTTCATGGACTTCCTCATAAAATTTGGCTTCTATGTGTGCACATTTTACCTGCAGCTGCTTTAAGGCGTTAACTCGTCTCTTGACCTGTATTGGTATACTGTAAGGAACACAAACAGACAAGGACATGTTAATTGCGGCACTCCCATGAAAATGATACACAAGCGTGAAATGATACGCTCATGGTAAAAGCCTGGTAAGCAGCACAAGATCAATAGATACTTTAGATCAGTACTGAACTCAACAACCAATTTCTTCATATTGCAATAATCTATTACAGTATCTAAAGATTAAATAAATCTATTTTCATATAAGGGTTATGTAAAATAAGAACAAATGACAATTATGTACAATCAATTATATATAAATAATGCCAATGGGTTATAAAGAAATGCCTATGCCAGTGTTGACGGTCATACAGTAAATGAGTTAGGGTTGCAGTGATACAGCAGTTATACCGTTATATTGCGATACAAAAATTGTTATTTGTCAAATCAATTACAGCTACATTACAGGATAATGGCAAGGATAATGTTATTAAGTCAGAGATATGTTGCATAAAAAAGCAATCCACATTTGGAGACGTTCCTTATTTGTCAGTTAAACAATGTGAAAGGCTTACGTATGACTTCCTGTCTGTATAACACAAGCAAAGTCTGTGCAAGGAGGCAGTGACAATAACGGAAACCAGTGCTATGAGGACGAAACACCGAATTTAGTCGTTAAGAAAAAAAACACATTCTGTCATTTGGGACTACTTTGGAATTGCTGAAAACGACCAACGAGAGAAAAATCCAAACACTTACTGTATAGCATGTAAAACGCTTGTGTCCTGGTGGCAGCACCTCTAATTTATTTAGCCATCTACGTGACTGGCACCCCCCAACTTCACATCAAAACTAAGAAACAGCAATTTCAATCTAAGCCACAAACCAGTGCCACAGTAAATAGGCCACAGTAAATCAGTCTGAAATCACAGCAGCTTTTGGGATGCAAAAAGTGTACAATATCAACAGTGCTGAGGCTATAAAGCTTCGAAAAGCCATTGGATACTGGCTTGAAGCAGCCAGTCTACGGTGTTGAAAAAGGATATGCTGCATACATTTAATCCTCGCTACAAGGTAGGCCTGATTTACTTAAATACACGCTTTAGGTTTAGAGTTTTAAAACAGATCAGTAGCCTAGGCGTAAGAGCATTTACCTTGTGTAGCGAGAAGTTTAATTTCACCCCCCATAAAACTCTAGGCTTAATCAGTGAAATTAATATATTTTCCTTGAAATTCTATTACGTACTGTTATTGTTAACATTAATACAACTGTTCCTTTCTATAAAATTATCCTGAAAAAAAATATTCTAGATCCAGATGATCATTTATCGTGATAACACTGGGATATCTTCATTTTCTGTTCACTTTGTACCGTGATGTGAAATCTCGTATCGCTGCAACCCTAAAATGAGTGCTAACAAATACTTTAAATATATAGATTTTTAACCTTTTATTAGCTTCATTGACATTACTGCCCCACTTTTACTGTGCTGAGAATATATTTTTCTTCTTCACTTACTTCAAATGCAATGCTATAGATGAACTGGTGCATCCTGGTACATTTGAACTTCAACACCATTGAACTTCAACACACTGAGTGTTTAGGTACCAGGAAGCAGCAGCAACATTACATATATAGCATTATCTTTGAAATATCTGCATATTCCAAATGTAAGTAATAAGTACAAACACAAAATGTGTTAAGAATGAGCTTGTTTTGAAAGCTGGTACTCTTTTAAAGTTTTATCATTTGCCTGCACAACATGTTCCCAACTTTGGAAATAGCCAAACTTCAGCAAAATCAGATGACCATTCGTTCTAGTGGGATTAATGTAGCACTGGAATGGAACCCAAAGTCAGAAAATGGACTGTCAGAAGGTTACGAACAGTGCACAATGTTTGTTAGAATATATCATCAAATTAGCTACACCAGAAAATAATACAGCACTTGCTCAATTAAACTGGAATAGGGTTGGAACGACTCGCTTTTAAGCAGAGGGGACGGACACAGCTCATTAAAAAAAAAAAAAAAATCTTAGTGACTTCAACAAGTCTATCCATCCCAGAGACTGTGTAACATTCTTAATGTTGTGATCACAAAGGTACACCTAAAACATTTCTTCTAGTTGGTGATCTAGCATTAAAACGTGTATAACAATTACTATACATATCAAATAAATAATGAATATGACCAAACTTTAGTGCAAGGCTCGGTAATGGTATTTGCTTAATGGGGAACCTACACGTTTCTTTTCACTAGAAGACTCGAGCACTAAAAATGTCCTGGGTTTAAATCCCAACACAGTGCAAGCAAAAGCAGCAAACAAGATGTTGGATTCTAGGTGAGCTAGAATGAGTTAACAGAGTTAATTTCTTACCTATCCATGATGGTGGATGGAGTATGTGATGCACTTTCAAGTCGCTCCTGAAGAGCGGCCATGGCCTGTGGATTCTGCATGACCTGATCCGCTGCAAAATGGGTTTTGGGGGGGGGGGGGGGGGGGGAGAAGCGAAACCTTTGTTTATTAGAACAATGGCACTTCTCTTAAACACATTTGATGTAATACACAGTGCTCCAGATAAGCTGTGTACTGGGTATTTTATGTCGTGAAAAAATATGAATTACGTATGATATTTAAATGTTATGCTTAAGGAATACACATAGCAATTTTTTTCAAGATTTCTCAGTGCCGTCTTGGTCCCCTCAACCTAACATACCAATTTACCTATTTGTCAACTGAATTTTTGGAAGTTAAATCTGTATTTGGAGACAGTCAGGATCCTTTATATTGCTTTTACAAGGCTATCAATAAGGAATACAATATTATCATTTCTTTATTTGCACAGGCTAGAAACGCAGATCACTGAACAGGGGAGGTATTGAATTTCACTCCCTGGTCTATATTTTTTTATATGACGTCACTGAGGGGCATTTATATTTTAAATTACTTAATTTTATTAGAACATGTATGTTACATTTTAGGGCAGAGGAAAACTTAAAAGATTAAAATCAGCACAAAAACAAGTCCAGAAAAAAAAAAGTTACCAGAATTATCTGAATATTTCATAATTTTATAATGGAAGTGTAAATTGGCCACACAGATGTTTGAGATTCACAATACAATAGATTAGCACATACAAAAAGCCCACAAATGGTTCTTAAGCCTTTTGCAGTTAAAAAAAAACTTATGACATGGCCCAAAATGTCAACACATCGTGGCCATATCCGTATCAACAATGTATATAGATAGGGTGTTGTACAATACAAGATGATAGCCACACTGTGAGAGTGGGTTGAAAATCAGCTTAAATTGTATCATTTTTTATATATATATATATATATATATATATATACACAATTAAACAGTATATAGCTAATCTAAATGTGACATCATATCCATCAGATACAAGACATTTCATATACACCATTTGAGACTAATACTTTGCAGAAGGCTTTATCACATCTATATCACACTCAACCAGATTATACAAGTTTATACAGTAGCTCATAGAAGAAACAAAATACTTAAGATCAGTAGCTTTAAATGGACCTTACCTTTGCCAATCTTGTCACCGTCCATAGTAAAAGGCTTTGGCCCACTTAACTGGAATCAAACACAGGCTTCACATTAGACACACAGTAACACAGAAACTGAGCGCTTCTTTAAATCTCAAGCCTTGACTTGTTATGGCTTAGTTCTCTAACAATACAAAAACATTACACAAACATTATTAACCTTAAACTTTCAGATACCATACAGAACAATACAAACTGACTTCACATACTGTGTGAGGCAGGAGATTTTTTAAAAAATAACTTCTGACTCACTTTTATAACAACCTCATTACACAGACAACCTACAGTACTCATACTAAATAACACTGTTCTGCATACATGCATTTAGATAAATTTGTGAAATTATGAAGCTGTTGGTGAAATTATGACGTTTGGGATGCCCGTTTGCTGGAATGACATGTGCCAGAACTGCCAGAGGTGAGACTGGGCAAACAGGCATGGGAAATGTTAATTTTTTATGCTGCTATCCAATTACATTTTCGTCACATTTAGTTTGAATATCTACAAGCCTTACAACCTTTTTATTGTTGTTATTTCTGGGATGGGCAGGTTGGAATGCCAAATTCAAGGTAAACGAACCACACCAAAAATGCTGTGCCAAAAAGTCTAGTACCCAGGAGATGTGACTCCCTTTATGCAACATAATGTAGACATGCAAGAAATACAAAAATGTATAAACATTTCTTAAAGCTACTATAAAAATATGAAACCCTTTTTAAAGTTTTCACTTACATATTTAATACATTAAACACAATGCTCTCGTACAAAAAGTCATATTTACATTAATATCTAAACAGTGAGGTTAAATGGGTGTCTACCATTGCACAATACAATCTTCACAACATTGTTACTACTAGTGAGAATAGATGAATAGCTAGAATGATAGTTTTGTTATTTAACTAAACCCCAGGAAAATGACTGCTGTGTAGGGAACAAAGAATGAAAAACACATATTTTGTTTTAAAATCGATTACCTGTAGCTCCACAGTATGGAAAAAAGGTCTCAAAACCAACAAGCATTACAATTACAATTTATGTTCTGCTTTTAAATTAAAACTATTATTTAATATTCAGTTTTCACTTCGAAATAAAAAGTACACTGTACAATACTTTCCTGTATCATTATGTACATTGTCCTCGATCAAAAGTAACCTACACCCGATTATTTTCAAAGTCCCAATAACAGTTCAATGTTACAAATATTCAATTTTTATTTTTGATATTAACGAAGTATCCTGTTATTTTATATATTTTTGCTTTCAACTTTTAAGAAAAAGTGTACCATATATGTAAGCGTAGCTTATTACTGACATAAAAAAAACGACTACTGTTCCGTTCAATAACCGCATAGCTAACTTCTGAATTACATAGAAACTCAAATTGGCCTGTTTTTAAACACTTTATCCCTATGTAAACAAATTACGCACCTTGTAAAGACTATAACGTACGTCTTTACAGCTCAATTAAATGGTATCTGAATGCGAAGAAAATCCAATTATTTGTATCTGTTCATAAAGTTTCTCTCTGTGTGACAGGCGCGCCTGCTTCCCTAGTCTAGCTCAGTTAAATCCCAACACGTGTCTGAATCGGATATTATCCAACACCACCACCACGGCGTTCCCCGTCACGAATACAATACACTTCTTAATCCACATTCTGTAATGACAAAAAAGAACGGTATATTTTAAGTCATTTTTCCCCTTTTATTTATTTTGTTTTGTTTTGTTTTGTTTTGTTTTTACCTCAGGGCCGCTTTCCTTCCTCTCTCAGGCTTGCAGCCGCAGCGAAAGTTCCGAACCTCGCACTAACCCCGCCTCCCATTGGCCTGAGCACACACACGGCCGCCCCAGTGCTGTTCAGGGATCCCCAGTAAGTCCGCACGCCATTGGCTCCTCAGATGAGGGGGCGGTCAGAAGCGAGCATTACGAGAACGACCTTTACAATGTTGCAATATATATATATATTATTATTAATATCAACATAAACAATGCACAAGTGAATCGTTTTATTTAACACAAGAGTATTTACAAGTAGCCAGAGGAGAAACAAAAATAAATAGGCCTATTACACAACATCACAGAGTAATTACAGACAGCAGGGTGTTGAAATATTGTTGAACGACGATGTTGTTCAGTGTTGCTCGGCACAAGGCCATAGGCATTTATATCTCCTTCTTTAAAAAGCTGCATTATAAAGTATTTAACCCCTGTGTATTTTCCACCCACTATTTTATTTTATTTTATTGGTGTATATTTTTATTTCTTTAGTCTTTACAAAATGCCCAACAGTCTTTTTTACAGTATATAGCTTTTTTGTATATTGCAGTACATGGGCTGATAAGTGATGCTTTTCATATGTGGTGATATATTTAGCAATTCAATATGACATATTTATTGTTTGTATTACAGCACTAATTGTGCACTACGTTTCCGAGGGGATCAAATCTGAGGCCAAAGAAAGACGTTTGCCAATGTGTCCTATACGTTATATAACTATACAATGTTTTGGACGCTTGAAATTTTGGATTTTCAATTACATGGCATGCTATGTCGGTTTTCAAAGTAGAATTATGTAGATTTTGTAAGGGTGTTAAGGATGATGCGTTGCGCTCAATTCAAATAATGCGTTAGCATATATAAAAGGAGCTTTCCACCGGAATAATGTGCAGTATAAAGAAGCTAGGAAGAGATTCAATCTTCAATGTGAGCCGGTCAGTTCTCAGGGTGTTGGCTACAATCTCACTGTTCTCACAGCACAGACCTGTAACCTCGCTCTCTTCTGTGCATTTCTTTAGCTCTGCCGGTACAGGAACACACCAAAGCTTTGTAGAAATAAGGTGTTAGGTTATTTTTTTTCTTTGTTGGGTGCCATTTTGGATCAAAGTGTACAGTGGTATGTAGTTCAGTGTGGGCATGTGAGTTGAGTTCAGAGGCTTCCTGTTGATCCAAAATGGAACCCACAAAAATCCATGCTCATATTACCTCCTTCTCGGCCTTGTCTGCAACAAGTATCATTGTCCCTCAGTCCCGTCAATAAATAAGCATAGTAAACCAAGCTTAATACAAGCGTGGCAAAAAACTAGACTTTGAGCAAAACTGCAGGTCCTAGGCAGTACACTGACCCTAAAAACATGTCACAAGTTTAAATCCTGGATAGGGACATTCCTAAACATAATCAGTCTCCAATAACCTCAGCATGTGCGCATGTGCACCTGGTGGGAAGGGATAACTTGCATAACCACTGATATATTTGGACAGCTGATGTCAAAGATCTTTTGTCACTGACCTGTCTGGAAAAGATACAGGGTGCTAACTTTGACTAAGCCCTTCCTCCCCCAGTCTATAGTCTACCCATTCAGACGTTATACAGCAACAGACTTTAGCAACAAAATACACCAAATAATACAGTGCATGCTATATATAGGTATTTATAAGCTTGTGATGCCATGGTAACCACATATTTATTTCTCTTTAAATCTCATGTCTTTGTGATGTCATTCACTATATAGCTAATGATGTAGCGATCTACTGTTCCTGTTACTGTTCAGGCATCATGGTATCTAGTCTATTTATCCATTTATTGTCTTTTATTCTTCTATACTGTACATTATCTAATTTTTTTTTTTCTAAAACCACAAACTTTGTCATCCATGGTGTGTCTGTTCCTTGTAAACTATTGGTTCATTTACTTTTGTAATTATTTTATTTGATAGGCGGTTCTGTATTCCTTTATATAATGATGTACCTACATAATTTATTTTATTACCATTTATGTAAAATATACCATATACAAGGTTGCTATCCTTACAGGATGAATTTTATAAGACTGAATATTTATTTTCTTTATTTGTGATTTAACTTTTATCTTAACCAATATATTTGCACACTTGACATGTGCTTTTACAGATTTCAATGTCCCTTAATGTATCTATGATCCCTTTATGTTTAATGTTGACTAAAATGTCAGCCAAATTTGCATCCCTACAAAAAGCTACGATTAGTGTTTCTTTCTGAATTATAAAGTAAATGTAATTGCTTCCAAACAATTTTTGAACTGTTGATTAATTTAGAATATGTAATAATGGTACTCTCTTAACCCTCTCTTCCCTTTTAATCAAGTAGTTAATTTGTCAACTTTTCTGAATTCTCTCAATATTTTTTTCTTTAATACTGTTTTCTTAATTTGTTTTTAATTCCCTTCTCTGTTTTTTGTAGTCATTTTAATCAGATTATTTTTTTTATCCTTATACACATGCTCTTTTGGTAAATCAGACGGGGCAAATACTTTTTCACGGCACTGTATATCCTGATACAGTACTATGAATTTTCTTCATGGTCCTGGTCAAATGTAGCTGTTTGTAAATTCCGTCATCACATATTTCCTGTTAGGTCCATTTATTTTGGGGCCCTCAGAGGGAAGAAAAATGTGAATAAAACCAATCACCTTTGTTCAAATAGCTCACGCATCAATGCCATTTCCATGAAGCAGCACAAAAATGTGCACTATCCTTGCAGACAAAAGTGGAGGTGTTGAAAGCGATGGATAATGCACCAACCTTACAAGAAAAAGAAACATGTTGCTGCAGATTTCCACATTTCCACAAACACTTTGTCAACCAAGCTGTGGATGCAAGTCATCAGCATTTCCGATTTGCTCAATACTTGAGGTTGAGGACACTGTTTTTCTGGTCAGAATGGAACTTACAGGTTTCAAGTGCAGTTCATTTCCAATGTAGGCTATACTTTTTAAAAGTTCACTTACAACTCTATTTTAAATAAAATGCACAGTACTTTTACATTTGTAATACTTTTCATTGTTCTGTAATTGACAATTAATTTCAATGTTACTGTAACTTCAATAAAAACTTACAGTATATATTTGTCTTAGACTCCTGGTACTAAGAATTACTGACAATACAATTTTATTTGCTGGTTCGTTGAACGTCATATTAACCCAATTGGTTTGAGACAACTTATCATACACTACTACTTTATGAATATATTTTATTTGAATACACATATAATATATGTGTTTTCTGAATTGAAGTTCATAATGGTAACAGAGACCAGATTTTCTTTTTAAATCTGTGTCTGTTTTAAACAATTACTTTGCAATACAATAACTTTTCTCATGTATGATTGGCCAACACAGAACATATGTCATTGACCACATACGATTAATAGTGCAGTACAAATATGAAAAGCTGAAGGTAAGTGATGAATGTAGGTATTTTAATGCTTGAGGCTCAGGAGGGGGTTCCAGGAAGCCATAGTAGTGAGATGGTAGGGAAAAGTGGCTTGAGTCAAACTGAAAAGTTAATGTGGGGTCTGTGGGGTAAACAGTGCCAGAATGCCACTTCAAGCTGTATGGGAGGCTTCCAGTGTCTCATAATAAAGCAGACATCAGAGGAGCTCAAATCAATAAGCTTTACTGTCTTTCCCCTGATTATGAAGTTCTAACCCCTCAGCACTTTGTGGCTTGTTTAATTTTCTTAGTGAAAGCTTGGCATACTATTTGTTTGGCTCTGTTTCTTTTCAGTAGGTCCATTTTCACACGGCGCCTGGGGATGTTTTTCAGAACAAAAAAGTATTATAAATCCCATTCAGTGCTTGCTAGCAACATTGTCAAAAGTCCCTATTTTTTTTTCCCCAGACTATCCTTTTGATTTCCAATGCCTAATTTAAATGTCGCCTCTGCATCATTGCATCCTGCCATTGCATGAAGACCGATGGGCGACTGTTACCACTGTCAAGCTAAGAGCATAAGCAATGGATATCAGTAAACTTCTGAACCCTCGTGTGTGGAGTGCCTTACCAGTAGGGGGCGTGGGAGTGTGACGAGGCTGATTTTCCTCTCTAATTTGTAGGGAGGGCAAAGGTCTAGGGGAGCCACCCTGGTAAGAAAATGTAGACCTTGGTTAACTGTTCTATACTCTATCAGAATCTATCAGAAAAACTTGGAAGGTAGGCTTCAAAAGTCATTAGGCTAGAAGTGCCATTGTAGACAGGTCCAGCTTGTTGCTGGTTTGGTAGCTCCCCAGTAATAAGTGCCATTGCTGGACAGCAGGTTTAACAGGAGTCTGGTGACTGAGATTGCTGGGTTAAAAAAAACAAAAAAAAACACTCCAATATTATACCAAAAGGACATTGTGTCCCTGGAGAGAGTCCAGCAAAGAGTGACCAGACCAATCCCAGGGCTTAAAGGAATGTGTTACAAAAATAGGTTGAAGGACCTACATTTACTTAGCCTAAAACAAAAAATGATTAGGGGAAGGGGCTAGAACTGGATGTAGCCATCTCTCGTTCATTCATTTTCATATGTTCCTACATCTGGGTTTGTGTCTCTCAAACGTTGCTCTAGGGCTCAGCATCTCTCCTCTCGAATGCAGTATTTCTGACGGGTATATAACTGCTTCCGAGTCCCTCAGCACTGTAGGATTCTAGACATCGTGGAGCTCCCACAGCTGCCAGAAATGACTGCCCTGGGCTGCCTTAGGATTCTTCACAGTTGTTGTGCGCAGATGCCTGCTCCTGACTCAGCAATGTGTTAGGACAGGCAATGACAGGATACCGACAAGAATGCTGGAAAGTTTAAGCAATGTTTACCCAAAAATGAAGATCCCTAAAACGGCCTAATATTTTACTAAACCGAAAATCTTTTTTTTTTTATTATTATTTTGCAATGATTGTTATAGATATATATATCTATATTAATATCTATCTATCTATATAAATATTATATATCTATTATGTATATATATATATCTCTATATTTATATATATATATATATATATATATATATAATATATATCTATCTATCTATCTATCTATCTATATATTTATCTATATATATATAAGTGTTATCATTTTTGATACGCTCTAAACCACTGTAATGGCATACTGTGGAGTAAAACTATTTTATGAATAGGGCCCAAGTCTTTTTAAATGAAATGTGACACAAAATGCCATTATCTAAAGCAGTGGGGCTCTCAAAGTGACTTACAAAAAAAACCCCCAAAAAACAAACAAAAAAAAACTGTAGTACATGTAAAATTAATTTTAAAAAAAAAACAACCAGAAGACATGCAGTATTACAAAATGAGATATTTAGTGATAACATGAATGTACGCTTGTCGTGGTTCATTAGCCCACACACTACAGAGAAACTGTTTTTGATTGATACTTGATACATCTAAAGAAATAAATACACTGTTAAAAATGAGGCCAGAATAGGTGTGTTTTTGATAGTTTTATTTTCCATCATTGTGTTGTATGTCCAATGTGTGGGAGGACATTGTTGTGACAGATTGTTTTAATTTGATGTCTCTGGGACACTCTTTAAAGCAGGTTGCTGGAAATCAAGAGTTTATCCTGGCGTGACATTAAAATAACTAAAATCTCTTGCTGTATTATTTCACTGTACTAAAACTGAAATTCTTAAGTGAAGTGGTTTGATCACTTGGCTTGCACAGATGTAATTTGCAATCACTTTGTGAAAATGGGAAAAAGTAACAACATTGCACAAATACTAAAGTATATTTTATTTAGGATTTGGTTTGGTCATATAAAATTATATGAAACAAATGAAAAACTGCAATGATTTTAATACCATATTTTAATTCCATAAAATTATTTTCAAAGATGGACACATACTGTATATGCACCAGACGTTTACTTCATAACTATTTGTTTACAGATCCGTTTCACAAAATGGAGAATGGCGTTGCTTTCACTTTGATCAAACCGTTGCTCAGACGCTGATGTGAGTCCCTGCTAACCCAGCTGGAGCAGTCAGGGGGATCAGGGGTGACAGTGCTCCTGGCTGGATCTCAGGGATCCTCCGTTAGCTTCGCTGGTGGGGACACTTTCAGCTGCTCCCTCCGTTCTGAACCATCTCCAGGTAGTCCTTGTGAAGCTTCTCCTGAGCGTCATACAGTTTCTTCAGCTTCTTTGTCTGTCCTTTGCTGATCTCCTTGCCCTCCGCGTCATGCGTGGGAAAACCCTGCAATGTAGAAACATCAGTGTTAAGACCAGCATTGCCAGTTACATTCATCCCTGTAGATGCATATGGAAGGTGCATTCAAGAGATATATCTTAGTTATTTGTGCAATAGAATATTCTTAGGCAGTTTCATCACAATTGGAAAAGCGTTTCTACAGACAGATGCAAAAATAAAATTACATGGACGGACAAACAGCCTCTTTCTACCTCCATCAGACATGCCTTCATTTATATACATCCATGTGGGATAAAAACTATGGAGGGTCAAGAAGCATGGTGCCATTTCTATTTTCAAAACATGTTGCATGTTGGCTGCACAAGACCATTTTACCCCATTTTTTGTCAGCTGGGAAAAAAGTAAACGGTTCAAGACACAAGCCTTGGACCCCCCCAAAAAATAAAAAAAAATAAAAAGATACTATAAACACACACTGTCAACATCCCGGTCTGTATGCCACCTCAGCAGTGAAGTCAACTCTTTTGTCTTAATAAAAAATACGCACTGTGTAACTATGACTCCAAAACAAAAATCATTTTATGTTGCAACAAAGCTGGAAAGTATACTGATCGTTTGAAAAAAAGCAGTAACTCAGGCATATCTCTGTCATGAATATAGGTTGTTTTGGCTTGTTCAACAACCATGCGGCAAAGCAAAATTGATTAAAGAAAAAACAAACAATAATAAACTTTTCATGTCGGGTTGATTTGGAATAAAAGATCAGTTTGGGATTCTTGCATGTTGGATTAAGATTTGGTTCACTTTGAAACGATTTGTGTCAGATTTATTTACTTATTTATTTTTTAAATTTAGTCGTCGTCAATTCCCCCCCCCCCATTTGAAATGCCCAATTATGATTATTTTATCCTGGTTCACCGCTGCAAACTCCCCTGACGACTCGGGAAACGGAGGCTGGAACACGCATCCTATGAAACATGCTCCTGCCAATCCGTCTTTTTTCACGCTGCGGATCCACAGCGGGGCCACCAGACCTATAGTGCCGGAGGACAACACGGATCTGATGGCTCCACTGCAGAACCGCAGCTCCCCATCGACCACAGGGGTCGTTGGTGCGCGGTGAACCGTGGATTCCCCTGCCGACCTAAGCCCTCCCTACCCGGGCAGTGCTCCACCAATTGTGGGCCGCCCCCTAGGAACCCCCGCTCACGGTCGGCAGTGAGTCAGATTGAGTTTGAATAAAAGTTCAGCTTCAATTTGGCTTTTTTGCTTTTTTTACTGCGTTTTAACAAATTGGATAAAGCAAAAGCAGAATACTGCATACATGAGACGAACAGTTTATCTTCATTTTGGGTGTCCTTTCGCCATAACGATCCCCTTGATATAACGAACAAAAGGCTTGGACCCCAACAGGTTCATTATAGCGAGGGTGTACTGTACTAATTACAATTTCCCAATGTGATCGACTGTAGTGGAACTAGCAATAAATCTTTATTTCAAATCTGCTTGTAACTATATTGATTGCTCTACAGTCTGTTTGTCACCAGACTGCAATAAACAAAGAAAAGAACAAACAAGACCTGATGGACACAGACGCAGCACCCTTGGTCGTACTTAAGGTCCACTGAGCTACTGCATATAATCTAGTCTTCTAATAATTGAAATGTCTCAATAAAACCAGATTAACTCACACTACACATCTTACAGGAATGACATGGAGGGTACGCTTACACTGTCATCGAAGTTCGAGTACTTGTCAATTTCTGAGCGGAACATTTCACTTGGTGGGATCTTCATCTTTGCTAGTTTTGCTGCCTGTTAATAGAAAAAAAAACAACATTACTACAAGACAAGTACATGTGCAAAAATGCAGGATGAACATGTTGATGCATGCTGAACATGCATCAACATGTACTGTACAAACCCGAGCCAGGTCAAAGCACTGACAAACAGAACCAAGATTAAGGGATTTGTTTGAAGTATTGTGCTCGTGTTGAAAAAAAACAGGACCGAAACACACGGGGCTGGATTTTCCACTTTCCTTTATTAAGTTGCCTCTTCATTTAGGTTCAATAGTACAAGGGACAATAAATAAATAAATAAAGTGAAGAGTAAAATGAAAATATGAAACGTGTAAAACTACAAAAATATAGCATCATTATCTTACCTTTGATTAAACCAATACTTTAACATGTGCTAAGGAATGTCCTTTTCAAGTTTCATCATAATTGGATACAGACAGATAGACACACTTAGCAACATTCATCACAATTAAATACACATAAATATAAGAAGTATGAACATTCATGGAGTACTGTCCAAAAATGACGGATGGTCGAGTTCTAATGCAAAGACCTTTTTGTTTATTGAGTATTCTGTAAACCTAAAGAATTACGTAGAATTTTATTGTATGACTTTAGTTACAGTTGTGTTGTCTTTTGCAAAGATACTAAGTGGGGAAGAGTTAATACCATTCTTTCCCACCTCTTTCCAGGGAAGCAATGGGATTATTTGCATTTATAGTTTACTGCAGCGTAGTAGCAAGGCAGTCCTATTCCCCTGTTCAGAGGTCAGACTTCTCATTTCTGATGGCACAGAATGTAGATGTGCGGTGGGATGCCCTGCCCATTTGTGTATATATGTTTTATTATTATTATTTGTTTTGTGTAAATATGACGGCAGAAAAAACAGTGTTATGATTTATTATTTATGTGCGACTGTCGGCTAAATAATTATTGAATTAGCTGACAGTCACGTAGACAAATTTAAACCTGTGTGGAATGCGGCCATCTCCGGCTTGATTGATTGTTGTTAGTCTGGAGATGGTCGGATATAAATGGAGACCCACTGCTTTTGCAAGGGGGGTGGAAAACAGAGACGTGTCTGTCTGGAGAGAGATAGGCTGGAAATACGATTGCTATCCTACAAACCCTACCTGTTTACTCACCTTCCTGAAGGGTACTCGTTTTCGTTTGTTTTGTGTTCTGTTATAGTGTTTGTTTACTTTGGTCCTTTTGTTTTGTGTTTATTTAAAGTGTATTATTGTTTAATAAATAGAAAGCACCGTAGCGTCTCATAAATTACCCCGCAGTTGCCGTGTGTGTGCAATTAGTTCTTGTTCTAACGTCAACCCTACAGCCATCCTTGTCACAAGCTGGTTACTTACTTCCTGTTCCTGTTTCTTCCGGGCCGCCTCTTCTTTCTTCCTCTTCTTCTCTTCCTCCACCTGTGATAGAGAAGCAGGAGTCTCAGAAATATAGACTCACCAAGAGCTTTAGCACAGGGCTGTCCAAGGGCAGTACGACAGGACTGGACACAAAAACAAAAACAACAAAAACCATGGCAACCCTATGGAAACTGGTTCAGTGTTCTATGCAGTCAAAAGAAGAGGCTTTTCCGTATTGAAAGGGGTGTGACATTATGAACTGCTGAAAATACCAGCTCGATTCCAGTAAACATGTATCGGAATAGCAAACACACTCAAACTGGCCAATGGGGATTACCTGTCCTCTTACCTCAATGACTTGAATTGAAGCCCAGGGCTTTTATTTTGAGTGCCTCAATTCATTGATCAATTAAATCGCTCTTTGCCCTATTTGGAGTTTTACACAGCTCGACTAAAGATCTTTGTTTGTATTTGTTTTGACACCTAACTGTCACCATGGTCAAATACTGCAAAAGACATTAAGGACTAGTTATTAAAAAAATAATTCCCTGCTTTAAATAAATAGTAACATCACACTATGATTTTATTTATCATATCATACTGAAGTGCTGCAGGTACAGTCTAAACCTGCAACTATCTACTAAAACAATACTACCACCCAGGTTGGCTCCAGCTAATTTTGATGTGAAACCCAAAACAGCTCAGGACAATCAATGCGTGGAACAGGATGCCTTCAGTACACAGGCCATGGCAGTTTATTATAGCCATGAAGAGGTATGCATTCATTTTGAATGTCTCCAGCTCATGTTTTCCGCTGCATTTTAAGCTCTGTTTGTTTTCAATGAGGAAGCTGCAGATCACCTTACTGCTCAGAGGGAAAGAGTCCAGCTCAGTGACTATGAATACAATAGACACTGCTACACAATTAGCAGGTGCTTCATCTCTCTTGATAAATGAGTGGCTTTACCTGTTTCTTCTCCTCCCTCTCCTTCAGCAACGTCTCACGATCAACTAGCTTTACCACCGTCGGGAGGCCTGCAATACAAGAGGGAGAGACTGCTCATGATCTCACTGCAAATGCATTGTACAAATCCCTATCGTACTCTAAAACCAAACTTGCTTGTTTTTCCCTCTCTTGAATTAGTGATTTTCAAGTACAACACAACAGAAAAAAACATGCTATATCTATATATATATATATATTATATATATATATATATATATATATATATATATATATATATATACACTGTTGCATCCAGGGAACCTAGTCACTTCATGCACTGTAGGATGTTTTAGACCAACAAGGCTCAAACAGACAGACAGCACAAGGTAAATATATATAATGGTATGGAGTTGAAATATCTGTATACGCAGTATCACAAATGAATCTAAATCGGATTCAATAAGAAGTAAAAATGCACAAAGAATGCCTACGTGGGCCTCCTTACCTTCGTGGTCCTCCAGACGCACTCCAAGTTCTGGGAGGGTGTCATCGCGCAGAGCATCGCACAGCTGCAGGACCTCCGTGACTGACAGGACACAGGGACACGCGTTTCATCACTCAGTTTTACTTATTTAATGGTGTTCACAAATCTGAACACCAACACAAAAGGGCAGGTCTGACCATACCCAGTGCACGGCTGCAGATTGTGGTTGCTTAGGGCGAGTACTCCAGTTGCCTATCACGTATCATACAAATATTTGAATTCTAGATGAGCTTCATTTCCTGGCATGTGAACATTTTAAATTCAAACTTTCAATGCAAATAAAATCTAAACTGTTTTGAATAGATTTGGCTGCAATTGTTGCCCGATTTAAAGATTTGCCTCATATTGGTATACAGTAAAGCTGTATTTCTGATTTTAGATTCTCACCAGATAACACAGAACCAAGAGATGTATTTTGTTTTAATTTGGGTGTGTTTTGTAGCGATAGAGGTACAGCACACACTAGGATTCCCATCTGTGCTGTTACTTGATTTAAGTTGTCATGTTGTCTCAATACATCCACGTTTGGGTAACACCAGGAAGAACTGATCAATTCACTTTTCGACTGAATACACTGTGGAGGACAAATATTTACCTTTGTTTTCCCGAGCGATCTTTCGCACCGTTTCCCTGAAGTCTGACAGGACGCTCAGGTAGGGCATCACAATGGCCTCGAGCTGTGTGTAGAACACAGTGTTGAATGAAGAGCAAGGCCAGAGCTCTCAATACACATGAGAAGGGGAACTCTCTACCGTGCTAACAAAAGCTGGGAACAAGATTATAAATAATGTCGCCATCACTCGTCAAGCGATCCATAGGAAAAGAGCATTTGTCAAGGTGTCGCAACACTGTACACAACTATACACCTCTGATTTTAAAGCAAACAGCAAATTTGAACTTATTTTATCTGGCGAGCCCCGGAAGTGTCTGCTTTGGACTCACTGGGTGCCTGGCCATTAGAGGCTGCTATTGCATGGTGAGGAGAAACAATCCCTTCTGATTTTGCCTCGCTAACCAGCAGGAGCTCCACAGCCAATGCAACGCTCTCTCTAGAATCCCCAATGAAGACTGACTACTTTGTGCAGCCAGGACACAAACGTGCGCTCCCCTCACTGTATGACTTTCCCTGCCCGTGCCTTTACCAGGGGAAATCCTTAAGAGTTTATTTAATTACAAAATCAACATTTATTGCACGCTACTCAGGGGAATAAATGGTGGGTGTGGCAATACTGATGGGAATAAAAGTTGTTTCAATTTCTTACTTACATCCATATTTTGGCCACTTCCTCCCACAGGAAATCCAATAGGCTCCACTCCATCTATAGCCCCAAAGACCTGGCACAAAGGGGAAACATTCTGAAGGTGAATACATAACAATGTAATTAAACCACAATCAGTGACATTGTGAAAGACAGGAAAAGACAATACATGAGCTGAAGAGGGGTTATGAATGGAAAAGACTGTGGGGCACTGAGAAGTAAAACTATGGGAAATAAGACAAGATACAAGGGAAAATTATTTGGGCAATTCCATGTCAGGTATCTGAATTGTAATAAAACGTGTGGTTGAATAATTGTGGTAAGGAATGATAAAAAAAAAGGTAAGGAGGTACATAAGAAAACATATATTTGACCTCAGAATGCACCAATAAATAAAAACAGTCATTCAAAAATTAAAGGTAAAACTTACAGACATCGATTGCTATAAGTTTTACTGATAATTTACAAATGAATGTTGGAACCAGTACAAGATGCGGGACGCCATTTGCAACAAACAAGCTTCAAATGCATTCCTATAGAGCTGTCCTTCAGCTGTGCGAATATCATTAAACACCCATTCAAACAGAAAGCGGACAGAAAGCCATCCTTGTTCAGAGTTAACAATGGATGGTAGTGCAGACTAGGAATACATTATGAACTTGTGCCAAGGAATACACTTACCATCTTCCACTATAACTGATAAGCAGTCCTGTAGATATTCAACTGTGAGGTAATAAGGCAAGTACCGTGCTGACTCCACAGGGACCCTTATGTATCAAAGTACTGAACAGACAGACTGCACCAGCAGCCAGCCACTTGCTCTAGATGAGTTAATGTAGCACTGGAATGGAACCCAAAATCAGAAAAGGGGCTGATCACAGGTTACGAGCAGTGCAAGGTATGATGTAAAAATGCTTAATGTAACTTATTAAATAACTACACTTTAACAATATACAATGCAGCAGCAGTAAGAGTAGGAATTCAGATTGTTTTTTTAAATCTACAAATGAAGTACTGGGTGCTATAAGGCAGTAATAATTAGCATATTGTCAACTTCCAATTGACATACAAACCAACCAAAGAGTAGCTTATTAAGACTGCTCCTTAGGGCTGTTTGTGTTTTTAATGTGCATGGTGAATGCGCGCCGGCCCCTCTCTCACCCTCAGCATCTCGGTGAGGTAGGCTGCCACGCTCTGCAGCAGCATCCTGTTGGGGGTCTGTCTGTTGCTCTTCCTGGCGGCAATGTAGGTGTTTCCCAGGCTCACCAGGGCCCTCATCTCCTCCATGGCAGTGCGAGTGTCCACGTTGTCACACAGAGCCCTGTGTACAGCTGCCTTCTTCTCATAAAAGCTGCTCATTCAAAACAAAAACGGGAGATCCGTGCTTTAGGAGAACGACGGTGTCGTTGCCATGGTCTTGTCTCAGAAGTGCTTTTGAATAAATTAGATCAATACATTACTTTTTCTGGTCAAAACGGATTTCTAATGACTTACTACATAAGCTAACAAAATAATTCCAATGAAGAACACCTCATTTGTATTTCTGTCATTTACTAGGTCTCGCATGTCTCCTGGAATGTATTTATTAGCTCAATGCACAGAGTTCACAAACAAGGTTATTATAGGGCACGATGTCCCAGCCCCTGACACTGTAGAACACAGTATTTATTACCTTGTTTTATTTTTAAACATTGTAGAAAGATCACAACGCTGTTGGCACTGAAGCAGACAGAAGAATTAAAGAAAAAGATAGTGCTATTGCAGATATCTAACACCATAAAAGCTGTACAAATGGCTTAATACTTATAGGCAAGTCTTGATTCCACATGGACTCTTACTGTATGTATCAAAGTACAGAACAGACAGGCTGCACCAGCAGCTAGCCACTTGTTCTAGATGAGTTAATGTAGCACTGGAATGGAACCCACAATCAGAAAAGTGGCTGATCACAGCTTACGAACAGTGCAAGATAGGGTTTTAATGCATCCTGATTGTAAGCACTTGTAAGCATGTTGTCATGCTACGGTACATACATTTTGAATGTTTTGGTTTTACACAACCCCCCCTCCCTCTGATTCTAGAGACCCATACCTCTTGTTGAGCTCAATTTCCTGAGAATCCCACTTCTCATACTGGCCGGTGATGTTAGTTGGAGCTCTCAGGACATCCTTCACATTTAAAAAGAACTCCTAGGTCAGAAAAGCACAGTACAGTTGTGTAAGCAAAGTCACTCATCCTTACCTTGCTTACAGTCACAGTTTAATCAGACTCTCTCTTCAAAGCACTAATTAGAGCTAAACATTTAACCATAAAATAAATTAAAATCACATATAACAGTCAGTAAATTCATTCAGTACTGCATTCATTTGCTTTGCTGTTAAACGTTGATTTTATTTAGCTACATACTGAATCACATTTATAATGTGTCTGATGGAAGTAACTGAACTTGTGCTCATTGACTATAGTGACCATCACACTTACAACGACTTGAAAGTATCAGCCATTAAAGGCATTTCTATATGCAATTCTGATGTTGTTAGAAGACCCTGTTATTGTGCTCTGGAAAGGGAGAACCCTGACCCCTGGTGGTAAAAATACGGTACAACAGTCTCCTCTCCAGCAGCAGTGCCTATCCAGCCAACTCCAGTGCAACCCACGAGGTCTGAGGAAATGTGTGCCGCTTACATTAATGAACTTCTCGTACTGGATGGCAGACTCCATAGTGTTGTTGGAATAGTCTAGAGTGTCCTTCCATGAGTGCATTAGGAATGCCAGTCGGAGCTGTCGAGCTGAAATCAAAAACTGAATTCAACAACGCAGTCATGCAGTAGCACTGTTATAGACACACATACACAACATCCTAAATATGTTATCATATATAGGAAAATAATGCTCAGATGAGCCTTCGCAATTAACGTACGCAACTGTAATTAAAAACAGCCTCAATTAAACATGGTTGGCTAAGCTATCGCACAAGTTTTTTTTTACTTTTTAATGAGTGGGATCCCAAGCACTGAGTTTGTTAAAGATACCCCAATTTCTGTATATTGCATGATGTTACAATCTTTGGTTCCCAATATATTTAGGAAGAGAGGAGTGCATGCATAGGCATTATGAAAAGGGTTGAAGTATAGCAACGGACTATTGAGGGTTTCTAAAAAACAAATAAAAAAATGCAAATTGTTTGGAGGGGTTTCAATGGTCTACGTTTGCATTAAAGGAGGAGTAAATGCAAAGCGGGGATCAAGTCTGTCCTGCACAAAACAAACTCAGAGGTGCATATAAGGTAGCATTGCAGGCTGTAATTCGAAACTTCTCATCTTCCAAAAATAATGTAAATTAGCAAAACTGAAAGCTGGGATTTTGCAGACTACAATACCTCAAAGGTTTCCAAATCATATGATGGGAATGTGACATGAAAACTGTAATCTGTAACTCCTGGATCAATGCTGGTATAAATACAATTAAAAGACATTTTTACTGATAAATCTGATAAATCTTTTCCCTCTTTAAGGACACTCAAACTGAAATATAACTTAAGTGACTCTTCTGCATATAAATCATCTTAAATGCACTCTTTCTAAATTATATAATGGACCACCTTATCGTCCACAGAATACCAAATTAGAGCAGTTTTTGTTTGACTCTAAAAACTCACAAAATTAGACTATTTCGTGACAGTCAAATTGCCTTTGACGGCCCTTTAAGATCATACTGGGAAAACACATTTAAAATTAAATTAGAAAATGACACTGGAAATTGATCAATAAAAATGTCTGTTTATCCTCACAAAATGCAAAACTGTGTTCCAATATAAAATACTGCATAATGTTTACTTAACCCCTATAAATTATATAACTGTAAATTAATAAATAATTATTTATGCTGGAGACATAGCAAAGAGAATTCTGACTTACCACATTTACTTTGGTATTGGACCAAGTTAAAAAAAAATCTGGTCAGATGTTTTCTTTCATATAAATCAAATATACTCATAAATATCGCTCGATTCAATTGACTTTCATTTTAAACATCATTAATATTACTATTAAATAGATTTTTAACATAATGGCTAAAAAGATTAATTTCTCTGAAACCAAGAAGCTTACTATAATAGACGAAATGTCAAAAAACATAACATTGCTTAACAGTAATTAACAATTCGGTTACTGTTAAGGAGAAAAATCAAGTCATGCTAGGAGAGAATTCTCCAAAATGAAAAGACAAAAAACAGGGGGCGGACCGCCGATTGAGATTGGCTATTTATCTCGGCTTATTATTGATCTGTTTGGTGAAAACGAGCTAACACCTGGATGAATTTACCTAAGGATGGGACAGTTCATCGTTTACGGAATCTATCAGGTGAGATCAATTAAACACTTCAGCAGTGGACATTTATTAGGTTACTTTTATTTCTGTCAACCCTGTCGAATAGCATTACTGTATAGATGATTACCACATACTAACATCTTTCTCTGTCAAACTGCTGCTTCACTCTCTCAACTGCCAGTTCCTGCTGTCTCTCAGCATAAACGCCGCTCTGAAGTAGGTGGAACTTCTTATTTATATTCATGGCTGTTTGTAAACCCATTTGGTTTACTACTGCCATCTACAGGACTGGAGTAAAAATTGCGATACCTGCGTGATTGCTTCGAATTTATATTCTATCACCGATGTTACTTGTTCTGATAAACAATACTTATAAATCTCCCAATAATTCTTCTTAGTTCCCAATATTTCCTCCGGTGTTATATTTGAAACTCCTATTTTGTTCAGACAAGTAATCATAACTTTCCTTTCCAAATCATTCTTGCCACAGTGAATAAGATGCTCTACTGACTCACACCACATTCTCTACACGTGCCATCAATGTTTCCCAATCAACTTTAGATATTTATTTAACCCACAATGACCTATTCGTAGTCTACCTATAAAATATGATCAAATGTATTTAAAAACAGTAGGTGCCTGCACGTTTAATGAATGAAACCCCTTTCTGCTCACAAAGGAGATTCTCTGTTCGTAGGAGCTTGGGTTGAGATTTGTGTCCCAGCCACTGCTCCGAGTATGTTGGGGAAACACGCGATTTCAAACCAGCCTCTACATGCAGCTTGCTGTGGTCTTCTTGGGAAGGTGACGAAACGAGGTACCTTCCTTGCTAAAGCTGATGACACCGCATGGATGGATCTTGAAGCTGTAGATTTATGTACTCCCGTCAAATCCCCGACTACTGCTTGAAAGCTGCCGCAAGCATAAAAATGCAGGGCCAGATAAACTTGTATGGCAGGTGGTAATGCCTGGTTTTGGGAGGTACTATGGAGGTCGTACTAAATTGACACTGTTGTGTTTGCTACTTATGGATGAGAACACAGTACCTGTGTGTTTTGCTAGAGCATCCTTGATGGTAATGAAGTTTTTCAGAGACTTGGACATCTTGCAGCCAGCAATGGTCAGGTGACCTGTGTGCAGGAAATAGCGCACCCAGTGGTCGTTCTCAAAATATGCCTGCAGGGGTCAAACAGGTTTAAGTTAAAATCTTTTAAAAAAATAATTTTAAAAGATAATTATTAAAAACAGATTTTCCTTGAAATTAATTATTGTTGATGCAATAAAGCATAGCTTTAAAATATGAATTTATATCAACTGTTTTTTTAAGGACTGCTCCTTGTCTTATACTGTCCTGGGCTCTGTTCTTTTTAGAAATGAAACGTTGAGTTAGGAGGGAGACAAACAGTTCTAAAGCAAGGAAACAAACAAATGTGATCAGATATGCATTGAAAGCCTCACCTCGGACTGTGCCAACTCATTGTCATGATGAGGGAAGCGGAGGTCGAACCCACCTCCATGGATGTCCATGGATTCTCCCAAGATGGAGCCAGCCATCGCTGAGCATTCGATGTGCCAGCCTGGCCGTCCCTATCAAAGAAAAAGAAAAAGTCTGGGCTGAAACACTAAACTGAATTCAATTAGTCACGAAATGTGGGTTTAGTTGCCCTCGCAGCTCCTCAAGCAAGCATACCTCAATCCTATTCTGAACACCTCCTACCAGCCATTCAGTCCCAGGCCTCTCTCAAGCAAGACTGGCAGTTGTGTTATTATTTATGTTGGCTTTCGTTTTCCCTACAGGTTAACTAACAGCCTTTGGAGACTACACAGTTAGATAACGTACTGAAGATCTAACTATAGCAGAATGCAGTAAAAAGAAACCAATGAATGATACTGCAGTGCTAAATTGAACAAGCTTGTGAGATACTAACCTTTCCCCAGGGGGAGTCCCATGATGGCTCCCCAGGTTTTGAAGCCTTCCACAGGGCAAAGTCATTCTGAGACCTCTTCTCACTGAGCCTGTCAGCTGAGATACTCAGGTCACCTGCAACAAGTTACACTGGTCTTTTAATTACCACACTGCTTTCCCAATGTTAATGAATGGTTTACTTCATGTCAAAGTTCTCTGTCAAGATTAATTATTCCCACCTAGGCTGTAAATATGAAATTAAAGCTAGCAGTCTCATGAGAAGGGAGATTACCCTGCTCTACATCCACTGTATATGCATGTAAAAATGGGTAGACAGACAGACAGATTTCCCCCATATTATCTAAATAACCTTACATCTGATCAATTGGATGATATCTCAAGATACAAGTAAAATGTAATGCATGTAAAAGACAGATGGATAGCCATCTGCTTACATGATTGTCTGACACTCTTAATAACCTTTGTTAAAGAATCTGGCAGTTTTAATCTGAATTGGCACCAAGGTTCTTTAGATCTACTCAGCAGTGCAGGTGTATCTCCTACCTTCCCCTTCCTGCAGTGCTTTCTGGTCCCCTACAGCCTCTGGAACCAGCTTGCCATACGAGTGCTTTTCACTGCCGCCAAACTGCGCTGTGTCAAAATACACAGAACCATTTGAGACATACCTGCAATGCAGGGAGAAAAAGAGCCGTTACAATGTAAATCACATAGTGGACCTGCTGTGACATCAGAGTACAAACAACATGAAATACTTGCCAAGTTACTGAAGCATCACATCCTTTTAATCCAGACTATCAGTCTAAAATCCAGATTCACACTGAAGTACTGTGACTGTAGAAAAAACAATGTTTTACATGGAAGTGTTCAGTGTTACTGTACTCACCCATAACCATTCTCCACCACCTTTTTCACAAACGCCACAATCTCTGGTACATACTCACTGACTCTGGTCAGCACATCCGGGGGCAGGACCTAGAAAGAGAGGAAGCCGTTTCACAAACCGGACTGCAGAACTGTCACATTGCTTTCCTCATCCAACTCCTTATACTTTGGAATGGACATCGGCATTTCAATTCATAAACCATTCACAGTCTGTTTGCTTCTAGATTGTACGATGCCTTCGCTTACTGAATATGGATCCGTTGTGACAGCACAAGAAATAATAAATAATGTTTTCCCCCCTTCTTAATCACTAGTGGTACTAGCTCATACAAATACATTTTATTGTGCACTTCCATTAATTCATATGTGAAGTGTTGAAAAACAACCCGATATAGTTCTGTTTTGACATCTGGTACCATAATAAGAAAGCTCACTGTATATCTTACTTTCAGATAGTTATGGTTTCATTTCAGCTGTGACTTTGGGATCAAAGCATGTCAATGGCTGCAAAGCATGTCAGTCATTAGGGGAAGCAGCTGGTTGGCAAATGACAGGAAATAAGGGGTTAAAGGAGAGGGGACCATTCTGCCCACCTTTAAATTTACAGCTTTTAAATAGCCTGTTGTGTTGGGGTTTTCATGAAAGGCATTACAGAAATACTGTATGCGATTTATAAAAGAAGCTTACATTAAGTGCTTCCATATCCTGGTGGTATTCACCTTCCCAGTACTTTGGAAGGATGGAAAAGATGGAGTTCTCAGTGACCTGACTGCCTAACTGGGAATCCAACCAATCAGAAAGCAGGTCCTTGGCTTCTTTGAGTAACAGCTTGGGAACAAAATACAGAGAACGTATATTAAGACTACTTAAAAACATGTGCATTCATAAATACTAACATACAAGAAATAGAAGGCTTATTTGCAAAACATTAAAGGACGTTTCAAGTAGTTTTAATGGATTATTTTTGGAAGAGTGCTATAAACATTCGCTTTGGTGCTCTTAAAAAAAAAAAAAAAACGATTAAAACTTCTATTTCTTAATTAGAACCCAGAATTACTAAAATACAGTCTCTAATTAAAACAATAAATAGCCTACAGGTTAAACAAAGTCGTTTTTCTTAATAGTTAGGTAAACAAAAGATTAATGATATCTGTAGTACTATGTATGCTATCAGTTTTTTTTTAACTTTTAGTTTACAGTATTAACTATTATCAGCAGTAAAATGGACTGAACTAAAGCTAGCAGTTATAAGGTTGATTGAGAAAGAGGCTGCTGTGTCAACACAAAATCCCTGTGGTGGTTTCATTTGAGAATCTAAATAGTGAAGCCAATAAGCTTGTCAGCTGTTCCTTCAGACCTCGTTCCACTGTATTTTACTAAGGTCAATAAATCCTGCCTGTGTGAAACCCCAGCAGGATTACAGTGGCGGGTTCATCTCCTACCTCTGCCTTGGGCGCTACTTCGCTGGCGGCTGCTCCCCTCTGCACTGCCTCCTGTAGGGGACCCAGCACCAAGGTCACTGCTGCGTGAAGGCGCTCCAGCATCTGCTTCTTGTCAGGGTCTGTCGTTTCTGCCAGCTTTACCAGGAAGGGCTACGAGAAGGGAGATGCAGATGAAATGCCCTGTTACTGAGTTTGACACAGTTATAACCACCACGTGTGCACGCTTCTTACTGTTTCTGTCTCAGGTTAACATGCGTGGTGTAAAATAAAAACATATTTTGACACAGACTGAGAAAGACACAGTAAGAACTGGTTTTGGAATGCACTGTATTACAGTGCTTTGCAATCATTTTCACTGATTTTTCTTTAATAGTATAGTATACACACAGTGCCGTGCTTTTGTATTTTGACTCGCTGATGTACCTGACATTGTTCATTTATAATGCCCTGACGTTAATAAAGCATCTCTCTCTCTCTCTCTCTCTCTCTCTCTCTCTCTCTCTCTCTCTCTCTCTGCAGTTGCTGCAGTGTCTGTATTGAAAGAGCATTTGGCAGAGAGCACTTGGGATGAATAAAGTGCAACAGATTACCTTTAATGCAGTCTGAACATCTCCCAGAATCTGTGCAGGAGCTGGCTTCTTCTCTCTGTACTGCTCAAACAGGTGGTTCTGCCGGGCTCTCTTTATGATCTGATGAGTAAATACAAATCCACATGATTAGAAGATAAAGTCTCACACACTGGGGTCTATTCTAGAAGATTCTATAATAATCCAGCTGAAATTCACCCAAGAGTGGGCATCCTCCAAACCCACAAACAAGCCAGTTGTCTGTTTACACTCAAGAGCTGTATAGTGGATGTGAACGACTTACCTGCCTTTGGAGGACAAAGGCCAGCCCTGCCTGTGTCCACCTGAGCTCACTGTGTGCTGGTAGTGCGTAGATGAGAAACAGCCCCTGACAATTTTGCTTAAATAACTTGTAGGAGAGAATGCTCCCTGTGGAAGATCAGCAACTTCACACAGTGAGGACACAAACCTGCGCGCCCCTGACTCACCCTGCACACCACGTGGTTGTGTCTTTACCAGGTGAGATATTTGGGAAGCCCACACTACAAGTTTTTTATAAAAATGGGTGGAAATAATTCGATTTAAATTCCACACTTGGACCGAGTAAAAAACAAAACTCAATTTAAACCATTTAAAAAAATTTAAAAAAATAAACACGATTAAGAAATGAAATATTCCTAGCTGGATTTGTCTTTATTAAAGCATCTGGCTTTTCTAAATCTGTCGTACCTTATCGTCGATGTCTGTGATGTTCATGCAGTAGAATACATCGTATTTGAAGTAATTCATTAAGACTCTTCGCAGGATGTCAAACGATATATAAGATCTGGAAAAAGGGAAAAAGATGGAGTCAAATACAGCATCTGCAAATGTACTGTATGCCTGATAAGTGTTGGAAGCATTGCGGTTGTGATGATATTGATACTGTGTGTGTAAGTTAAATAATGTGATGGCATTTTTATTTGATTAAATTACATATTTAAGGTTAAACGGACATGGTAGAAATTGCAGGAACTGTTTTTCTTTTCATTTGTCAAAATCATGTTAACTAATATTGTGCAGCACCTGGGAATGGAGATACTGTATGTAAACAAACTAACACAAATCCATTTGAAACAGTTTCCCTTATTACACATATATGAAATTCACAACGAAACCCTCTAACTATACAGACTATAGATTCATAGTGTGTGTTTTTCGAATACTTTGTTACTTAGAAAAAAAAAAGTTTGATACTTAAGTTGGCAGCACTTGATTTAATTAATTTGTAAAGCTACTGGCAGAATGCGCTGGCTGTTCAGCATATCAATCTCGACCCCACTGGATTTGTGTCGCCTGCCCTCAGTACGTAATGCTCTACAGTCATTGGCTGAGTTTTTATTCTAGAAGCTACAGCACAGCACTATATTGCTATTGAAGACATTGGTAGTGTCAGTTCAGCTGTAGACCCTACTAGCACACAGTTGAGGAGGGGCTGTGAATTGCTGTACCTTGCGTGGCCCATGTGAGAGGCATCGTAGACAGTGGGCCCGCAGCAGTACCACAACACCTGCTTCCCATTCTGAGGCACAAACTCGTCCTGTACAAGGGAACATGAAGCAGCAGTTAATACTGGCAGGCCCTGCACATATACCCACATTGTAATTCTCTCAATAAAGAAAGCCCTTACCAAATGGACAGGCGTTTCTCATGATATATGTTAAACTGAAATGTGTGACATACAGAAGGACGGTCATACACACAGACATACAGGGGCCTCCACTCTATTCTGGTTGCCAGGGATACGCAGCGGAGTGAACGATACCCCCTCACCTTATTGCGAGTCAGGCTGTTGTACAGGTGGAGTCTCGGCTGCTCCGTTCCTTCTGGAGGGGACCAAGCGGGCTGAACCCTCTTCCCCTTTGCTTAAAAACAAGACACACTCTCATTAGTTTGTAAGATAACGACTGAGAAGTCACCTCAGCTACCTTTACACAATACAGAGGTAGAGACAGTCGTTTTTTTATATTGTCAACTCAGTCAGCTGCTAAAGAAATCAAAAGTAAACAGAAAAAACACAGTACAGTACTCCATGAACATTCAGGGTGTATCCTTTAAATAAGAGCCCCCTACAGGATACAAGCGCAATACTCAGTATACAGTAACATGCAAGCTATGTATCTACCAATGCAATTCACTACTGCAGGAGCATCACTGGCTTGAGCCCCAAGGTTTATTTTTTATCTTATTCTAATGGAATACATGGGCAATGGAGCACCAGCAATCAGGTGGGGTCCTATTACATGTAACACAGGAAATGAACTCAGTGTTGCGATAGTGAAACTGGCTTCACCAGTCAGTGAAATTATAACCAGCAAAACAATTGGGCACTTGCGTGAATCTCACGTAAGGCAACATTTTTACATCATTGTGATTTGACAAACTAGAACAGGAAATCAGTAAATGCAAAAGTTGGGACAAAAAAAGAAGTGAAACATTTGCACCATGCAGCAAACACTAGTGTGTAAATGTATTGTCCTTCCCATGACTGACACATTCACTGACATGCAACCTGATGCAGAGATCCAGGTTCAAAAGAATATATTATTCTTATTAGGAAAACCTGGAGATATGTTACCTTCTATTACAAATATACACAGCAGGGAGTACATGGCAGGTTCTTTACAAATAATATTACTGTGAAGCCTACCTAAACATTTATGACTGAATGGATTAAAATCCCTAGAGTATTTCATAGAACTTAATAAATAAATAAATAAATAAAATGAACACAGACTGCCCAAAAGACAAAGTGAGAATGCACCGTAATAGATTAACCTCGGATTTTAGGACGGAAGAGTTTGAATTGGGGGATAATTCTTGTCTTAAAAAAGCCAAAGTTCAAGTGTTTAATTGGAATAGCCACATTAAGTTGCATTTTGCGATTAAGTTCTGAATAAATATACCCTCTACTAATGGGTTGGCCCATGAGACCAGGACTGTAATATTACCAGGCAGTCACAAAGTCTAGGGGCGCTGCATCACTGGGGAATTCAAGCGCTGGATTCATGCACTCAAACGCCCTGTCCTGTTCTACTCACTGTCACATGAATTAGCAGAGCTGGTGTCTGTGATGGCCGCTATGTGCCTGTACCACCTCAGCACATGGAAGTACTGCTCTCGGGGCGGCTCAGGGAAACGTGTGAATGCTTCCACGTCCGCCTGCGAGAAGGTGAACCCTCCGATGTAACTGCGAGTGCTCAGGTACTCGTTCAGGGCTGCGAGCCTGGCAGACTCCTCTCTTATACTGAGAAGCAAGCCATAGTCGAATGCTGCAAAGAGGGGCACATGAAGAAACTCACTGTGGCTGCCCACACAAATATGTGAATGGAGTGTTGTGAATGAATGGAGTGACAAAGGAAGGGTTTAAATATATTGACATTTCTTTTTTGCGCCAACATTTTTACACTGCTCCCTTTTAAAAGCTCCTGCTCAAAATCATTACCTACTGCTTACTGGTAACAAATCACTTCCTGTGCTTAAAAGTCAAAGGGCCTTAGTCTGAAGCAAGTTCAAATGCAAGTTTAACTATTAATAAAACAAAAAATTCCATAAATTAGTAGATTTGTTTTGCTGTCTTTACATAGTTAATGTTATTTTATTGACACTCCCAGTCAGTTCCCATACAAGCAAGATGACTAAATTACCTTCCTCATTTTGATAAATGACCATAAGGGAAATATGCAGACGACACCAAACTAGGAGGAGGAGTGGACTCAAATGGATTTGAAATGTCTGTTGCTGGGCAGAATTAAGGCAAATTCATTTGAATGTTAACAAGTACTGCAGTTCTAACTGCTTGCCATAGACATGTAATGCTGGCTAGATCGGCCAAAGGGTCTTGATATTAAGCGCCAGCACCATCTACAGGGCTAATGCTTTTTCCGCGATCGTGGAATCATGTAATTAGGCACTGGGAACGGAATGAGGCATTTTGGGAATGGAATTTTGCAGTGATGTGTTTTTCTACTCGCAACTCCAATGTTGCTGTCCTTCGATTGAAGATGTTTTAATTATCAACATTATAAATTGACATTATAAATTGATAAAAAGTGGGAAGAAACTGAATTTGCTATTCCCCAGAATGGAAAATCAGTAGCCCTGCATCTAGACAGCAGTGTACTGTCAGCGGAACAAAAGGAGATGTGTTAGCATGGCTCTTATTTCAATGAAAGCACTTTGGCTGATCCAGCCTGGGTCAAATCTGTACACATCAGAACAAAAACTAGAACGGAAGTGCAGCTCTGGACCTGAAGGCAGTAACTGAGAATCAACCACAATGATTACTAACATGACAGCAAGGGGGCTGGAAAAAACACCCAACAATGAAATGTGAAGCTACTTACTATTTAATGGGTCAGCTGAGGTCTAGCCACAGAATGGTATTATTTCCAGTAGTGTCTTTTGTGTACAGTGCTCGCTAGCCCCTGCAGCAGTCCTTGTGATAACAGTACAGTATAATTTTTAAATTTTTCTCCTGTCACTTTCTCTGTCTAATTATTCAACTTAACTATCTTCTTTTGAACCATAATGTTATCGGAGTAGGAAATACAACTTCCACTGCATAGCAGTTTGATCCAGTCCTGGTTTTACTGTGGGTTTAATAAGACACACCTGAGCTTGTTACCTGTACACTGTGGGTAATCAAGCTTGTATTAAAATCTGGCATGGACGAAACTGCTATGCAATATGAAAGAGCCTTTTTCTCACCCCCGAATATACTTACACATAATTAGAGACTTATAGCAAAAAAATGACTTAATTTGAATGGAATGGGGAAACCTATTCAGTGCTGGTAATTATGATCTCCAGGCAAGCTCAGAGAGCTAGGTAATGACAGATAAGGAGAAAAACGAAGTATGAAACAGACATAGCTCTCTTTCTGTTTCACTTAGTTTTCTATCTGAACAGTTCTCGGGCTGACTCCAGTCATGGCAAAAGAAGCACTTTAGGGAGGTGTATAGTACACCAGCAGTTCCTTAATATGAAACGCAAACAGAAGACTCATACAAATGCAGTGACCTATGTGCATCGCATATGGGTGTCAGTCTGCTTCAGTTGCTACCTTTCCCAATCACAAAATACGAATACAGGGACGTTAACTGCAATCCCCATTGTGTTTCAATAGAATCCCGAAGTATGATGTTTTACGGGTAGAATGGGTTCTGTTTGGGATGTAGGACTGGTAAATCAGCTGTTTATGCTGCTGTTTGAATCTGAAAGGACTTGAATCTGCGATACATCTTCATGATCCTCATAACTCGACTACAATACGGAAATAAGTGTAACCACAGTCAAATACTAGCTTGTTTACTTGTAGAATGTATCCCATGAATAGATTTTATTGTTAGGAAAACTCACCCTGTTCCACAGATGCCGCCATTCTAAAACCTTCAATCTCCCTGTGTGAAGCGAGCAGCAGTTGCTGGCAACATTATGCAACTTCCGGTAAATCAGTCCGAGACGGTCGAAAGTGTATTTCAAAATAAAAGTCTCAAATAACCTGCAAAAAAAATAATGCCGCCTTGTATTTATCTTTATTTTTGTTTATATTGCTTATTGTATTTCTATTTGTTTATATTGCTTATTTTATGTATATTTGTTTATATTTCTATTCTATTATATATTTTGTATGTAAAAATCTATCATGTGTATATTTCAGCCATTCCTGAAAAAAATTAAGGATTGTAACTCAGTAAAAGGGGGGTTTAAATGTAATGAACAGACTCATAGTGAATAGAAAATGGGGTTGGTTGTGCCAGATTTACATCACTGCTATTGTTGCTGGGGTTTTAGTAGTGCCCGGGCACTGAAAATATGACATTTTGGCTGGTAGGTTGTGTATTTCAGTCATTCCTGAAAAAATTAAGTCAGTAAAAGGGGGTTAAATGTAATTATTTTACTTAAAAAAATAATTAACTATTGTAACTGAGTTATGTTATTGTAATCCTGTTTAAGATCTTTGTTGGTAGGTGGTAGATTTTCTGACCCGGCTTACCGTTGACCTTGGCCTTCAAGATCTGTTGCGTCAGGAATGCCATCGCTGTGCAGCCCGAATGAAGGTCCGATACCTCTCAATATCCCAACACTTCCCCGTCACTGATGGTGTACATCTCAGTGATGACTGTGGCATGCCTCTCCTTGCACAGCTCATGTGGTGTGCAGTTTACCAACAACTGTTTGCTGCACAAGAGACCAAACCAGCAACAACAGGTTTGCAGAGCAGTAAACCTGGCCTCAGTCCACGTGTGGTTGTGAGAGGGTCAGCACCAGTAATCTGATCCTTTGGAGTGGGCTGAGGTGAAAAACGGTACAACCAAGAAGGCAGCAAAAGAGGTATTCTTGGAGATGACACTGTAAGTATTAAACCTTAATTTGTGTTGTTTTAATTTGATGTTCTTTGGCATTAGACAATAAAAAAATGCAAAACAATCAATTAATAAATAATAAATTACCTGGTGTTGAAGTGAAAGTCTTGGTCTCTGTTAATATATATTAAGCCTAATAAATGATCATTTATCGTCTTGTTTTTGCATTGATAGGTTACAGTAATTCATACAGTATATGCAAAAACAATAATAATATTATTAATAATACAAGTTTTTTTTAAATAATTACCTGGTATAAAGTAGCTAGACCTTGGTGATTATTAATAGTATTAATAATTAAATTAATAATGAATGACAAGCAATTTATTACTGTAGCTTCTTGCTGCTGCTTTTACTGTCTCTTCCAACAATTATATGAGTGAAAGGATGGAGGGACTTTTATCTTGAAAAAAAAGCCGGTTCCGACATTGAGATGCGGAAGTAGCATTCACCGGAAGTTACGCCGGAACTGAAATTCACGGATATTTCAATCTGATGCAACAACGTGTCTAGGACTTATACGAAAAGGACAGGAAAATGATGTCACAAGCGGGCGGAGTTAGTAAACAGCGGCGCCATTTCTGGAGTCCGTCGAGCACTTTAACATCGCCCTCGCAATGCTTTTAACGTGTTCGCGCTTGCCTGGCAAAATGTTTCTTGACATAATTAAGCATTAATTCGCATAAATAACAGTCAGTCACTTTACATTAACGATATTTTGTATTGTTATTAAAAAAAAATACCGGTATATCCTGGCGCTGCAACACAGCATAGCCGCAATTTATTTAGTACTGAGTGGGCTCCACAAATGGCGCCTGTACCTGAGTACCGAACTGCATCACGGGATTGACTGTCCTATCCTTCTTTATATAGTCCTAGCAACGTGTCCGGAAGCTTCCTGTTCTACTTCCGCCACTCCAGTTGTCATAGCTAGCCATCTTGGTAAGGTCAAAATAAAATGACACCAGACTTATATATTTTCAACGGTATAGTTACTATGCATTATTTTATTCTAACTGATCATCCTAATTTATTTAACCAAAATAGTAATAGTAGTACACATGGGATATATTATGAAACGTGTTCTTTAAATATAAACTTGTATTAGTTCATTTATTTTCAAATTACATTTGTTTCCTTTACATTTCCAAAGATATGAAGTTTGGAGGTATTTAAAAAATATGCTGTTCCTCATTACATTAAATTTAAAAAATACATATATATTTTTAACATTTCAACAAGAACAAAAGTGAATAAACAGACTTAAAATGTGTGACTGCTTAAGTCAAAAAAACTGACTGCTTAATAAAGGTTCCAGTGCGCCACTTTGAATGTGATACTACTGTACTATAAATAATGTCCTGTGGCATTAGACTAAGGCTGAATTTGTGGGAAATAGCGGTGTATAGCCAGAAGCAAGTCCTGTATATACGATATATATCTGCATTTCCTTTAGATCCTAGTAATGACTAACTGAAAATCCATACATACCTAAGGTATGTTTGTTTCACAGTAAAGTATTTTTAAACTTTACCCTAGTTAGTGACTAATTAATTGATTTCATAATATACACGTGAGCTACCAGCTGTGTTGAAGTCAAAGATTTCCTTTTTAATTTTGTAACCCCTTTCATGTAAAAGATGGATAGGTAACACAAAATGAAAGAAAGGGTACCCCTTTTTGACTACTTCACTCTTACACTACTGCGGTAATTAGTTCTATATTAGGACAAACACTCATTAACAACAAAGGCTGACAGTGAAAATAACATGTGCAGTCATTCAGAGTGCTGTCATTTATTCCAACTCAAACCTGCTGACAAAATAACGTTTTTACTATAAGGGCTGAGCAGCTTGTTGTTTGAAAAAACAAACAAACAGGCTTTTCAAACCTACAACTTTCTCCACTGTACATCAATTATTTCAATACCACGAAGAAAATGAGTTTAGCTAAGATTGCACCTGCGTTTGTAATTAAATTATAAGCTAATGTTCTCAGGGGAGTGGATTAGCATAATTACGAGGAGACATAATTAGCACAAACAGCAAACATTCTCTTTCAGCTCAGAATTACATTACTGGCAATTTACAGGAGTGCCAGACATTTTTGTTTACCTCTTGTTATCTCTGAAACATTATCACGGGTCCCACTTTTTTGCTCTGTTTAGTGTTTGTATTTTATACATATACTCATAGATATGTTAAAAGCAATACTTTAGAACAAGTGTCTGCTACTTCCTGGTACATAATCACTTCCTGTGCTGCAATACCAATGGCCAAGCTGGAATTAAAGATTTGAATACAAGCAAAGAACCAAAAGATCTTCACACACAAGAACCATAACAGCTACTTGCATGGTTCAAGGCTTCCTGGAAAGGGCAGTTTTAGTTTCAGATGACGTTTTACATGTCCGTATCAGACGTTCTAAAGTGAAACTACAGCAAAGCACAACTCAGTCAGGCTTGAGTCATGTGACGTGTCAGATCCCTATTGGTTTCTTGACTATTATTTGGTGGCTACAAAAGATACAAAAAAATTAAATTCGTGGATTGCCAATACGCTGGAAAAACTGGAAATGGTCAATCTATTCACATTGACTTTACCCTTTTCCCATTCAAAAAAATAAAACCTACTACAAAAATAATAAATACATTTCCCATTGCTGCTGGGCAATGTCCCGCCTTCCTGACCTGTTTTTATCATCGCTCGTTCTGAATACTTTAAACCCGCCCCAACTACTGAGTGACTGCACATTCCTACATTTCTACTGGAGATTTAAAACGAGATTACAATCAGGATGGAGGCTTGCTAGCGGGATTTAAAAATAAGCACCGAAAAATACAATTAATAAAACCCGAAAAATAGAGGCCCTAACTATAAAAAAGCAGAGGCTTTGGGCTTTCCAGTGATATCACATATGCCCGGATCAGTTGTTCCTAGTTCTGTTTATTTTTTCATAAATTGTTGTTTTTGTTTTGAAACAATAAAAAAAAACAAAAATATGTGTCAAGGCTATAACTTTGTTATTGTTTGTCTGTTTCATACCAAATTTGGCACTAATGGTCAAAAGCAATAAAAAATTCATTTTGCAGTGTAATTTTGTCCTTGAGGTAACAAAATAAATGATTTTTTTTTTATTACGTGTTTTTGTTTGGGGGGTAGTTTTTATAATATATATCAATAATTGTGTGTTTGTCAGTGTGTTTGTTTAGCAAGAAAGATCATTTTATGGCCTTTCATTTGATGTGTGTTACATGCTTGTAATCCTAACGGAACAGGAGTTAGAAAAGATAACATACACATTGGCAAAACAAGGCAAAATTAGGCTTGAATTTAAAAGTTTAAAGGGCCTTCTAATGCCTTTTCCTCGGCCGCTTGAAAGCGATTTGAAATCAAAATTACAGTTGGGACTCTGTCAGCCCCAGTTAGGACTGCCGGCTGGCACAACTCAAACTGTCCAACTCCTGCTCCATACTCCCCTAAATTATGATGATTTTTGTATGAAAGCAGCTTCTATCTTCATGCCCACCTTTTACATGTGCATTCAGTGAATGTAGGTCATGGTGTTCTCCTTTTTCATGATACTGATTGTGTTTTTTTTTCGCTGTTGTTTCAAATTCCCCTTTCCAGGGACTACATTTCTTATCAGTACACAGTTGCATAAATGAAAGTGGATCTTCTTGGAACCATTTCGTTGTATCAAACGACTGTCTCGTTAGAACATAATAGCCTAGCAACAATACTTGCTTGATTAGAAGGGGTCCAAGGTCGTTTGACCTCGTGGATCAGCACAGTTAAAATGATCCGAGCAGCTCTTCCAGCATTAGCCACCGCCCCTCCCCTAGTCCCTCCCCTGGTACTGTAGGGAGGTGAGCGAGTTCATTTATGACGTGTTGTAGGGGGCTGGTCTTTGGGAGGCCGGTATTTTACATTGCGTATTTATTCACTCTCATTGCACGCGAACGTTGTTTGAATAGTAAGGAAGATCACAGGCACTGAAAAACCGTAACAAAAAACGCGCATCAAAATTGACCTATTAAGAAACACAGTATTGTATAGTACCACTCAGGTAAGGTGACCAGCTGTTTCTATCTAATTGATGTATTTTAAAGTGATATTTGAACATGAGAACGGCTGCTTATCGGTATGGTTACGTTCATGTGAAATATAAGCACAGAAATATATATTTTTTTGATATCCGAGCTACGCTTTTGAGCGGGGTAGGTCAGCGAGGTAGGTCAGCGTCTTGTGCACCGGTAGTTTACAAGGTGTGTAGTTTGTCGCTGTCATGTAAACAGCTGCAATAGCTTGAAACTGAATTAAAAAATAGATAAAATAAACTTTATTTTTTATCGTTGTTTCTTATTCGTAGTTTGAAGGGAGTATTGTCAATTGACTTGACACACAAGGAACATGCTTGTGGGCGTGCTGTCAAATTTTTGTGGTCAGTCAAAAAAAAAAAAAAATCCTGGTTATAAATTTATGACGTGGAAAAATCATAATATAATATCGGCATATGCAAGAAGAAAGAACACTATCTACGATTATGCCGGGTGATTGATCTGGTTTTTGTCACATATGTGATGGGTCACGGAGTACAGAGGTTTTTTTTTTCTCCAAGAGGTCACTTGCTATCATGCGTTTTTTTTTTTTTTTTTTTAAACTCACAGGGTCGGTGTACAGTGTCATGTGCTTGGCTTACATACCTTGTATGTGAATTACATACTGAATGCACTTAAAATTATACTTACTGTTTCCTTCGCAGAAAGTGCCTACACAATTTCAATCAGACGTTTGATGAATTCTTTATGAATTGCACAACAGCTCTTTCCTAGGTGAGCTTGTGACAAGTGACATATACATGCCGTTCGTTGCTATGTAGAAGCCACTGTGCACTTGTCAAATGCTCGCCATTCACATAATGCAATTCATCTGTTCTGGTTCCATGCTTAGTAGTTTTGGTAATAATAATGTGAGTATAGCGAGTTGGGAGATTACTGCAGTGTATTCCAAAATGTTTTTATTTAAGTAGGCAAGCAGAAGAATTAAAGCAAAGCTTGGCGAGAAGACAGAAACTCACTGAGTCACCCCCAGTATAGGCTTTGGGAACCAGTTAGGGCCCGAATCGATTGGCATGGCGTGTCCGTATATCATTGCAATAATAACGCCGTAGGTTTTGACCTCAGTGCATTGTGATTAAATAAGGAAACAAAAGTACAAATCTTTGATGCGTTTGCAACAGATCGAGCGTTACGTTAATCATAAAAAGCAAGGTTGTTGTTTGTATTTATTATTCATTGCCAACGAGCTATACAGGTATCCCGGGTCTTTCTGTTTACTGTATACAGAGCTCTGTACAGTATAAAGCGTCCAGATATTTTTAAACACCTGTCTCACAAGTTTCTTTATTGTCTTCAGATAAATATGAGTTGCATAGGCGTGTGTATAGTAATTAACTTGGCTGGTACGTTGGCTTTCCTTTCTCTGGAGGAAGGGAAGACGGCTCTTGGCTGCGCATTTCCATTCCGCAGCGCAATGACCTTTTACCTAGATTCTAGAAGCACAGTCATGTGATTTAGTGGCGGCGTGGGGGAGGGGCAGGGGTGTTTAGATATACAACAGCATGAAAGTCAAGTGGTTGGCAAAGCATGTGTCCTTGAAATGTCACAAATAATTTCAGAAGTTAGCGGTGACTTACTACTATATTTGGAATCATAACAGTGCTACTGTATTTTGCAAGCAGAGACACGTTTAGCTTTCTGTTTTTTTGTTTTGTTTTGCACACGTCGAAAGAAATAATACTAAAGTTTTGGAACTTAAAAAAGAAAAAGAAAATTATGTTCCGTTTAAAACAAGCTTTTTTGTGGTTGTTAAAACAGGCCACCGACTGCTGTTTTTTTTTTTTTTATCAGCTCTTATACTTTACCGACCGGCACCTTGCTGTTTTTAGAAACAAGTGCAATTACTGTTCTTCGGTTACCATGGTCACGTCCTTGCGGGTAGTATGCATACACTTGCAGTTTAACCCTTATGACATTTGAAGTAAATTCAAAGCAGAGTTCTCCTGTGTGAATAGCTTTGCTTTTAAATTACTTTAAAACTTTTAACCGTTTCACAAACCTGATTACAATATTGAATGCATAAACGTCTTTTAAAATTATTTTGTTGTTGACTTGGTTAGTACAGTGACATACTTTAATATCTACTACCAGTAAATATACAGTTATAATTTTGTAACACTTCCAAGGTTAGCAGCAAGACAAAGCCCTGACCACACTACATAACCGATCTCCAGAACCATACTCAGAAATGTTTTAATTAATCCAGCTCAAAGCGTCCACACTAAGTACTGTTTCATGTTTAGTCTGGCTTAATCCGTGCAAACACTATTAAAATAGCCTGGTGTAGTGTTTTAAAGTGGTACATCATCACAATGTGGTACGCGTACCAAAACTTGACCTGTATAATGTTAGAAAGTGGTACGCTGTGAGATTTTGGTACAAGTGCAGTCAATTGTGATGTGATGCATTTTCCTATTGTCAAACAGAGGTACATTTACCATTAATTGTACATTATTTTTGTGCAAACCATTAATTATACATCTTTTGCAAACAAACTGGAAACAGACAATCAGTTTCTCTAAAAATAAAAAACAATTTACGACGAACAAGACAAAATGAGAAGTCCATTGGAAAGTTGCAGAAGTAAAAAAATGTACAAGACCCAATGTATTGCATATGATAAATATTCACATACTACAGTAGCAGCACAATGCACTGTGGGACTTAATATGACATTATCCCACTATGCACTGTATTTTATGCTTAAAACCTGGCAAATATGGAGCCTGTGCCCATGGAAGACATGGTGCTTCTTAGCATGAACATAATGGCTTTGTTTCTTAAAAACACAAGGTGCATTTTATCATAATGTGTGCTTCATTTTGAACTGAAGTTCTCCTTGACTGAATTTCATCGCTCCAGATATCAATGTGCCTTGATTTCAGCATCTGATCACATCACTCCACTATCCACCATTTTACAAGCCTCAGAAATTGTATATGGTACAGCAGTGTATTCGTGCTCAACTATTCTGAGTACTGTATTTGTAATGTCCACGCGCCAAGACATCAGAAAGCATTTTTGTGTGGTTTGTTTTCTGACAAACCACACTACCTGATGCAATCTAATTTAGAACCAGATTCGAAACTACGTCCTGAGGTGGTCTTAAGGCCGGTATTAAACGCTGCGTAGTGTGGATGCTAACCGTATTTAGCACTTTTATTTATTTATTTATTTATTTATTTATTTTTTTAAATTTAGTCGTTGCCAATTAGTTTTTTATTATTTTCTCCCCAATTTGAAATGCCCAATGATTTTTTTATGCTCAGCTCACCGCTACCACCCCTGCGGTGACTCGAGAGGGGCGAAGATGAACACACGCTGTCCTCCGAAGCGTGTGCCGTCAGCCGCCCGCTTCTTTACACATGGCGAACTCACCGTGCAGCCGCCTCAGAGCTACAGCGTCGGAGGACAACGCAGCTCTGGGCAGCTTACAGGCAAGCCCGCAGGCGCCCGGCCAGACTACAGGGGTCGCAGGTGCACGATGAGCCGAGGACACCCTGGCCGACCTAACCCTCCCTCCCCCCGGGCGACGCTCGGCCAATTGAGCGCCGCCCCCTGGAAGCTCCCATCCACGGTCGGCTGTGGAATAGCCTGGACTCGAACTCGCGACGTCCAGGCTATAGAGCGCATCCTGCACTCTAGCGAGTGCTTTTACTGGATGCGCCACTCGGGAGCCCCATATTTAGCACTTTTAAGATGGTTTAAAGGCATTGTGTGGACAGGGCCAAAGTTCCAGGAGAATCTAATGTGGGTATAACATTTGCAGTTGATCTTTTACAATTATTATTTATTTCTTAGCAGATGCCCTTATCCAGGGCAACTTACAGTCGTAAACAAAAATACATTTCAACAATTGCATCATATGGCAAATGCAGTAATATTGGATTGTAATGACTGGTTAAAACTTGTTGGACCAACGAGTGTTATTTAACCTCTTACATCAATTAACATTTGCAAAGCTCTTGAAACACGCTTACCAATTAATGTTATTTGTCTAGGTTATCTCCCACATGGAGAACAATTAGGTAAAAGATCATCCAAATGGGCATGTTACCCAGCTCTTCAAACACTGTGTTACCCAGCTCTTCAAACACTGTGTTACCCAGCTCTTCAAACACTGTGTTACCCAGCTCTTCAAACACTGTGTTACCCAGCTCTTCAAACACTGTGTTACCCAGCTCTTCAAACACTGTGTTACCCAGCTCTTCTTTAGCAGGCACACCACGCCTGTCCTGGTAACATTTTTTCAATCGCGTGCAGTTTATGTGGGAAGGCTTGAGTTGGAATGATCCATTTGTTATGAATGACTGAAAAAAAAGTAAGGAGATGCCTTTCTGGTTAAGCAACTGACCAGCCCTGTGGATACTGTCTTTGACAGTTCTTTTGCAAATTGGGAATAAAAGGAAAGGCGTCATAGAGGAAGAGATGCATTGCTTCGTGCCGATTGGCAGCCTGCAGGCTCACTCAGTTGGCACTAGATAAAAATATAAGCTGGAAATACAAATACAATCTGCTGTGGAAAACTTTGCCCGGCTAGGAAAATACAAAGTGACCCTTTACAGTATGGAAAAGGTCATAATGTGGTTCAGTCCCAGTGTCCCCATAATGTAATTTTACAGGTATTCTCATTGGAAGTAGAATACATACAGCACAATGTTCATTGCTCCCTACTATAGCGGTAAAACATTCAGTAAAGTAAAAAAAAGAACTTTGATCAACTAATGTAAACACTTATGATTATGATCTAATCAGGTCATAGGACAAATAACCACTCAAAATGACATGTGCTAGTGCAGTCCAAGAAGAGCAGTTTAGGGAGTGCCCCTAAATAATATTTGCATGATGCATTTCAACATTTAATTATTTATAGTAGTGTTTTTGCATAGTGCTGAATGAGTTGTGATAATATTTATACAGTATTTAAAGCAGTGTTATTTTGTACCCTGACCTGTCATTTTACCTCCACCCTCACAAAATATGTTTGTACTTGAGAATGAAATCACATCACATTATGATTAAATGTTAAATACATAATGTAAAGTACGAGTCAATGTTTTTTTTTTTTATTCCTAAACAAAATGTATTTTTACAAGAAATTAAAAAGAATGAAATCACATCTTAGCAAAAGGCGAGACACCTGCGATGTTGACACACCAACTTTCTTTGCAACAGCGGCCTGAGAAACCACAGAAGACTCCTTCTTCAAGAGTTCAACGTTGTTTACGCAATTTACGCAAGTCACAGCATAACCAGGGATCCTAGTTTTCCACAAAAAAAATTCAATTCTCAGATACAAAAAATAAATAAAATCTGTTCCTGCAAAAAAAAAAATTGAGTCGTCATCCACGCAGTACTGTTGAATAACAGTTAACACAGGAAGTATTTATTGGTACACTTTCAAATTTGAAAGAAGTTACAAGCTCACCAGAGTGCCATCAATCAATCAATAATATAAACACAGGTACCATTTTACTTTAAACATTACAAATACGTCTGTGTAATAATAATAATAATAATAAAAAAATGTATTCCTAACAGTTTATATTGAGTTAGTCTTTGTCACCGGATGGGTATTGCCAAACTCATTAACCCGATCTTTAGGGGTGATTGTTTATCGTTGTCAGCATCTTTAAACAGCTTGCTGAGTAGTAAACGCACTGAATACTGAAGTAAACTACATTTCAGCATGAATGTGACAGTGACAGTGCACCACGTTCAACCTTGACCTCTGTACCAGAAGCAGTTGTATTGTTCAAGTATGTTTTCAAAATTGAAAGCAAAATTGCCTGTGTTGATGATTATATATGGTAAGTGTATTGATTTGGTTATCAAACAACCAAATAAACCTTGCATGCTTTTTGCCCTGCTCCAAATGTAAAACAAAATAATATCTGACAGCATAGAAACTCTGTGTTTTTCCGCGTTATACTGTAGCAAACTGATTCCTAGGGTCGCTGGTAATCATGTACTCGCTGCACTGTGCTATGCGACCTGTCTTGCTCTGAAAAAGCGATCTCCGTTCATCATTTAAAAATACTGTATCCCAATTAAACGAAGTGACATCCCAATTAAATGACAATAATAACATTCCCAGAGCTGTATCCCATTGAAGCAGCAATCCCGATTATCAGTATCCCGATTAGGCGGCGCCGAGTGTAGTTCTATACTGTTGCATTATTTTATTTATTTTTTTTCACACTGCAGAGTCACCGTGCAGCCACCTCAGAGCTACAGCGTCGGAGGACAACGCAGCTCTGGGCAGCTGACAAGCAAGCCCGCAGGTGCCCGGCCAGACGGTGAGCCCGCGACCTCCAGGCTATAGGGCGCATCCTGCACTCCACTCGGAATTGTTGCATTATTTTATTACTCTCAGAAAATGTATCTCAGCACATGCTTCACAATGGAGCCCAGTATCATTTAGTGTATGTTGTGTCATATAACTGTAACCGTCTTGTATTAGTATGTCTCTTATTTTTTTAGAACTTTAGAAGTGTGCACTACAGTACTGGGTGATCTATGCACAGGGTGATATCTATACACAGGGTGTACTGGAATTCAGACAGATCCACCCTAACTATGAATAACTGAAAGCAAACCGATGAATCATCTAATTTGTGACTGATCAATAAAGCAAAGGTCTTACCGGTAGTGTACATGACCCTTTTTGAATCAACAGGCTGTTGGTATTTTTTTTTAAGCCATGGAATCCATATATTATATGGCTTAACAGCTACTTGGGCTGACACATAAAGCTATAGTTGTTAGGGGTGTAATGATACACTACTGTCACGATACGTATGGAAATATGCAGGTCGTATATATCACGATACATGCGATGGTCCAGATTGGCTACATGTATGATGCATAATAAGATCAAACGATTATTTAAAGACAGACTGTTGTATTAAAGAAATGAAATGAAATGGGGACTGTATGTATTCAAACCAACTTATTCATCATTCAAGAACCATTTGGTGAACTACAATGAGATATGTTTTGGTTTTACTCTTGTATCACAATACCAACGATACATGCATATAGTGATACATTATGTTGTATAAAGAAAGTATCACAATTCATCAATGCGTACTGAAACATTACACTCCTAGTTGAGGTGCAACACAGATTGAAATTCCCCTGTTCTTTAAGCAGACGGTGAAATAAGTGCTTTTATAATTGTCACAAGTAATTAGCCTATGTGCTAAAAAGCGACAAACATTGGATTGGCCCTAAAAGATAATCCCTGGTACATTGAATACTAATTACAGTATCTAAATACTCTATTGTATACTAGAATTTCAAACTGGGCAGTAAGGGATTAAAATGCAGTTTTGGGAGAAGTGATTGCAGTGAATCACTTTCCCTTGAAAGCCTGAATGATTGAATTGGTTTTTAAGCCTGGATAATCCTGAAAGGGTCTGTTAAGATATTGCCTGGAGCATCTTGCCTGTTTGGCATTGAAATATGAATGCTGAGCCTGCACTGCAGCAGTAGAGGTGTTGTTGCCTGTCATGTTGTTAGCCTGGGTGGCAGTGCATGGTGGAGGCAGCTGTACAGTACATAGGCTACTATGCATGTCAATTTTTCACTGCTTATCCAATTGTGGTAGCCTAAAACTTAACACCCTGGGGATACAGTTTAAGGGGACATGTGTTCATTCGTTCATTTACATTTTTATTACATAGCATGGATATTGCAGGTCAGGGAAGAACCACTTTTTAACTGCACATTAGTGTAAGGTTTTGTAAACCTGGCCGAATTTAGGAATGTATCAAATCGTGAAGGAGCGCTGTGTTTTATTTGTGTTTCTCCGCTGGTTTCCTGTTTTATAAGTTTGCTCTTTCTTTGCATGACCTATTTTTCTTTTTGTAATCTTCCCCATATCCTACACTTGGTTTGATGCAGGCTTTTGAGCTAGACTGGCACATCATTGCCACAAGAAGGACCTGTCTGTTCTTGTGCTGCCAATTCTGGCACTCTGCCTATGTTGGAGTCTAATTTTAATGATCTAAAGCATCAGGTCTAAACCCACTCTGGTACAGTATGTTGACCAGACATGTTATGATGGCTATTGCAAACTGAATAAATCATACAGAAACTAAGTTACTTTTATTAAGCATGTAGAGATGAGGAGGCAAGAACAATAATAAAATGTGAAGTAAAAAAAATAAAATGCGTGTCGCTTTTTACTGTAGCAAAAAAAACACAGCACAAACATCTGCCCACTCTGGGTTATTTAAACAAACACAGTTTTCCTTTGTCATACACTGTGCTTAGGAGGAGACAACACAACACTATGCTTCCCTGAATCCAATGTTTCCTATGGTGAGTCTTTCCCCTGCTTAAATACTGCAGCATTAAGTAAGTAACCAACAGTGGAGCCCTATTTTCATCTCTCTGCTTGGTCTCAACCAAATGAGCCACAGGACCAATGTAAAAAATGTGACACATTTTCACATCATTCTTAGGATTCCCTGTTGCAATTGGACCCCTTCCTGGTTGAATCCAGTGGATTGAAAAGGCATAACCCGCATATACAGTGCAGTCTTAGAGTTCTGCATGCATCAGGAAAACCAACGGTGACCATCCCCTACCCCCAAATGAATTGCTATTGAAGAACATTGGGTCAGGGTCTGAATGTTAACATGCCTGTGTTTTCTTTTTCAGTGAATCCAGGAAACAGGTATGGCAGAGGCTCACCAGGCCGTAGCGTTTCAGTTCACAGTAACACCAGACGGCATCGACCTTCGGCTCAGCCATGAAGCGCTTCGACAGATCTACCTCTCCGGGCTGCACTCCTGGAAGAAGAAGTTCATCAGATTCAAGGTACTGTGTGCAAGAATCGCTTCTTAACTTCTTGGAAGAAGAAGTTCATCAGATTCAAGGTACTGTGTGCAAGAATCGTTTCTTAGCACAGGGACTACATCTACAGCTGATTTCACAGACCCCAATTAGCACTAATCTTGGACTTCATAATATCCAACCTTGGGTAAGGCAGTGTAAGATCTGTGAAGCCAGCTGTTAAAGCAACAGGCTAATCTCTGGTGCCTCTGTGTGGTCGAGAGCAACATTACAGTGTAGAACGACTGTGTTATAAGGGTGGTTTGCATGGTATGTGGATGGGGACCCTGAGTTGCTTTAATAGTTCTGGTACATTGGAAGAAGAGTAATGCTGTTCTTGTACAGTGCAAACTGAATCTATAAAAAAAAAGATTCCCGATCTGGGTGCTCTCGTCATTACGGTATGTTGGCTTAAATCTCCTGTGGGACAGACAGCAAGGCATTGCTTTTTATTGCACTGAGGCTGAGCGCAGACAGCATAGCATAAAGGGTGGCCATATGTGTGACAGTATGTGTATGACTTAAGAAATTTACTGATTTACTGCAGACTAGGCTAGCCTGTCACTGCACTGCAAACCGACAGGGCAGTTAGCTCCTCTGCTGCCAAATCCTGACGCTCTGCATGCCTCTCCTAGACTAAGTGTTGTATCATCTAAAAAACACTGGATCTAAATAACACTGCTTTTAAACTCATTAGCAACCCTATTGGTGTTTTTTCCACTAGAGATCAATCTTATTAATATCAATAAATACAATTAAAATAAATGGTTAAATGGTGGTCCAGTGGTTAAAGAAAAGGGCTTAACACCAGATTCACGGTTCAATCCCAGCTCAACAGCTGACTTCCTGTGTGTGAGACCCTGAGCAAGTCACTTAACCTCCTTGTGCTCCGTCCTTCAGATGAGATGTAAAACCAAGGTCCTTTTGTAAGCGACTCTGCAGCAGTTGTTGATGCAAGTCTCTGTAAGTCACTTTGGATAAAAGCGTCTGCAGTGCTAAATGACCAATAATAATAATTAAGATGACTGAAACAGAAAATGACACTAACAGGGTTATTTTATAAATTAAAAAATGCTGAATACATTTACTCACTTTTATAATTTTCAAAAGTATAAATTGCCTTTCATATTTCATCTGAAAATAATGGTCTGTTTTGGCCTTTTAAAGCGCTTTGCTGACCCTGTTTCCCTTTGTAGAATGGGGTCATGACCGGTGTGTTTCCTGGAAGCCCTACAAGCTTGCTGGTAGTTGTGGTGGGGTTCATGTCCACAACAGCATACACAAAAACAGATCCTTCATTCGGGTTGATAGCCAGAATCGGGGCACACCTCCCTATAAGGTAAATAATTTGCAGGCGTTTCAGTCTGTTTAATATATAATAAACTGTTAGTGAAACTGCTGTCACCTGTAGAGATCACTCCCAAAATCAATTTCACTGTCTTCTGAGAACACATTCGGTTTCACTGCCCTCGACTCGTACTGTCTTCTGAGAACACAGTCCTTACTGTGTTGCACCTATTTACACAGAAGCTGCAAAAAGACAGAGTTCATAGAAGGCAGTACAAGAGCTTGCTATTGGTGGTGGTTTTATGGTTCATCAGAAATGGGACATTATTTTGATTCTGTAGGAGCTAGCATTAAAGAAGAACATTAATCCACAGGTGCTTTGTGCTCTGTTTTTCCACCTTGACGAATGGCATAGTTGTAACAAACTATTCAGCCAAAACAAAACTATCATAAATCTTTATTTAACAGAAAAAGCGCTTGTCTAACATGGAGTAACCACAGTGCCACCTATTGACTGAAATTGATGGTGACGCAGATCAACATTAACAATCTGTAAGAGTACAACCCCTCCCTTAACTTTTCTCCTGGGAGTCCAAAATCACGAAGACATAAAAACATGCCTCATACCCCTACATTATAAAGTAGTACCTGTCACCATGTAATTACTACATGTATTGTATGAAGTGAATTATCATTTTAAAGAGATACAAATGCAAACTATACGAGGAGCAGTGATTATTAAATAATGAACATGCAGTGCACTATAATGACTCTACAATTGCATTATGATTTAAAGACAGTTACTGTATAATCCCTATAATTATGTACTAATATGGCAAAATGTCTGTGTACATAACATTCTGTTCTCAGACTGAATGTATCTTCAGAGCTGTGGTTAAGCATTCATTTCTTCTTTGCTGTCAGGAGAGTCTAGCTTGCTGTGATCTTGATTTCCAGCCTTGCTCTTGTTGGTCCTCTGCAGTAGGTACCTGTCTGATGAGAGCCAGAAGATTGTGGGAGGAGTGCTCATCGGCACCGGCCTGTGGGTGGCTGGTATCTACATCATGCGCAGCTCCCTGAAGATGCTGCTCTCCTGGCATGGCTGGATGTTCAGTGCACACGGCAAAGTGCCCAAGAGAACCCGAATCTGGATGGTGAGTGCTGTAGCTGAAGGGACTTTATTTGCTCAATTGCGTGGTCACGTCACAGGAATGTACAATTCCATTATCAAATAGTGAGCTCTAGCAACAGATGATTTTTACTGTTTTCTGTACTGTGAATATATATATATATATATATATATATATATATATATAATATAATATAATATAATATAATATATATATATATATATATATATATATATATATATATATGTATATATATATAATATACAATTTTTTTTTACAGCATCTCATTTGGAATCTGTCTTGCAAACATTCAAATTCAATGTCAGGAAGTCTGGGTAAATCACAGTGTTCCGATATTACCTTGCATTTAAGCAGATGCACAGCTTGGTCTAAGGGAAGTCATTCTCTGCAATCGTTTGTTTAATTTAAGTTTAAACACCTTTTTTTTATATAAACATTGAACTTGTTACATATAAAGACTACTCCATGAATGCTCACAGAGTGCTAGGACTGTTTGACTCATATCCTGATTGCTTTTTATGTAACAGTCTAAAATCACTTACAACATACATTCTGCTGTACTGTTCTCAGAATTGGATAAGTTATTTTAATATATAAATCTAAAACTGAAGTGTGCCGTGCAGACATACTGCTGCCTCCATATATATTGCAATCCCTGTTCATGCTGTTTATGGCTTTTCCTCTGTAGGCATTGGTGAAGCTTTTCTCTGGACCCAAGCCAATGTTGTACAGCTTCCAGACGTCACTCCCACGCCTTCCTGTACCTGCAGTCGCAGACACTATGAAACGAGTGAGTCAAGTGTGTGTGTGTGTGTGTGTGTGTATGATTCTTAAATGTTAGACTGTACTATTTGGTTTGGCATGCTAATGGTATTAAACATTTAAAATGTTTTGTAAGCATTTAACCACTGTCAGCATTTTCCAGTCTTTAGTATATAGTAGTGCTGTATAGAGTGCTTCCCATTTTAAGGCAGACCTTTTAAACAGCTCATTTATTTTTTGCTGTACTGCATCTGCTTTCAGAGTGTTCTTGTTTTGAGAGTCTGGCTGGTTTTATGCAGGGCAGGTCAGTATACTCTGAATTGCACAGTGCCATTGTTTGAAATTGGCAGCTTGTTCTTCATGTACAGTCTGACACAAAGGGGACTGCCTGACTGAGAATTTTTTATGGGCAATCTCAGGGTAACCACAGATAGGCAATCGGAGGGGGATTCCCCAGTGCAGTAAAGTCACAGATGAGTTTTTATCCCGGTGGGTTATAGGTTGATAGACACCTAAGCCAACGTTCTTTAAACTGAATGCACTGAAGGCATTAGCCAAACATTTGTCCCCTGCTTTGTGTGTGATTTTGATAAACTTCTTCTTTTATTTTGTTTGGAGTAGTACCTGGAGTCAGCCCGCCCGCTAATGGACGATGAGCAGTACAATAGAATGGAGGCTCTTGCTAAAGACTTTGAAGTGAACCTGGGACCCCGCCTGCAGTGGTATCTGAAACTGAAGTCTTGGTGGGCAACAAATTATGTAAGTTAATGTTGTTTTGCTTACGGTTGTTCTATAGAGTTGTGTAGCGTTTGTGTAATAAAACACATTCTAATCGCAAAGGTTCTTTTGTTCGTAAAACCTCTGGGAGAGACTTGGAATTGAATGTCAAAACTCTTGTGTGACAAAATCTTGTATATGAATATGCGGTAGGGTTAAGCCATGTGACAAAGCCATGCATCGTTTGTAATTGCACTCAACTCAAAGGAGTGTTAAAGATCACCGGTCCTCCCCCCTTTACCTGGGTTTGAAGATCATTTCCTTCTTGCTTGCTTTTGAACCATGGGATGTACAGATTTTTTTGAATTACAGTGCTGTAAATCCAACTTATCACTGTTTTGTATTCATGTTTTCCAGGTTAGCGATTGGTGGGAAGAATATATCTATCTCAGAGGACGCGGACCAATCATGGTCAACAGTAATTATTATGCAATGGTAAGTCATTTATAACATGAAAGTCACATGGCACAAACTCTTTGTATTAAAATACCAACCCATTTATAAATATTATACAAATTCTCTAAAGCTGCATTGCCGCTAATCCTGCTCAATTCCACACGATAACATAACTCATCACTGACTGTTTTACCTTAACCAATTGTTAATATGCAAAACAAACAGTATTGCATTGCTGAATTCTTATTAACAATCATACATAACTTTATTGTACTCACCAGAGCATTCTTTAAAGAGCCTGAGAGTTGTAAATTATAGAGGGAATCAGTTCAGGATATTTCACCTTATTGCACTTCAGCACTTGATGAGGCCAGGCTGGGCCAGGTTGGCACATTTGTCGTTTAGGTTCGACTGGTTTGTAGCACAAATTCAGTTTTCTTTCTCCAGAACAGGAAATTGCTCTTTTTAATAGCCAATGTTGGACTTGGCAGGTGTGCTAATGAGCTTGTAAGATTAGTTCATGTCGTTGTGCCAGGTTCTGTGTCAGTGCTAGCTATTAACAGTATACTGTAGTTTTGTGTACATTGCACTGATGACTCGGCTTCCTGAGTTAGCTTCTATCCTTAGTTATTGTGAATACTGCATGTGCAGTTTTGAAGAAGCACTTGAATGAAGCTCATAGCAAACCTGCATTTTCATTTGATAACCGATATCTGTACTAGGCTTAGGAAAGCTGTTTACATGACTTACTTTTAGGTAGACTTGCATTTAATAGTAATTTTTACTGAGACAGTAATAGTGTTCCCACCCTACAAAGCCGCCTTTTCGGTCATTAACCAATCAGCTGCTTCCTGTAAATCTGACAGGGTCTAACCCAGAAGATACTGCTGAGTTGAAATGGGCCAGGAAGTGCAAGTGTAACAGACTACAGAAAAGCAGCAAACTGAGAACTTTACTTAACCTAGTATCAGATACATGCGCTTCTTTCAAAACTACAGCGATGCTATAAAAACACTAGCTTTCAAAACTACATAAGTCTCCTCTTCAGGCCTAAGTGGAAATTGAAAGAAACAGTTAACAGGTTTCTTTTTAAATTTTAACTAAGAATCCTGTTGAGCTTAAGTTATTTTCAGTTGCTTTCTTTTTTTTTTTTAGCTCTTCTTTCTGATACTTCTGCCAAGCTCAGCCAAATACCCTTTTGCATTATTACCTATATCCAGAGAACCACTTATCCGATTTGAAGCATTAACTTGAAATTATTTCTAACTAACAAAGTGCTGATACATTACATGCTTGACGAAGCTCTTGCAGAACTATTGAAGGAAACTGACTGCCTGCGGCAGAACTGATGTGTTTGGTTTGCACCAGCAAATCCATTGAACCGACTTCAAAGAGATGTTTCTGGGTCGGTTCATTCTAGGCTCCTAGACAACAAGCTGGGACATACTGTGCTTTATTTAATGTGCTTGCTTTCAGTAAAACTTCAGCGTGATAATTTGTTCTCGGTACCTTATTTAAAGTACCCATGTGACTACAATAGAGCTCACAGAATCACGTCTAAATTCTCAGCACAGCTGGTACACAGAGTGTAACCATTAACCGGTCCCTCTGCAACTCTTTGCCTCCAGTGGATGTAAGAAATAAGGTATTGGCTAAAATTAAGAAATCCCACATTACACAAGGAAAAGCATACTCCAGACCTTTCTGTCACGTTTGAACAGCTCTGGTTGTGTTATTTGTTTCATACAGGTGATGTATAGGCTTGCTGGTGGATGATAAGCTCAGTGATTTTTCTGTTTCAATATGTGTCCTTTTCCATAAAACCCAAGAAAATGTTGTGAGAGCGCCACTTGTAAAAGGGAAGATTAAAAAATAAGTTATTTGAGTGGAAACAGGCATATCCTGTGCAGTGTAGGAGGTTAATAAGATCACTGTAGCCCATCTGTTGCTTGTCACAATGCACTACAATACGTTTTGGCCAGTCAGTGTAGATTAGCTTGATCGGATCCTCAGTTTTTGTTGTTGACTATATGTTGCAATAAGGCCCACTCTAATAAAGATGTTTACATGTTAATTGAGAAATGTATCCATATACAGTAGTACTGTACATGTAAAGCAGGATATCATTTCCTATTGGAAATGCTTATGTGTTACACATAGGGAATGCATTGGATTTGCTGTGTAGACAAAAGTTAATGCCAGCAAGGTGAACATGGAGTGCATACAGTATGGGGGGAGGGGTGTGTGTGTGTATATATATATATATAAAATATATGTTTATAGCTATAATGCTAACACCTGGGAGATATTTATAATAGGGGTTTATTCGAGCAGCCCTATAAAGCTTCTCCACAACTTCCCAGAACCATTTTATGTATAGCCTCAGGACAGTCTCCTTTATTTCCCTGAACAAGACTCTATTGTTGAGTAATCTTATACTGCCTCCCTCACATTATTAATTCAAGGAACCAGTGGAAGAATACATTCAGAGTCTTGGTGTGTGTGTAATATATCTTGGTCTGACATACTTGTTTTAAAAACTTTTTTTTGTTGTTGTTGTCGGTCTAGGACTACCTGTACGTCTATCCAACAAAGATTCAGTCAGCCAGAGCTGGAAACACAATCCACGCCATCCTGCTGTATAGAAGAAAGCTGGACAGAGAGCAAATCAAACCAGTAAGTGAACAGCTGGATTATGATTTATTTTGACCAGAACCCCTTTGAAGTGGCTTAGGTCTGCTGTAACCCCCCAATATACCCCCTCATTAATTAATATATATTTTAGAAATACATTTGCATATATATTTGTACATATTATTGTATTGTTCTTAATCAGATATCAACTTTCATAACACAAGTCTCTACAAAATGACTAAGCATGTATGTTTGTGTGTATGTGTGTGTGTGTGTGTGTGTATATATATATATATATATATATATATATATATATATATATATATATATATATATATATATATATATAAAATATAAGAAGTGAATCAATATTCTTATAATGTGACTGTTTCATGAGCCCTCTTACCCCTTTTCCACTGGCACATTCGAGCCGAAAGGGCCCTAGGCCCTCACGGTACGGGTGGTTTTCCACTGGCTATTTGTCGAGCTGAGTGAGTACCAAACCATGAAACTCTGGCCTCACATCTGAATCTGGCTCGGAGCTGAGCAGGGCCAGGGGCGGAATTAATGATTATTGTCATTACTTTGTCAGACAGTAGACTTGAGGAAGACAAACAACATGATCCATAACCATAACCTCAGGATCCAGCTTTCTCAACTCAAATACAGAGTCTCTTAACCCTTTGCGGTCCATTTATTAAATGCGCGTCAGGCACGCCAGGTCTAATTTATTTTCACACGCGCAGTTAATATTAGACGTGCTGTTTAAAAGTATTTTTTTTTCACAGTCAAACGGGTTTAAAAGGCCCTGCATATCAACAAAGCACTCACAAGGCATCTCCAGCCCCGCCCCACCCTTTTGTTCGCTATAGGTTTCACATATGCTAAGAAATAAATAATAATAATAATAATAATAATAATAGTCGTACATACCGATCGATCATCTCCTGATCACTCGTTTTATCACCAAACTCCTCAATAATGCAATCCAAGTCATTATTTTATTACTATAACATCTCAAAAAAGCTCTGCAAATGTCCGTGATAGTCTCTGTGCGCTGGTGCAGTATCAGATAGCTTGTTTCCTTATGACCGCCCCTATTGTAATGCCAGGAGCATGTATGCCTATTCATGAGATACGCCTTTTTTTTTTTTTTTTTTTATCGGCTTGTCTCGGCTCCTGTCGCTCCCACTCGGCCATTGAATGGTTTTCTCGACTTTTTCCGCTGAAAAAACGACTAGAAACCCGTTTTTTGCGTTTTTATAATGATGTCGGACAGGGTCCGACAATGGACCTGATAGGAATAATTGCAATGTCGGACCAGGTCCGACAATGGACCGCAAAGGGTTAATACTGCATCATCTACATGTGTCTCCACACGTTCATTGCGTGTGACGTCAAGTTCAAGGCTCGGGCTCAGCAGTGGAAAAACGAGGCTTCACCGAAGCGGCCATGGTGCGCCTCGGTTGAACAGTGGAAAAGAGGGCTCTGAATTCTTTCTGGTACCCCCTACTATACAATCGCTTGTGACAAACAAGCGTTCCCCAGTTAGTCCTTGTTCCTGGAACCTGTAAAAGCAACTAGGAGTCTTGCTGGATGTTGTTCCATGAGCAAAAAATGGATTTGAAGATCATAAGCACTCCTTTAGGCTGCTGGAACCCGAGTTCTACTCTTTTTAAGGCCACAACCTGGGAAGTAAATGTTAATAAAAGTACATGTTATAAAGATGATGTGTTGACGCATTGCTCCAGTGATGTTTTAGCAATTTGTGAACAAAGCAAAAAAACAATAAGTTGACCAGTTTGAGTTTAAAAATGAGAAGTATAAAAGTATAACCTCAAAGTTAGGAACTCCACACTTGAAAACTGATCCGTCAACCAAACTCAAACTGGAAACGGCTCCTGGCTCGTCTAAAAGACATGAAGCTTTGACGCAGTTAAACACAGCTTATTTTTTGTATTCTTATTATTATTCCTGATGTTAAAGGTGTGACCTTTTATTGATACACTTGTATTAAATCATTGAAAATAATACAAGGTTCCGATCCATAACTATTAAACACTCAATAGTGCTGCATTTAGAAATGCTAAAAGAAACTCAAATTTAAATGACAGTTTCGACCAATGTCATTGGTTCTTTGGTGTTAGTATTTTTAACTTCAGTTTTGAATATGCAGAAAAAAAAGCATTGGTTTGCATTTCTTTAATATTCCAAAACTATAACCAAACAGCTTACTGTCATTTTATCCATTTTCAAATGGGTTTGGTATAGGTTGATAAATGCCTAGGTTTATTTATAAAGTTTTGTCTTATGATTGTGGTTGTTTCTTCTGAAGTGTTTTGAGGTTATGGATGATATTGCACTGCAGGGTGCCAGTAACAACGAAGGCAATCTGAGTGAACGACACTGCTGATAGCAACAGGGCCATCCTCAACAAATGGAATCGGCATTTTACATTTCTTTCTCTCTTTCTTCACCGTACCCACCTCTAAAATACAACTTTCCAATTTTGCTTGGGAATTGTTTGCGGTGTGAAACAGATTTTCGTCATGGGATCCACGGTACCCATCTGCTCATCCCAGTGGGAGCGTATGTTTAATACTTCCCGCCTCCCGGGCCAAGAGACAGGTAAGAGGGGTGAAGCAGTGGCTGAAGAGTTGAGGAAAGCAAGACCCCTGTCCAATGTCACCCGCATACCTTGCCAGCACACACGTCATCGTCCCACTTATTTCATAAATATTAATACAAAAAACTATCAATAAAAAAAATGGTGCCACATCTAGTTGTAATGTATTTAGAATATTAAAACGCAGGTGTGGCTTTAGGTTAGGTTATTGTCTTGTCCACTGAATAACCAAATTTAAATATTACAAAACAAGGTATTGGAGTCTTGCCCGTGATGTTCTGGCCTAATGTAGTGTATATTCAGGATACCTTACCTCCATTTTAAGAAACCTTATTTGTAACTTGGAACTGTGCTCCATTACACATTGTATGATTTTGGTTATTTCACAGTTAGGCCATGTTGACAGTACATGTAGTACTGTACTGTATAAGGGCCTTTCACTACTGTATTGCTGTCAGTAATTTGATTATTAAGTAAAATAATAAAATAGCATGGGTGCACTTTATTTATATCCCTGGTAGGGCGTGTTTATGTTAGCGGCACCCAGCACAACAACCAACTCGCACTTTTTAATTCGCAGTATTTTTGTAAAAGCAATTGCTAAACCGCCTGCCATTATGAAACAATGCTGCTTTGCGGATTGCTGGTGACATTCTTTCAGGTGAGCGCCTGACTGTTTCAGACCCCACTGCCGATCCCTGCACAGCAGCTAACCCCCCACCCCTGGCGCCGCACCTCCTCCTTTTTAAATTTCCGGTTTTATTTTCTTTTGTCTGTGGTCTGTAGGTTTACTCGGCTTGCTAACTTTCCATCTTCGTGGACTCCTTCATATCCCGTTTTTTTGTCTCTTTAGTTTGCCTCTTTGCCTTTTGTGTTCTTATTTGTTATCTGGGTTTTTGACTCTTTGACTTTTTGCTTTTCAGCTTATGATTCAAAATACTATTCCAATGTGCACTTCCCAGTATGAGCGTATGTTCAACTCCAGTCGCATTCCAGGTGTAGAGACAGGTATAGTTCCAGTCTCTCCAGCTCCTAACCAGAAGCTTTTAGTTAAAACTGCATGGATTTCCTAATTACCTTGGCCATTTATAAAATGATTGCAATAATAATTTACTGCATTTAATAAAAAAAAAAATAAAAAAAATTGCTAAATGTTAAATGAAAAACAAAATTACAGTGTTTTAACTCATTTGTTAGGCTCGCCATGCAGAGAAAAAAATCACCTGTCTCAGTCTTCAAACAATAGACTCCACAGGGAATACCAGTGGTTTTAAAGTTACAAACCCATACTTGTATTGGGCCTATTAGATTTATGTTTGAAAAATCATCAAATTTCCAATTTTGTGTTAATTAATTAAAAGGCTGAAATACATGAATGAAGAGCCTTCACTTCAACAATAGTAAAGCTACTAGAATATATTTTACAGGTCAAACTGTAAATTAGGAATGAAAAAGAAATAATCGTTTAAGTCAACAGATTAATAAATACTTTTTTCTACTAGGCTAAGGGATTGATTTGAGGAACTTTATACTTTGCCAGTATAAACCACCCTTGGATTTGATTTTTACAGCACTGGGGAATCGCTCTGCATTGCATCAACCACCTCGTGTTGTTTTTTAGTTATAGGGGGGCTGAGGATTCCCTCGTACTGTAAAATGTTCCAATAAACTGCAGCTGTGGTTTATCTTGGACGGGTTTATCGAAGGTTGGACTAACCCTTGTGTGATCAGTTTGAATAATAGTGTGGCAGCTACTTTTACAAAATAAAAAAAATATATAATAATATCCGAATTCAATTCCAAGAAACTTAGTAGACAAACGTTTCGGCTTTATACCTTCAGAAAAATAATGGTGCTCAATATCATCAAGTAAAACAGTATCACAAATAAAATAAACATTTTATTGTATGTCTTACATAGTTTACAAACTAGAACCCCTTTAGAAACTCAGAGGTACCTGTAACTAACCAATTAGTTACCTAATGAAATGCCTAAAAGACAGGTGATTTTTATTTTATTGTTAAAAACATTCCCAGGATGGAGATAAGGTTCCCATCGAATAGCAGTTCCAGCAGTTGCAGGGCTGACTGTGAGCTGAATTAGACACCCCAGAGCCTGCAATGACTTTAGCTGCTGTTCGGTGGGATCTGGACCCTATCCTGATTCCTCTCCCCACTGCTTTCTGTTTGGTGCACTTCTGTTATTACTGTATGTGGAGTGTAGTGTGGTGTGCAAGTGAAAGTGAGTCTAAGTCTGCTTTCATAATGTTTATAAGACGCACATTGAGATAATGCTTGTGTCGAACTGAACCAATTGAAATTACAAGAACACTACATTTTAGCAGTGTAATCCATACATTCCCTTTGTTAACAGCAAATCTATAAGTATTTGTGTTGATGTCTCTTACAACTGTCATGGCCGTTCGTACTGTGTAGCCCTGCCTGGATGCGAATGGGTAGCTTCTGGATCAAAGCTCTGTGGAAAAGTGTCTTGTATAGTTCTCCTTTCTTTTTCTTCACCAGGCCAAAACTTTGTTTCATGTCAAAGACTGTACACAAATACAAACTAATGAATCATTTATATGAAAAACTAGTATGATGGGGGGGGGGGGACGGGGACGACACTCTCTAAATTATTTTGAGGTGAAACAAACAAGGCTTTAAACCCTTTACAATGTAGCTGCACTTTGTTTAGTCTCCCTACTATTTGCACTCCTAAACACATCATTTTAATTACTGTGCAGCAGGGATTTGGGCACCTCCCTAAACCCCACACTGTCTATTTAGGGTCAGAGTTCATGCTGTACAGGAATTACACTTTGAGAGTTCTATTGTAGTAGCTGGAGGAATGAGCTTCAACAGAAGGGAAACTAAACAGGGTTTAGACGCCTTGTTTTATTAAAGCTTGGTCAGAACACCGCATTACAAAACCTTTTCATGAATACATGCTGAACATGAAACATTAACTTACTGGCCTTTTTCTACATCTTGTCTTTTGTTGCCATGTTTCTAAGTATCACTTCCCTTGTAGTCGTTCATCTATATTTTCTGCTTTTAGTATTTCCCCTAGGTTTTTAAAATGTGTGATAATGCAACAGTTATTAACACAAACAGGCCTTTACTCTAAAGACATTTTATATCTGAAATGAACAAGCACTTGACACAAAGTAAATGATGTGGACCGTCCTCAATTGAGTGGAAATTTCACAATACAATTCCTTTTTCAAAAAGGTGTTTCTTTTTATAATAAACCCATTACTTGGTGTCACATACTGAAGTTTAATTGTTGTGGATACATTTTAAAACATATTGGTGGATATTTTGGTACTGAGGATTTGAAGGTCTGGTTTCCCATCTTGCACTTTCTTGATGTCTGCATGTTCACTGCATGTTCACTTGTAAGGTATCCTTTTTTTATTGTTGTTTTTATTTTTTTTAATTTGATAAATAAAGTTTGCACAGAAAATCCACAGCTAATCTGTAAACCAAATATGTTTTATTTGTAATTTTTGAACTACTTTGATAAACAAAGTTTTTTAACCCCAAAATGAAAAGACCTTTTTTTTTTTTTTTAAAGAAAACCAAGCCAATAATGGTGGGAAAAAATAAATACAAATTAGGCTACTCATTTTAATTTTGTAACATGTAACAACAGTAATTTGATTATGTGTTTTGCCTAGGCCTGTTGTTACATTTTGTATTTATAGTTAAATACAGTTAAATAGGGATAGAAATAATACTCCAATTGCATAGCAGTTTGATCCATTCCTGGTTTTACTATGAGTGTAATAAGGTACACTTGAGCTTGTTCATACACACTGGGGATAATCAAGCTTGTATTAAAACATGGAATGGGGGAATAGGAGTCTTATTTCCAGCTCTGTTTTAAGGAATAATGTATAATCACAGCATACAAACCACGAAAGTGAACTTTTTCTAAAAATGAAAATTTCTATATTTTCATTTCAGTATCGAAAAGACCTGAAATGATTGTGAAATTTCCACATATTCATTTTGGGAATAGTCCAGTAGGTTACCTTAGCAGCCTACCCAACCAATACGCTATAAAACTGAACATTTTCCCCTAAAAGCTGATGCATTGTCTCAGCGACAACTTTTGAAAGCTGCTTTAGCCTCACCGAGTTGATGTTTGAGTCCTATTGCATGTCTGACCGCTTGTAATTGCTAGAATGCAGTGTTTCTACCTCTGTGACCATAGACACGATTCAGCACGTGAGGGACAGCAAGCACATCGTGGTGTTTCACAAGGGGCGCTTCTTCAAGGTGTGGATGTACCACGACGGACGGCTGCTGAAACCCAGAGAGATCGAGCAGCAGATGCAGAAGATTCTGGACGATAAATCGGAGCCTCAGCCTGGAGAACAGAATCTTGCAGCACTCACTGCAGGAGACAGGTGGGCTTACTTTAGAGAGCTTAAAGGAATTTTAGCCAATGCTTCCAATTCCATATTAGCATCAGGACCATTATCACTGGTCCCTTATGGTTCAACTGAAAATCTTCTTTTGGTTCTTTGTGTTTTTGTTTTTTTTAATGTAATTTATGTATTTAATAACTTTATTAAGAGGTAGGCAGGTTTTTCAAGTACCACTCATGTTGCTGGTACATAATCACTTCCTGTTTGTAGGTCACATTGTCTGATTGAATTGAATAAAACCATTTGGTTACAGAAGTGGTTTAGTAGTTTGACTAATCAGAAGATCTCTAGTAATTACTGGGTAAAGGCATGGCTGTGTGTGTCAAGGGCGAGTCAGGGGAGCGGAGGTTTGTGTCCTGGCAGTGCCAAGTTGCTGATCTTTGCAGGGGATCTGCCAGGAATCCTCATATTGGCTGTGAAGCTCTCAAGGGTTTATGAGACAGAACTGGCAGTGACTCAAGCAGACACCTGTAGGGCTGAACTGCTGTGGGAAGATAACATAATTGGACATGCTAAATTGTAACACGGCAAGTAAACTATTGTGGCAGGACAAATTGGCTTCACCTGACTGAACTGAAAAAAAAGATAAGGCAAAGCAGTAAGTGTAACTCTTACAAGAACCTCCCTGAAGGGTGGTGTTGGACTGTTGCCTATTTAGAGAAATAAACAAATATCTGCATGCTCTAAAGGTTGCTTGCAGGAACCATTAGCAGGAGATGCTGAAATAAAAACCACATTTAGAGAGGGAAGCTGAGCCAAGAATTACTGAGATCAAGGTTCAGTCATTACTGTTATTGAAGTTCATGAGGCTTCCATGTATTTGTAAACATTTGCACACTAGGCTTAATACATTCGCCTTAATGCAGTAGTTGTCAATTGGTTTATTCCTAGTTTTCAAAGCAGAATACTTTTGCTGTATGTTTAGTCGTTTTCCCCATACATTACTGACAGCTTGTAGTTGTGCTTTGCTCCAGACAGTAAGCCACTATTTTTGCAGGGTAACAAGTCTCCAATTATATCCATTTGTGTTTTAAAAAGTCATGCTGGCTCCCGAGTGGCGCATCCAGTAAAAGCACTCGCTAGAGTGCAGGATATCGCGAGTTCGAGTCCAGGCTATTCCACAGCCGACCGTGGACGGGAGCTCTCAGGGGGCGGCGCAGGGTGTCCTCGAAGGGAGGGTTAGGTCGGCCAGGGTGTCCTCAGCTCACCCCGCACCAGCGACCCCTGTAGTCTGGCCGGGTGCCTGCGGGCTTGCTTGTAAGCTGCCCAGAGCTGCGTTGTCCTCCGGCGCTGTAGCTCTGAGGCGGCTGCACGGTGAGTCTGCAGAGTGTAAAGAAGCGGGCGGCTGACGGCACACGCTTCGGAGGACAGCGTGTGTTCATCTTTGCCCCTCCCGAGTCAGCGCAGGGGTGGTAGCGGTGAGCTGAGCCTAAAAAATAATTGGTCATTTCAAATTGGGGAGAAAATAATAAAAACTAATTGGCAACGACTAAATTATTAAAAAAAGAAGAAAAAAAAAGTCATGCTAATGTGAATATCTCAATCATGAAACCAAACATATGATACCAAATGTAGCCAGGATAGGAATTGTGGGTTGTGATGCTCGCTTGACCAGTGGTATTATCTGAGATCTTAAGAGGGACTTAGGTTTTCACAGATCTATTCCAGTAAACTCATCTGCTTGTTTGGCACTTCTTTTAGCAAGTCTATTTTAACTGGGAGTTTGACTGGCTTTTTAAAAAAAAAATGTAAGTAATGCGTCAGAGGTGTTTTTTTAAATATAAATATACTCATTTTCACTAAAGCAGCACAAGCACACAGGTACTCAATGCGACAGATATTCATTTGTCTTTTTTTTTTTTTTTTTTTTCCCCAGCCGCCAATTTAGTCAAATTGTATTCCTCGCCTTTTGATTCCTCTATCTCCATACGGTGTTTGTTAAACAGCTGTTTCATTATTTGGTCACTTCAGTAGTAATCGCATTACACTCATTTGTATTCTGTAGAGTTCCTTGGGCCAATGCCCGTCAGAACTACTTCAGCAAAGGGAAGAACAAGCAGAGTTTGGATGCAGTTGAGAAGGCAGCCTTCTTTGTGACCCTTGATGATACTGAGCAAGGCTTTAACAAGGAAGATCCTGTGAGATCACTGGATAGCTATGCCAAGTCTTTGCTTCATGGAAAATGCTACGACAGGTAGGCTTGTTTGTAACATATTACATTTACCTGATGCATGCATTACTTTTAAGTTATATGTTGAACAGCTTGTTGTGGGCATTCCTTAGCACAGGTGCCAGAATACCTCATCTCTGGTTGTGATCACCATGTGGATTGATTTGGATGTTTATTTTGTATGGTGTATTTTCTTTTTCTTCACTTGTAGGTGGTTTGACAAGTCTTTCTCCTTTATTGTATACAAGAATGGAACCATGGGCTTGAATGCAGAGCACTCCTGGGCAGATGCTCCTATTATTGGTCACCTTTGGGAGGTAGGGCTCTACAGAGATAGGGTTTCTCTATTAACTCGAGGGAGGTCTGGGGAACAGCTCACCACTCTGCAAGCAAAGCAAGCTTGTTATAAGCATTTCAGTTACACTTTATTAGCCATTGTTTTACACTTGAATTTACTATAAAATTAAAAAATAACTACAAGACATGAGTTATTTGAGACATGAGAACTCTATTGAAATGAATGTACATTTGCACATTTCTTAAGGTTTTCATGTTGCAGCTGCCTTTCTTATTATCATAACCCTGGTTCCCTGAAATAGAAATTTAACCATGCCGCTGAGATCTTTGACTGCAGTGCTTTTGATCCCTCGGGGGTGTGGGTCACGACTGCATCACAGGCTCAAAGAGCAGTTTTGGTATAAAGTATTCAAGATTCGGGTCTTTATTTATTATTAGTATTTCATGTAATATTTAGCAGTCACTTTTATCCAAAGCGACTTACAAAGACTAGGGGGTGAACTATGCATCAACAACTGCTTTCTATTTCAGGGAACCAGGGTTATGATTAGAGCCCTGTGAAATTTATTTTAATTTTTTTATAATTTTTCATTTTATTTTTCACAAATGTCGTTTTATTAGAGATACACATTAATAAAACCACTTAAATAGATATATATCATTAATAATATAGTATAGATCATGTTTTAACTACATACATATTTTTTTATTAAACTTTTTTTTTTTTTTAAATATATATATTTTTACTGCCCTACTATTGTGGGGCTGTCGTAATAGTTGCACATACAGGAATCTACCCATTTAAAAAAAAACAGATAGGATTTGTATTTCAATCCCATTGCACTGAAGCAGTATACAGCAAGCTTCCCAGTATTTAAACACTAAGCAAAGCAGATTCATTCATTCAAATCCATTCAAAACCAAAACAGCATTTGCTCCAGTGCAAAGTTTGCACCACTTGAAATAAAACAATAAATTAGCATACTAATACAGAATATAATCAAACAAGCCATATTTTCCCCAAAAGCAATAAAACAGCTAATTATGCTTAACAACAGTATCTTTCGACTCCTATGTTTGTTTTATAATGATTTTTCGTGTTATTGATTTTTATATTTGCATTTCGTTTTATTTAGTTTTATATGTTACATTTCATGTTATTTTGTGTTATTTCGTATTTGCGAAGAACACGGGGCTCTAGTTACGAAAATAACCGTTTCAGACTTCATACAGAGTGATTAGAAAGTATCAGTGATACGGTGTGTTGGTGTGGTAAACTTACTTTCTGTAGTTAAACCTGATCAAGTATGCACATTCTTTTTTTTTTAATTTAGGGTTAAACTTGATTTCACATGAAAATTGTCAAAATATGTCATTATTGACTAGTATACATTAGGCTGCCTGAGGAAATCCTTAATTCAACAGTTACCTTGGCTATTAGTACAGCAATGTAACATATTAACACCCCCAAACATGATTTAATTATAAAACAAAACTTCTAAGATAAAATAGACTATACCAGGAAGTAACAGTAAGTAATGAGTTCATTATTACAAAATACACAACACCATTCCTTATAGATTTTTGGTGCAGTTTAATTATTGAAAGTGTTTTAAAGGAGTGAATCTTACATACCCAATATTTATACCATCACCTTGTAGTTTTTTGAGATTGAAAACAGCGATTGGTTGAGAAAGAGAGCCAAAGTGTGAGGACTCCAACACCTCCGTAACCAATCAGAGCTTTTCCTATGACTCGCATGTTTCTGTGCCTGTCATGTGACTTGTCTTGGAAGAGCAGGTCTGAACAACGTACAAGACCGTTGGCCAATTATTGTTCATTAAATGAGAACAATAAAATCAACAACACTTTTACCATAATGTGTGCCTCGGTCTTGTAGAAAGACCTATTAAGATGTACTGTGCATTGAGTGACCCTTTCTTTAGAGGGTAAACTATATTGTTTTTTAATTATTTTGGCAGCATGTGTTGTCTACAGACAGTTTCCAGCTGGGATATGAAGAGGACGGGCATTGCAAAGGCAGCACTAACCCCAATGTGCCTGGACCCCAAAAACTACAGTGGGAGATTCCAGAAGAAGTGAGTTTGAGACTAAACGGAAGTTACGCCATGCACATTCATAGAGTACTGTAGTTATTACACGAGTGAGGGTTGCTGAAAAACCCCAAGACCCTGAAGGGGTGATTCTCAGGAAGTAAGGCGGAGAAACAAACATTGCTTGAAGGAGACTCCACGACAGAATGCTTTTATGGGATTTCAGAGAGCGCAACAATTACACGCTTCCCCACCTCACTTCCTCAAAATATTGCTGGAAGATATGATATGAAGTATTCATTTATGGAGGTGTTTTTACCTGTAACTCGATTACTTGATTATTATTAATTTATTATATTTATATTATGAGCTGATAAGATGAAACGACACAGGTAAGTTGGTATGTGCCCTGTGCCACTCCCTAGTAATGGAAACAGCAAATTCCTCTTCATATTCCTGAGAACACTAAAGTTAACTAAATATTCACTGAGTGATAAGGTGACTGGTTTATTATCTGAAACTAGGAAACCCTTTCGTCAGGAGTTTTCAGGATATTTACAGTTGCTTTTTTTGTTGCCCCATAAAGTATAGCGTTCCTGGCAATCATCAGGGACAGTTCAAAAGGACATGGTATCACATGTTGCAATTACAGAACATTTGGTTTAGTACTAGAGCTATGGCCAAAAGTTTTGCATCCCCTAGAATTTTAGGATTGAGACATATTTTATTTAACATCATACAAAATGATATCTGTCTACCGCAAGCCTTAGTAATAGTACAACAGTATTTCATGTTAGATTTTGAAATGTCACATAAAAATAAAAATAAAACCACTATTTATTGCTTATAAAATGTATTTTAGCATGGCCAGCTCAAATAATAAATAAAAGAATTATGGCCATAGGGCTCCCGAGTGGCGCATCCAGTAAAAGCACTCACTAGAGTGCAGGATGCGCTCTATAGCCTGGACGTCACCGGTTCGAGTCCAGGCTATTCCACAGCCGACCGTGGACGGGAGCTCCCAGGGGGCGGCGCTCAATTGGCCGAGCGTCGTCCGGGGGGAGGGAGGGTTAGGTCGGCCAGGGTGTCCTCGGCTCACCGCGCACCAGCGACCCCTGTAGTCTGGCCGGGCGCCTGCGGGCTTGCCTGTAAGCTGCCCAGAGCTGCGTTGTCCTCCAACGCTGTAGCTCTGAGGCGGCTGCACGGTGAGTCTGCAGAGTGTAAAGAAGCGGGCGGCTGACGGCACACGCTTCGGAGGACAGCGTGTGTTCATCTTCGCCCCTACCAAGTCAGCGCAGGGGTGGTAGCGGTGAGCTGAGCCTAAAAATAATTGGGCATTTCAAATTGGGGAGAAAATAATAAAAACTAATTGGCAACGACTAAATTAAAAAAAAAAAAAAAATTATGGCCATATATACAAAAGGGACCAAAACCAACCAAAAAATAAATAAAAAAAACTGAACAATTGAAAAATGTGCAAAAGAAAATAAAACAAAACATTCAGATTATTCGTCCCAGGGACCCTGATCATGTGGTGCAAGATGGAGTTATTCACTGTGGCTTCAAAGGCCTGGAAGGTGGTAGAAACCTAACCCTAACAGCTGACTTGTGATGTGCATCTGATCCACAAACACTGTCAACATGAAAAACAAATGTATATTTATTGGAAAAAGTTATCGTTGATCTTGCCATTTCTCTTCTTCTGTAAAGATTGCGTCTGAAAATGTTTGTTTACTGCACTGAGGTAGGTCTGTCTTACAGCGCAGCAGTAACATTGCAAAACACTCACATTCACGGCTCTCTCCTGACATGGTCCAATGCCAGAAATTAATGAATAGGATCTCCTTTAAAAAGCTCTGACTCTGCTCTTTCGAATGGTTAAAGGGCCAGGTTGCCGGCAGGATTTTAACGCTGTGTGGTCCAGTGGTTAAAATCCCACCTCAGCCACTGACTCATTGTGTGACCCTGAGCAAGTCACTTAACCTCCTTGTGCTCCGTCTTTCAGGTGAGACGTAATTGTAAGTGACTCTGCAGCTGATGCATAGTTCACCCACCCTAGTCTCTGTAAGTCGCCTTGGATAAAGGCGCCTGCTAAATAAACAAATAATAATAATAATAACATGAGGCTGACCCTAAAGAGTTAATAACTTTTTTTTTTAATTTGTTATATTCAATTTATGGTTTAAAATATCTTACCACCAGGTGGCACTGTAACTCAAGGAATTACCTTATTACCAACCTTCACTGAAGGTCATAGTAAAACCTGGAAGTGTTTGAATGTTTATGACTGTAAGTAGCCCTGGATAAGGGCGTCTGCTAAGAAATAAATAATAATAATAATAATAATAATATTTATTACTGCCCCATGATTTTTTATTTTTATACGTTTTATGGTGCTTTCAGTTTAGGAGCTGCTCTTCAGTTCTAGCTGCCTGTCATACAGACATGTAACTTCTGTTAGGTCAGCCAAAGTGTCTTTTTTATAGAAGTAAGAGCCATAGCCAGCACCATCTATTGATCTGCCACTTCGGACCAAGTTTCCTTTTGTTTTACTAGCAATACACAGCAGTGCTGTACATGTCAGCAAAGAGCCAACAATACACATGTCTAAGCAGGCAACCAGATCTGTAGAGCATCTCCTGAATTCATAGAACCGAAACACAAAATAAACAATATTGGAGTAATTGCAGTAAAAACGACCCAGAATGATTGCAGACATACAGAGGAGTCTGCTGCGAAGGGCTTTTGCAAGTATCCCTCGCGTTTGTCTCATCACTCATTTCTTTCATTATTTTGTCTCCAGTGCCAAAGTGTTATCCAGAGCTCTCTGAAGGTTGCCCAGGCACTGGCTGACGATGTTGACTCCCACACTTTCCCATTCAACAAATTTGGAAAAGGTCTGATCAAGAAGTGCAGGACGAGCCCCGACGCCTTCATTCAGATCGCCTTGCAGCTGGCTCACTTCCGGGTAAGAGAGTGGCTGGACCTGGTCAGCACTGGGTCAAGCATGCTGTTTACTTGGACCTATTCAGCTCCTTCCTGTTCAACCTAACTATTCATTTGAGATAATTAGATCAAGGCATGCTTGAGTATGTTTTGCAGGCAGTGAGCAATAATAAGAGGAAATATCTGTAATTTGAAACAACTTTCCACATCTGTAACTATAATTTCCATAAAAATAGCCATTTCATGTTTTGTCTACAGCTTTTTTTCTATATGATGGAAACTTGAAACTTAGACAGACAACCTGGCTTTAACAGGACCCTGAGAGGCCAACCTGCTGGTCTTTGCTGGGTATTTAAAACCGGCAGGGTCTGTTTCTCCTCGCGTAACGGTATCCCTACTGGCCAGGTGTCCATAGAGGTCACCCGGATGTTTGTAGGGCACGCTTTGTCCTCAAGTGGCTTCTAGCGTGCCATCATCCACTCACAAGCTTATTTGTGTAAAAAGTAAACAAAAGCATTGAGATTTCTATGAATAACCAAGGTGTTTTTTGACAAGGAATGTTCAGTTTTATCCATTTATTGACATCTTCAAATCTCATTTCTTTGTTTTCCCCACAGAAGTATTAAAGCAAGGTTGTCTATAGCCAAGTTTCAATTACAGAGTTACTCAAAGCTGTAGGCAAGCATCAAATGACTATTTTCCACATTATTGTTAACTATCAACTGACATACGTACACCGAAGCTGTGGGTTGACATGACCCTTGTCTTTTTTTTCTCTAAAATGTATACATTAAAAAGATATTTAACTTTGATTGCAGCTAATATGTCCATAGACACAAATGAATTCCGTGTTCCGTGTTGTCCCCCCCCCCCCCCCCACACACACACAGGACAAGGGCAAGTTCTGCCTGACATACGAAGCCTCGATGACTCGACTCTTCAGAGAGGGTCGAACGGAGACTGTGCGCTCCTGCACTGTGGAATCATGCAACTTTGTACACGCCATGATGGATTCCCAAAAAACAGTAAGAGCTGCAACAAAAAAAACAATAACCGTACACTACTGGTATATTAACTGTGCTCATTCTCAGAGTAATAGTACAGTTTAACACCTAGTTTTGAGCAACAAAAAAAAAAAGTGGAAGAAATGAATTCTTGACACAATACAACAATAAATACCATTTCATTTATTTACTAAGGTATATAAAAGTAATGTTGAGGCAGGTACGGAATGCCTGTAGAAGCAAGATAATGATAACTTGTTTGTTGCATCCCAAGAATGAAGAGAAAATGAAGCTGTTCGATCTTGCGGCTGAAAAACACCAGAATTTGTACCGTCTGGCGATGACTGGGGACGGCATTGATCGGCACCTCTTCTGTCTCTACGTAGTGTCCAAATATCTCGGGGTCGATTCTCCCTTCCTGAAAGAGGTGACTATGTTTTCTGTAATAATAATAATTCTATTTTTAAATCCTATTTTTTTGAGACACTACAGCTTTAAATATACAGGTATATTCGTAAACAGCACAACATTAAAACACATGTTTCAAATGTTGTCCTTTTACTTTTTCTGTTTCCAGTCATTGTGAGTGGTTCCTATTGCATTTCCTGAACTCAGGAGCAGCTCTAGTTGCCAGCTTGTCATTCATCACATATGTAATGCAGGATAGATCAGCAAAGTGCCTGTAAAGTTAGAAGAGCCATCACCATGTAGTGAACAGGTGTTGTGAACATGTGCTGCATATTTACAAGACAAAAAGAAACTAAGTTCACTAGATGGCGCTAGCTCTTAAACAGACACAATGCTGCTCTAGCCTGTGTTCCAAATTTCTATTGTGACAATCAGGCAGTTAGGGGTGGAGAGCTTCTCCAGAAAACTGGTCAAAGCAACAAAGTATATCAAAGATCAGGTTTTAAATTTAGGCCCGAGCAGACCTCTAATAAGAACAAGAACCAATCAAAATGATTGTAAACATCATAAGATACTTCGTAATGTTACATTTTGTAAGTCTCCCTGGATAAGGTCGTCTGCTAAGAAATAAATAATAAATAAGAGGACATCAAAAAAAACTCTTTAGAGTTACATACATTTGAACTTCAATAAATGAACAATTGCGTATCAGTTTTATACTTGCCAGGCAAAATCAAATCTATTCAAGCCCAATGGGGCACTCTGGGTGATGTTTGAAGTGTGTTCACTGTGTATTTCCTGTCCTGTAGGTTCTTTCGGAGCCATGGAGGCTCTCCACCAGCCAGACTCCTCAGCAGCAATTGGAACTGTTTGACTTGGCCAATAACCCTCACCATGTGTCCAGCGGGGGGGGCTTCGGACCTGTGAGTAGAGTCTTTATTAACTTGATATAAAACAGGGATAAGATCATGAAAAACACATCAGGATTGTGACTTTGGATTTGGTTCCTTGATATACGGACCTGCCATTCCAAAAAAAATGCAATAGATCTGCATATATCCAGCGAAACATTGAAAGGGGTTGGATTTGACACAGTGATAGAACTATAAATCATTACAACTGATACCGAGATAAAATGCAAACTTTGGGCGTCCCTATTACAAAAAAAGTTAGACCCACCGTGATTTTTCTTTGTAATCCACAATAGTGTTTACAAGTCAGACTTATTCCGATTGAGTTTGAGCTGTAGTAACGGCACCCTTTCCTCTTCAGGTCGCCGATGATGGTTATGGTGTCTCTTACATCATCGTTGGAGAAAATCTCATCAATTTCCACATCTCCAGCAAGCTGTCAAGCCCAGAGACGGTACGTTTTTTACTTAATCTAGTTTGAGATCCAAATCATAACCGTTACCATTCATAAATGTGTGTCACACTTATAAATATAGGTATATTTACTTATGTGCATGAGAGTTGAAGCAGATAATATAATAACTTGGGTACAAGCTTAACTATTAATAACACTAACTGTGAGGTGGTTCAACATTTTCAAAAGGCTTTTCAGTGACAGGCCAGCTGAGAAAATACAAACACTGAGCTTAAAATTGAAATCAGCCTAACCCTAACCCTACTCGAAAGAATTTAGTACAGTTTTGCATTTGCCCATCTTTCTGCATCAGATAAAGAATGTGACCCGTCTTTCTGCATCTATGCCTTCAAAACCTTACAAACCACACTCTTTATCGGACCATTTCCTGCAAAGAGTACACCTGGGGAAAGACTGTATTAATCTAATATTCTAATAACTGGGAGAAAAACTAGCTCTGAATTGTTTTTTTTTAATTGTTAAACTTTGTATTGAAATTCTCAGCTACATTTTGTGATTTTATAATATTACCAGGCTGACTTTATTTAACAACATTTTTACATATTGTGAAAAACCATGCTTTCACTGAAAATCCTGTGAATGCTTCAGCTCTCCTGTGCAATGCATGTTTTATTTACATGGCTTTTATTTTGTTTGCAGGACTCTCACCGATTCGGAGAAAACATTATCCAGTCCATGCTTGACATCCTCGCTCTTTTCAACCTCAACAAAAAGGCAGGCAAATAATTGTTCTGCCCCAGATGAAAAGAAAAGAAAAACTGTTGGATTGCTGTTTCAAAATCGGCTTCCGTACGCTTGTACAGAAATGTTTGGGCGTTTTTAATCTTAAAAAAATGAAACTGAAAAAAAAAAACAGTTAATGTATATCATGTTTAATGAAGACGTGTGTTTAAAAATGTATTGGAAAATAGTGTTGTAGCACAGATTAAATGGACCTACTCTGCAAGATTATATGTGCTGGTGCCATAATTAATATATCTTGTGACTAAAAGCAAAAAAGGTTAAGAAAAGGAGACTAGAAAAGGTTGTCTTTAAATAACCTACGAAAACAAGGCATCAGCAAGTGCAGGAATGAGGTGTTAATATTGCAGTCTTACACAGTGCAGTGTACAGTAACTGTTATTAGCTGCTAAATTATTTAATGAAGTCAAGAAAAAACAAAATAGTTCAAAAGCTGTTTTTATTTTTCATACTTCAGGTTTTTACCTTGGTCCAGATGTAACGACACTAGCTAGCTTGTATGAATGCAAAAAATAAGCCCCTCCCTCAGAAAGGGGTCTTGCTGTAAATAAACGAGGAACACGCACTGATCCACACCCCCTGCATGGGAATGTGAAGAGGCTGAGGGTTCTCCTTTCAGTTACTGTGGAAGGAAGTTTCATAAGAAAGTTGTATGGTAAAATGAAGTGTACTCTTCACAAGGATTCAATGTAACATTATAATACTCGCAGGTGAAAGTTTTAGGGGCGGCAGTGTAATATTGTACAGTACTGTGTGTACTTCAATCATGAAAACAAGAAAGACTTGAACTACATGCGAGTCCAGCCTTTTCCTTTCACTTCTTGATTTGTAAGTTGCATTGTATGCAGTGGCATTTTCACAAATATGTAAAACAGAAGGAATACCTCAAAATGATCAGATTGTCCAATAAAAGTTAGGTTGACAGCTATCATTTTTCTACAGTGTTGATTTATTTATTTTATTTTTATTTAATTTATTTGAACCTGAATTGTTTTTTCTATAAAGTGTGGATTATAGAAACACATGTGACAGCACCCATGTCATTTTTATATATATACAGTACTGTGCAAAAGTTTTAGGCAGGTGTGAAAAAATGCTGTAAAGTAAGAATGCTTTCAAAAATAGACATGTTAATAGATTATATTTATCAATGAACTAAATGCAAAGTGAGTGAACAGAAGAAAAATCTAAATCAAATCCATATTTGGTGTGACCACCCTTTGCCTTCAAAACAGCATCAATTCTTCTAGGTACACTTGCACAAAGTCAGGGATTTTGTAGGCATATAGTCAGGTGTATGATTAAACAATTATACCAAACAGGTGCTAAGGATCATTAATTCAATATGTAGGTTGAAACACAATCATTAACTGAAACAGAAACAGCTGTGTAGGAGGAATAAAACTGGGTGAGGAACAGCCAAACTCAGCTAACAAGGTGAGGTTGCTGAAGACAGTTTACTGTCAAAAGTCATACACCATGGCAAGACTGAGCACAGCAACAAGACACAAGGTAGTTCTACTGCATCTGCAAGGTCTCTCCCAGGCAGAAATTTCAAGGCAGACAGGGGTTTCCAGATGTGCTATCCAAGCTCTTTTGAAGAAGCACAAAGAAACGGGCAACGTTGAGGACCGTAGACGCAGTGGTCGGCCAAGGAAACTTACTGCAGCAGATGAAAGACACATCATGCTTAGTTCCCTTCGCAATCGGAAGATGTCCAGCAGTGCCATCAGCTCAGAATTAGCAGAAAACAGTGGGACCCTGGTACACCCATCTACTGTCCGGAGAAGTGTGGTCAGAAGTGGCCTTCATGGAAGACTTGCGGCCAAAAAGCCATACCTCCGACGTGGAAACAAGGCCAAGCGACTCAACTATGCACGAAAACACAGGAACTGGGGTGCAGAAAAATGGCAGCAGGTGCTCTGGACTGATGAGTCAAAATTTGAAATATTTGGCTGTAGCAGAAGGCAGTTTGTTCGCCAAAGGGCTGGAGAGCGGTACACGAATGAGTGTCTGCAGGCAACAGTGAAGCATGGTGGAGGTTCCTTGCAAGTTTGGGGCTGCATTTCTGCAAATGGAGTTGGGGATTTGGTCAGAATTAATGGTCTCCTCAATGCTGAGAAGTACAGGCAGATACTTATCCATCATGCAGTACCATCAGGGAGGCATCTGATTGGCCCCAGATTTATTCTGCAGCATGACAACGACCCCAAACATACAGCGAAAGTCATTAAGAACTGTCTTCAGCGTAAAGAAGAACAAGGAGTCCTGGAAGTGATGGTTTTGCCCCCACAGAGCCCTGATCTCAACATCATCGAGTCTGTCAGTGATCACATGAAGAGAGAGAAGCAACTGAGGCTGCCTAAATCTACAGAAGAACTGTGGTTAGTTCTCCAAGATGTTTGGGCCAACCTACCTGCCGAGTTCCTTCAAAAACTGTGTGCAAGTGTACCTAGAAGAATTGATGCTGTTTTGAAGGCAAAGGGTGGTCACACCAAATATTGATTTGATGTAGATTTTTCTTCTGTTCACTCACTTTGCATTTTGTTAATTGATAAATATAAACTATTAACATGTCTATTTTTGAAAACATTCTTACTTTACAGCATTTTTTCACACCTGCCTAAAACTTTTGCACAGTACTGTATATATATTTTTTAAACTCACCTGGAATCGTGCTTGGGAAAGGAAGCTTACACTTGTACTTCCTGGGTCAAACAGTACTCAAATTAAATCATTGAAAACAATTAGACATTTGCAATCCCAATTTTAGGTACTGCATTATAAATATACCCATGAATCCTGGTGTTAAAATTGACCGCAATTATGGCTCCTTATTTTAAGCACAATTTTATGTGAACCTGTGTGGTTTCACTAAAGGAGCTAGTCTTACTAAACAGATTGAGCGCATTCTTGTCTCTTGGCCAAGATAAATGAATAGCAAGATGTTTCTTCTCTTATTTGGATATTGAAGTTGAAAGGCCGGTCTCCTTGCAGGTGCCCTTTCCTCTGGGTGGTGGGTTTATTTTTCCTCCTGCTGCGCTCACTGGAAATCAACTCAATCCTGGATTACAAATATTCCCCATGGGGACGTTATTGAGGATGGTTGTTTTTTGCCACCCACGTTAGGGGTGATGCCCTGAATTTGAGAAGGTAGCTTTACTACAGCCGTGCACTGGGTTAATTAACATCCTCTTTAAATGAAGTCCGCTGTATCTTGTATTTTGAATTTCATTTTTGTGCAAGTCTGTACTAGCCTAGTTTCACCACCTCATCACCAGGGGAGACCCAGACACAGTAACATTTTGGGATGGCTTGGTCCCAATTCTCAATAGAGAATGGTTGTTTACAACATTTGGCATCTTTAGCGATGTAAAAACCACAACACAAAATGTAGTTTTGTACTAATGGATCTCTTAAGAACAGACAGGCCTCTGGAATAACTGACTGTTCCCTGACCCGTGTCCCATACATGGCAGGCAAGAATTCAACTGATCACTTTGACACCACAGTGGCTTTAAGGATAGGCTGTACTTTAAATGGCATTTCAAATTACAAAGCTGGAAAACACATGCACTTGACCAGACACCAGAAACCTTAAACCTTGACTTGCACTTTCTAAAAATAGCACACTGTAGGCTTCACTTTTCCTTGAAGCTGGCGCTGGTACAAATCCCAGTTCTGAGTATATAGCGTATAGAGCCACAGCAGTGAGACAGTGTTTTCAGTTCTACTTGGTAGTACACAAATCGAGTGTTCTTTAAGAAACTGCAGGAGATATTTTCAAACTCTGTGTTTAATTAACTGCTGTTTTTAGAATAATGAAAATTCCACATTAATGTGAACATTTTATAATATTATTTTATACATCTGCCTTTGTACTGGTTTCAAAATATCTTAGATCTGGAGTTTTAGTTGTTTATTATTTGTTTATATTATTATTATTATTATTATTATTATTATTATTATTATTATTATTATTATTATTATTGTCATTTTTATTGTTATTAATGTATTTATTTTAAGAGGGCCCAATTATTTTACCTCTGTATTTCTCACCAATTTATAATGGCCAGTTCTGTTCCCTGACTGCAGCAATTCCCACAGGAATGCAGAAGGTGATCTGTGTGTCTCCTCTAATCCCACAGCCAGGCCTATCACCTCTTTACGCTCAGGCGTGCAACAGCAGAGGTCAGAGCTACTGGCTCCTGATCTTAAGCTCACTGTGCGTCTGGCCAGTAGGGGGCGCTGTAGTGTATAATGACCAGCTTTGAAGTTAGCTGACTCACTGCAGTTCCTGACAATTTTGCCTCCCTAACCTGCAGGAGCAGAGTCAGTGTGGACGCAAACCTGCACTCCCCTGACTGTATGACTCACCCTGCACACCACACGCCCGTGCAGAGGCCATATTGTTTTTGATGAGTGGCCAAAATACTGTAATAAACCACTCACCTAGTCTTGTTAAAATTGATTTTTTAGCTATAGCTCCAGATAAATGACTAGACAAACAAAAATAAAATTTGCAGTTCAGTGTTCTGTTTTACTATGTTTATTGACATTGGTTTTGTAAACAAAAGTTACAATTATTCTATCAACAAAAAATGAAAATATTTAATGATTGCTGTAAAACACAGTTGCATTACATATCGCTACAAATTCTAATGAAGTTATTCTAGGAAATGAAAGCTATACATGTCAAGCATTGATTACGAAGCATTATTTATAGTGCATGCACAAGATTAGGCCGCGTTTAACACTGGAAACATCATTGATAAAAAAAAAACAAAAACGATTTAATGTGCTGTAAAGTATTATATGAATATATAGACTACAATCAATATTGACTTACAATGTAATTAATTTTAAAAAGACATAAACATTGGTGATTTCTTTGAGAATATCTTTTAAAACAGTTAAGGCACAAAAAGGATCACAGTTTAAAACAAAAAGTCTAATGTGTCTGTCTTATTTTTATTACAATACTACTCCAGACACACAAGGCCTTTAACACATGCCTGTGTCAAGAACTTGACCTCAGTTTACTCCAGGTTGTAATAAGCATAGTTTAAAGGAGCGACAACCAACGGTTTAAACATCTGTTTGCTTACCTCTGATTTACACTAGCAACATTTTAACTGAACCCCCTTTTCTAATGTAGATATTTGGGCTATTTGCTAGTTTAGTTACTTTAATATAAGACATGCAGGCATACAGGATAAAATGTGCTGCTGCATCCGGGTTCCCTAATCACTTCCTGTGCTTCAGATTGCTTGCTCCAATGGCCCAGCTGTATTCAGACCATGTAACTCACAGTACAGCAAGTGATTACTGTAAGTGTTTTATTTGAGAAATATGTAATGTATATAATGTTAAAGTGAAAAACTAAACAAGCAAGGAGCAGAGGGGTGTGATTTCTGTTGGAGTTTCTGAAGGGCTATTTGCTTTTACGAGGGATGTAATATGGCTGCCTCATAATGACAGTGGGGATACAACAGACACATGTTTTGCTGAGTGAATCAGTCAGTGCTGAGGAGGAGTCATATTTATTTTAAGAATACTGGCATTAGCATTAATCAAACCAAAGGCTGTTTAGTTTTAAAATACATTGTTTAGTTTTAAAAATACTGTAACAAGCACGACTGACTGCACACTGCTAGAGGCTGTGTGAGGTGTCGTCTCAGGACTGGCAGCGGTATGTAAATTAGTATGTAAATAAGTATGTAAATTACCCCTTCTGGCTGGCAGTGCTTGCATTATTCAACAGCCTTTAAAAGAGCTTCTGTGTCTGCTTCTCTCCTATAACAGTGCTTATAAGCATTAGCACAGTTGCAATACATTCAAAATATATTATTAAAATGGGTTAGTCCAATAACCCTCTAGGGGGACGTTTAGTGTCAGATCTAAACATTAGGGTGCCTGAATTGAGTAAAGGATTTATATAATGACAGTTTGGAGTAAAAAACGTAAAATGTGGCCACCTTCATCTCAATAACAAGGACACCTATCGATAACAATTTCATAAAAATGTAAACTGTAAAAAGTTAAGACATTAAAATGAACACAAAGTACCAAGCCACACTAAGACAGTTAACCTATCAGACCTGAGAGTTTCTTGGAAAATACAATGTAAGAAGAATAAGAAATCAAATGCCATGTCCCAGAGGAAATACAGATGGATCGAGTCACTGCAGTGCAGTTGTACATTTTACAGCTTCAATTTGAGGGCAAACACCACATGGATTTCAAGCAATTACAAGAAGCCAGAAATACAAGCATCTGGAGATACCAAAAGCTTTAAGTGTTAAGTAGTTAAAATGACAGGTGTAGAACCCATTGCATAACGATAGTTAGACCATGGATAATGTTCAGCCAGACTTGCTAAAAGCAGACAGTACCAAACCCTTTTCAAGAAGTATTCATGGTACAGTATTTAGTCCATGCAACAACCTAGGAAATCCCAGAAACTGTCCTTAGTTTCCAAGTACAGTCCTTGCACTTTTTTATTGTAGCTTTTCTTGATGACTGAATGACCAATAATATTTTCAAATCACGTTTCTCACATTCAGGGCCCTATTCACAAAACGTTAAGGGCTGTTTTGAGTGTTTATAAAGATTCTCCCAGGTTTAATAGCAATGCTGAGAGAGCTAGTGTTAAATGCCTTTTATTATATTTGGTGCTGCTGATTCAATAGTTTTGCACACATTCAAATCCAATGCCAGAATCATCAAGCGAATCCCGGTGTTTCTCTTCCACACATTGTACTTGTTATAAAAACAGAATACTCCATCAACGTTCATGGAGTGCTGTGGTTATTTCACTCATAAACAACCCATTTGAACCCCTGCATAATTGTTTGATTACGATTCATTTTGGGATGACTTTTTCATATAATAAGGAAATGACTGCAGCAGCCTGTGAAGTTTCTAAAAATACTAGAAGCTCAGATATTTCCTTTTCACCAGCCATATCCTGAATTTAAAAGATCATCCAGATAACGATAGGGTGACCTTTCAAAGGATTTGTCTAACATTATTGTTCATACAATATGCATTATCCTGGCTCATACACAACAGAAAATGTCCTTCACATTTTCTTTCCTATTGGCCTTTTGGTACTCCGTCGAACGGAAAGCCAATTTCGGTAAACGTTAAAGACTGTTAAATGTAAACGCACAGTTCAATCAGTACTGTAAATGCAAAACCGAGGCTGTGGCAAAAACCACGAAGAAAATCTTGAATCTAGAAATCATTTCACGTAAAGTGCAGATACAAAAAGCGCCACGTCTCAGGGTACTGACTTGGGGCACTGCAGCTGTGGTCTGAAGCAAGTGCAACTCAGAAAGCGAGTGTGGAAAACTAACAGGCCTCATGAACACCTTCGTTGGAAAACAGCCACTTCTTCAAGGGGGACAGAGTAATTCTCCAACAAAGTCCCGCCGTCGAAAACCTTGCCATTGTTTGTGTCCATCCACTGGTATTCACTGCCTGGCAGGTAGATATCCCGCTGCACTTCACCACGCTCTGTCACTGGGGCGACAAGCATCTGCACAAAAACAAATGCAACACTTATCACTTATGATCAACACTTATGATTTTTGCTGTAAACGGTTTAGCTTTCCAGACTTCAAACTCTAGATTACATCCTGTGTTGCCGGTATTAGAAACCCCACACCCCAGTTTCCTCATCCCTGCGGCACAGGAAGTTCTACAAGGATTATTCCGATTGGAGTGTGAATGATTAAGATGACGAGGTAAGAAAATGATATGTCATCCTTTTAAAAGCAATTCAAATTCAATTTGAAATCATAGACGCTTCATGCAATAATTATGTGATGGGGTACAGTCTGAGATGTTCTGAGATGGAGAAGGATACTGATTACCCCTGGCCTGTGTTGATATCACACGGTCACACGATTAGTTTTTAGTTAAGACAGAGTACAATTCTGACACACATTCAGCATTTTCCCACAGAGAAAAGGAACAGCTGCCAAACTTATTTTGCTCTTAAGAGGAATGAAATAAGTGGAGAACACAGCTGGTCGTTCAAGGAATAGTGTCAACGATTGGTGTCAAAAACAGTGGCGGAAAAAAGAATACATTGAATAAATCCTTAGGAATGGTTGAACGCAAGCTTGTTAATGCAGTCTTTCAACACAGTGTTTTTAACCAGGAGTTGTCCCGCAAGGACTGAATCCAGTTACATTGTTGGGGGGGGGGGGGGGGTCTAGCCTCAATACCCAGGGTAACTCAAGTCGGATATATTCATGTTTGTTTCATGCAAATATATAGAAAAATCTAATTAGTAAATCATATTTCAAATTTGTATTTTTCTTTGTATCCTAATAGATTTATATGTGAGTTATACTCCATTGCATTGAATGTCCAATTCATTCTTTTTCAAGCAAACTTGATCAATAAGAAATTGGTTTTACAGTATATTTTAAATCCATTTTTAGGAGTGATATCCAAGGAACATACAGTATTTTCTCATGTCTTTAGTATTAGTGTCTGTAACCTTACTCCATAACAAATACTGCTTTATCCAAATTGTGGAATAACATACCACACAAAACAGCGACTTTCCTAATAGGAGTTGTAGCGAGTACGGTTTTCTAACCTCGTCTCCAATAAGAAACTCGTCATCAATGGTGTAGGTGACGGGGTCATCTGGACTGATCCACCAGACAGGTCGAAAGACCGGCCTGCCTTGTGAGACCCACTCTTCTGCATACTGTATTATGAGTGGAACGACAGAGTCCTGGTGTTTGAGTATATACGATCTTGTGAGGTTCAAGACCTGCAATGCAAGCACAAGACAGCTTTAGGAATCTTAAATACAGATTGAGATATTTCATTCAAAGTCTTGAAATATTTCCATACGCCTCTTTACAATTTAAGCTTAAAAATACAACTAGGGTTAATCTGGTCTGTTTTAGTTTCCCATTCTTTTAAATCAAATTTTCCAGGAAAATATTCAGTTACTTCAAATGATAATACATGCAGTAATAATGTTGTACATAATAGTGTTAATAGTTACATACATACTCACACATTTTTTGTTTGAATATACATTTTAATATGGATGTCATGCTATCCCTGATAAAAGATTACCATAGTAAGTGTGCACAGTATATTTGCAGCTTCCCATGCTTTTCCCATGGTTACAATGCTTACCTATGTTTTACCATCCTTTCACTATGCTTTATTATTACACTTTGATGTGCTTTTACTGTGGTAAACATTTATAAGGGATTATATATTCTAATTAACATAATTAAAAATGCGTTTATGAGTGTAAGTCACTGTCACAAAGACGGCCGGAGTGGGTGGCGTCAGACCAGATGCAGGAAATAAACAACAGAGATTTGGGGTTTGGTGCATCTGAGCGAATGCTTTCGCTCAGCATTTAATAAACAGAACAGAAAATAAAAGGTTTTAAACACAAAAACACGGGACACTGCACTTGCGCCAAAATAAATAGACAAACAAAACGTACTAAACACTTAACAAACGGTGCACGGAGACAAACAAACACGGTGAGTACAACACTTATAGTTACGCTTTCTTTCACTATTTAGTTTCTCCTTCTCCACACCCGTTCTCCACTCTCGAACACCCAAACCCGACTGAATGAAAATGTGCATCTATATATACTGTTGTGCTGGGATTCAATTACTAATTAATTATTCACTTGAATCCCAGCACGTGAATTAATTCTGTGCAACCCCGTGCTCACATATTACATTTAACCAGCACGTGAAGTGATTTGTGCTCTCCTCGTGCCTAAATACAAATCTACCTTTTTAAATCACACGTGAAACACAGACCCGTTTATATCCCGTGTACCAATCTATACACCAACATTTACACACGCACGCAACACACAACACATAATATGCACACAGGGGCGGGGCACATTGCCACAGTCACCTATAGTTATTTTTTTATTAGACATTACTGTGACATGAACTAAATTGATTTATCTAAAAAAGATACATATTAATTTATCTGAAAATACCATCAATAAATAGACAAATGAGCAGAAAATAAATAAATAATAATGGCTAGTGAAACAATAGACTATAAAAGAATGCAGTTAATAGAGAAGTAAAAATATTTCATTATACAATTGAGCTTGGTTGAGGCACATACTGTATGCAGCTTGAAGTTTTTCTATCAGTAAAGATTTCATCAGTCAAACACTTTGGTCTTGAGGTTGGAAAAACATGAGAATTGTAATCCTTCACCCAGTGGTACCAGGAAGACTGGTGGAATTCAGTAATCTTCTAAAGAATAATACTGCTACATAAAGTATAATAATGTGTTGACATTCAAGGGTGTTATTTAATAGAGACACAGAAATGTGCTGATACGTCAATATAATAACTACAAAACAGGGCCATGCCCCATGTTAAAGTTGAATATGCATGAAACGTACATAGATCACTGTTAAAGAACCCCAGTCTAGAACAGTTTCATGAATATTAAACTCTATTTTACTCATAAACCGACTTCTTTAAATAGCCCTTTGTGAATAGGATCTAAAGATTAGTTGCTAAGGGCCGCGTTGTGGATTATGCACAGGGGATCTGTTTCCATAGGAAAATGATGACTTGACCTGGTGATTAATGGCTTCAGAAACTCTACTGATAATCCAGAGGGCCTATTCCTGGTGAGGTATTTTGGAATGAATAAATAACTGCAGTAATCCAGGGATGTGCTGGTTAGTGAATGCATACTCCTCCTGTCAGTCTTATTCCAGTACAGTGTAATACAGGGGTCTCCAACTCTGGTCCTGGAGAGCCCGTCCTGCAGGTTTTATAGGTGTCTTTACATCATCAGTGGCTAAAGCCTGTTAATCTTGACTAATTAAGCCAATAATTGGTGCAATTAAGTAACTGAGACCTCGGTTGAAACAAAAACCAGCAGACCCAGTAGGGTTGGAGACCCTTGGTGTAATATATGGTTTCCTTCAAAATACAGCCATCCATGTCACTGCTCGAGGTTTGAGACTGTAGGGCAGGGGTGGGCAATCCTGGTCCTGGAGGGCCGGTGTCCCTCCTGGCTTTTGTTCCAACTGTGCTCTAAATTACTTAATTGTACTGATTATTACCAATTATTGGTCTAATTAAGTAATTTAGAGCACAGTTGGAACAAAAGCCAGGAGGGACACCGGCCCTCCAGGACCAGGATTGCCCACCCCTGCTGTAGGGCATCATCAGGGTATACACTGAGGGGATTCTGCGATTTCCAGCGATAGCAGGAGTAAGGGTAAAAACTGGAGCAAGGGGGTATTCACAAAAACTAACTTACTGTAGGAGACAAAGAAAAGTTGAAATAGTTTTCAAATAAAAGTTTACAACAGAGGGGCACAAATCTGGTCTGGAGTCCATGTTTTGTAGGTATCATTACCTAATTAACTGATTAAGACCTGCTGGTTAAATTGGTTCAGTTCAGCAAAACTGGGCACTGATTCTCAAAATTTTTTTTTTTTTTTTTGGAGAACTACTGAAGCTGTGATCCACCCAGTAAAAACAAAGCCATAAAAGCCACAAAAAAGTTAAATACTTATTTTTATGTGGTGTGATAAAGGGAGCAGAGAAAGTGTAGTCCTGGGGCGCACAGGACTACAGCTCCCAGAAGGGCACAGGCTGAAAAGCCTTCATTGTCTTTTGTTATTGTTAATTTATTTAATTGTTATATCACCTGCACCTGGCTATTATTGTAAATTAGAGCCAGGTGCAGAGTATAAAAGGAGAGCAGTTTGTTTCTTCTGTGTGAAGAAGCCTGATTGATAGTGTGCTCAATCATCACCTCTGTTCTTACCCAACTGAAACCTTGGGCTTCATGATCATCAACATTTGTCATGAGAGGGAACTTATCAGTACACCCAACAGCAACCCGCTTCCCCCATAGTTTCAGCTTTTTTTTTTTTTTAAAAAAAAAGACTTTTAAACTGATTTTATCATTGGGCTCAAATGTTACCTCCATGGCCTTGCAGTGATACATTTATTATTATTTGTTTATTTAGCAGACGCCTTTATCCAAGGCGACTTACAGAGACTAGGGTAGGTGAACTTTGCATCAGCTGCAGAGTCACTTACAATTACATCTCACCCGAAAGACAGAGCACAAGGAGGTTAAATGACTTGCTTAGGGTCACACAGTGAGTCAGTGGCTGAGGTGAGATTTGAACCGGGGACCTCCTGGTTACGAGCCCTTTTCTTTAACCACTGGACCACACAACCATTTAGTTGGTTGAGGTGTCTGAAGATATCTGCCAGGTAAGCAAGTTTTGCAGCTGCTCTGTGAACAAAATTAATCAGACTTTTTATCCATCAAAAATGAATGCAGCTCTAAACAGGGCTCATAAAGACAACACAGCACTTTACCGCTTGAAAACCAAAGAACTTCGGTGTGCCATAAAGGTGGACATGTTCGCTTCCCATTTCCCTGCACAGCACTTCAAAACAGCGACCATTGAGGGGGTGTGCGTTTAACACATCTTGTAGCCGTCTGTAATACAGCGTGCAGTTCAGTTTTTTTTTTAATGTTAAGGCCTCTTTGGGAGAAGACAATGCTGCAAAGTAGAATGTTTTGCTACTTGCTGAACAATCCCTGACTTTCTGCTCGTCATAGCGGCAGCACCATCGGTAGCAATTCACACACAGTTCTTCCATTCCAATCCGTTTTCTACCATAAGTGTCCAAAACCTTGAAAATCTCCTCCACTGTTGTTTTTGTGGGGAGTTCTGCACTAAACAGGAAATCCTCCTGTAAGTCACCATTGCAGCAGTAACGTACGTACACAAGCAAAACATCTGTCGACTCATCTATTTGAATGGCAAACAGCTTGCTTGCTTTCACAAAATCCACATGTTGCTCTTTCATGTCTTTTGAAGTGCCTGTTATCCTCTTGTGTATGGTATGATTCGATAGCAGGACACACTTAAGTTTCCTGGCAGCAGATTCTCCGAACATTTCTGTACACATATCCAAAGCAGCTGCCAATATCAACTCTTCGGCTATTGGGTAGCCTTTCTTACATTTAGCTATACGCTGCAAAACTAGAAAGGAAGCTTTGCACTCTCAGATACAGTAGAAGCGCACCTGGCAGCAGTGTGGAGTAGTGGTTAGGGCTCTGGACTCTTGACCGGAGGGTTGTGGGTTCAATCCCTGGTGGGGGGACACTGCTGTTGTACCCTTGAGCAAGTACTTTACCTAGATTACTCCAGTAAAAACCCAACTGTATAAATGGGTAATTGTATGTGAATTGTAACAATTGTAAGTTGCCCTGGATAAGGGTGTCTGCTAAGAAATAAATAAATAATAATAACCACATTTTTTTTGTGTTTGTATCTGCTTCAATTTCCTTTTAAAGTACGCCAAAGGTTTACCTTCATCACCCGGGGGTAGCGTTTGTTGATGCTTCTTGAATTTGGCAAGCACTTCACTGCAAATGACACACTGGGGTTTGGGTTCAGTTTCGGAACCGATATAAGTGAAGCCCAACTGAAGATACGATTTGACTTTTTTTTTTTTCCCCGCTGTGCCTTCACTATGCCCAGGCCTAACGCGGTTCGAAAAACGATCCATTTATTTATTTTTTAATTCACTCATTTAATTAATTGTAATTATTTTTATTTTCTTTTGTTTTAGATACACTTAATTTAACTTTATTTCTTAATTATTCCTTATACCTTTTGCTTTTTACCGCTTTTAGCTTTCCAGATCCCAGCGCTCCTCGAGTCTTAACAGTTGCAAAAGCACTCACTTTCTTGCACTCGACATAATTTCTGGCGCCTCATTCTCATTGTAAAATAATTATATTTGATTGGCGGTATCCCAAGTTAAAAAGGCCAATGGACTATGCCAATCATAGTGCCTCAAGATGTCATTTCAATAACACTATAGTTCTAAAGTGAATAAAGAACTAAAAATAGGTGTCATAAAAAATGTATTTAGTGTCCCTTTGTCAGTAAAGCCGAGAGAGAGAAACGAAGAACCCATGCAGTGAGATATGACTGGAGCTTGAGGAAACAGAACTCATTTACAGAGTGGCCACAGGCTTTGTTTATATGGCCCTGCAGCAGATTACTAAATTGAGTCAAGAGGCTACGACACCTCTGAAATTCAAACCTGGTTTAAAAGAAGAATCCCCATATACTGTACATGTGAGCTCCAAGCATCCCTGCAACAGATCAGACCATTGACAGCAACACAACCCCAATGAAACTGGGTTAGCCCCGAATGTATTTCTGGATAGGCCTGCTGATTACACTTTTGCTGTGAACTGAAGAAACATGAGTGGGATACCATTATTTATTTCACATATGAAGTGGTTTACCAGTATATATATATATATATATATATATATATATATATATATATATATATATATATATATATATATATATATATATATATATATATTGTAATTAGTGTAATGTTGGAATGTATTTATTGTTTTTCGGGTTACAGTATTTGCACTATTCAGATTATTTTATACATGTTAGTTGTCAGGATTAAACAGAATATTTAGGTTGCTATTTGATAAGTCTTATTTTATTCAGTATAAATGATTAGCTGGTAATCTGATGCTCCTGTATCTTTAATTGGAAGACCTATATGCACTGTGATGTTGCTCCTCAAGTGTTTTGAGTTAGGTTGTATCCTGGTTCTGGGAGACAGAGCGTTACCATGAGGTTTGTCTGTATTCTAATGCTGTAAACAAAAGGAACTAACCTGTGCCAAGAAAATAAAGAATACTGAACAAAGAAATCTTGTTTGTACACTTTGTGAACCTGTTCGGCTCCTTCAAAGAGTAAACTTAAACTTTACCGGACTACAATAGCATAAAACCCCTTTCTGCTTAAGGCTGCATTTTAAACTATGTACACAAAAACCTGCAAAGCGTATATCAAACACCCACAGGTCATATAAGATAGCTTAGTTACACAAAACACAATTAAAGCTAGCGTAGCACCCATACCATCTCATTGTAACATTTTACTAAGGAACAACCCTTGAAAAAAACATGAGATTTCCTATCAGTTACTACAATAGTTTGTGTTTAAGAAAGATGTTAGGGAAAGATATGCCTCAGCTGTCTCTTGTTTAACTAAGCTATTTGATACAGGTTTATTCTTTAATTTGTCAATTGTTAGGCATGTTTAAAGGACTGCTACTTTTTCAAACTTTTTTGTAAGTTTAATATTTTGATCAGATACTATACAAAGAAGCCCTGCTGCTTTGACCACAGCATGCATCAAGTAAATACCCATAATAGTCATTTAAAAAAAAAGAAAATGCTGCACATAATGTTCTACAGCACATTTGGAAATTAAAACCCATTCCCCACCCCGATAGCAATGGTACATCCTGTCAGGTGTGGTAGACATGTCTGGGTTATGCATTCTCCAGTGCTGGGCTGAACAGTGACTGTATTTTGGATTGTTATTGTTTCATTGATCTAAATGTGTGTGTATATATATATATATATATATATATATATATATATATATATATATATATATATATATATATATATATATATATATATAAAAACACATTTAGATTATAATATATATAGAAAGCACTGTATGTTACCAGGCCAATTTTATAACCTAACAGCATATAATTTGTATATGAACATATAAGTATACACATAAAAACCAAATGAAGAACAGTAAGAGGCATATAAGTAACATATATTGCTTTTAATATATGTAAAATATAAGTTCTGTCCGTATGGTCATTACAGAACCCCAATGAAAAACAAATACCCTACCCAATCATTCTGCATTTATTTATTTTTTTCAAAGAAGGGATGATTATCTGTTCAAACATACAAAGATATTTAATATACAAGGGGTGTGAGTTAATAGGCAATACATGCGCCAACTCTCTGTCATTAGTCATTAAATGGATAACATATTGGGGTATTAATGTTCTTGTGAGATGGCTTGCTTATTAAAAGCAAGAGGCTGATTATATATTCATGGATACCAAGGTTTTTAGTGAGCTAAATATTTAAGATCCCTTATATAATCTTAACACCTAATGAGGGTGGCGTAGTCAACTATATTATATTAAATGTACTGCTGAACTGTACAGTGGAGCCACAATAGTTTTCGCTGTAGATTGTTTAGCTTTCCAGACTTCACACTGACACTGGTAAAGGCTTTTCATCCAGCCACCACACTTTAACTGGTTTAAAATGGGGTAACAAATTGACCCCCAAAAACCACAAACCCCTCAACTAGGAGGCTGAAGCGATTTCCCTGCTCACCTGAGTGAGCGTCTCCTCCGATGTGACATGCTGTAGGGGCTGGTCCTCGATCACAGATGCCTCACCAAACACTGAGGAATGAGCTTCACATTCCTGTAAGGGTCATTCCCCTAACTGAATATCTTCACTAGCCTCCTGTTACAGTAAAACATTAAACAACCCTTTCCAAAAAGAAATTGCTTTTTTTTTGCATTGCAGAGAATACAAATTAGTTCCGCTGTTGTGTGAATTTCAACCACAGGATTCTACAGACCCCACGGCATCCTCCTCGGCAGTTTTTTTTACTCAGCAAATTAATGATAAAGGTTGAAACAATTTACTTGGTGGTGGATAGCCCTGCTTTGCTTAGAACTATGAAAGGAAATACATGTTTTCTAGTTTGAAATGACTCCCAACATTAGGTCTTTATTTAGTAACTAGGTTACTAACATGTTTTTAATGTTGATCATGTTCGATTAATGGTTAGTTAAAGAGCACCAAGAGTGTGGTTGTCAAAGCAACTAGTAACACAAAATGAACCACAGTTGGTAACATGTTAGTAAGCTTGTTGTTAACAGGTAATACACAACCCAATGGCCCCATAAAATAAAGAGTGAGCAAGCCTGTTGGAAACAAGAAGAGGTTGTTTGGCCCATCAAGGGTCATCCCCACTGCTAGGACAATATCATTTATTTTCTTTTTTTCTTGAACGGACCCAGTGTGTAGCCAAGTAAAGATGCTGTAAGCCTAATGAACCATCTCTGGTATATTGTATTGATTTGATAGTGTCTAATGCCCTAAGAGTCCAGACACATTTTCCAATGTCTGCTTGACAGAGGCCCCGGACTGAGAGACAGACATGGGAGGGTAGGAGTCTGTTTTTTTACACAGTGTGGTAAGATTATGGAATAGGTTACCCAGCTAAGGTTACCAATGCTGAATCGTTGGAAGCCTTTAAGACCAGACTTGAAAGTTTTAGGATCAATCAGCTACTATGGCCTCCTCATGTTTGATCGTTTTCTTTTGTTCTTATGTTCTTATAGCAACCATTGGACAGACCCACAGGCATCAAAGACTGTTTTCTGATAACGTGGAGTGCACAGATGGCTAAATGGTTCCAACACATTTGTTTCTATTCCATTGTCTAAATGCTTCTACAGCTGCTCTGAAGATCTGTTCAGAAATTTGGTATGAAAGGAGTCCAATGTTTGTATAATTATTATTATTATTATTATTATTATTATTATTATTATTATTATTATTATTTTATTTTTTATTTTTTAATAAGATCCTTTTCAAGGAGAAGTTATAGAGCTTCTATCCTATTACCTCATCCGCCAGCAGAGGGCAGCATGACAGAAAGGCAGATCGTTGAAGCAAAGCAAGTCCTGGTTAGTAATTGGACCAAAGAGCGCCATGGAAATTCAGATGTTGGGAAATAGAAAATCTATATACTGAATCTGAGCAGGAACCGAAATTACAGCTGTATACCCCTCACCAGATTCTTTGGTAACCTGTTTTCAGTTGCAACCTATCTATCAATAAGGAATCTGAATTTGAACAGCTGAAGAAGTAACAGTACTAGCTATTTTATCTTAACTGTACTGCTCACAGCACATTGCACTGCATCCATATTTTGCCAGAAAAGTTGAACTTATGAGCTTAACTAGAAAAAGACTTGTCTCTTTAGCCCGTCACTCTCCTGTCAGGTTAAAAATGGAAACCTTAATTGCCATAACAAAGTATTTTTCCAAGATCATTCTCAAAATCATTATCATTCCTCCCTGAGTGCCTCTCGTTATTCACAAGATTTATGATCATAAATGTAAAATACAATCTAACATAAAACAGATGTGCGCATAACCACAGGTGATGTGGAGCAGAAACCAAACAATTACTCACACATGGTTCAGAAAAACTACTTTCGAGTGCACTGAGGCAGATACTGAAGAAACCAGGGCCAAACATATCAACAGCTTCCATTCTGTACACTTCCCTGCCACTGTATTAGGATCTGTCTACGCCCTGGTGTGAGGCCTGTTCTATACCCTAATGTAAGAATACAGACCAAGGAGCTTGTCAAGAAAGCTGTGTTTTTATTCTCCTCTGTAATTCCTCTTTTAACAAACAGGTGAATATTTTCTTCTTTAAGAGGAGTCACAATACACAAGACATTGTCCATAGGAAACTACTTAACCCTAATACAACTCATGTGCTGTGCTGTGCTGTTTCCTCCTCAGTGGATTCAGAGGTGCTAACTCCCATCCCTGGCTGCAGACATTCACTGGCTGTTATACGGCACATTTTGTCACCTGACCAGGTCATTTTTTTTAAATAAAACATTTTAAACAGAATTTACATATCTTAGTATATTTTATGACACTTTATATATTTTACAACCAAAAACAACCCCGAACATTTGTATTTTAATTAAAATAATTTCCCCCAAATAATTATTTTTAACAATAGGTAAAATAAAAGCTTAAGAATAAGCAAAAAAATATAAACCATCCAAAAGTAATTCCTATTAAATCTGCAAGAAATCGCATCCTAAACTTACGATCACCAAGAAAACTGGTGTATTTACATTTATTTATAGTATTTTGAAGATTATTTTTCCCCCTTTGTCATGTGACCTCACTCCAAAACTAACAGAAAGCAAAAAATGAAAATACTCAATGTAAACAAAAGGCAAGTACTGTATATTGTTGCTTTGTATGTGTTGGATAGAAATAAGTGCACTTTTCAACTGGTCAAAGACGAGGATAGCATGAGAATTAATAAACAGTTTAAATGTATTTATCTATTTTATGTGGGAAACTCAGTGGACATGACACCTTGGTCTGAGTGAGTAATTACTCCAGATTCCCAGTTAACTTTAAATACAATTTAATAAAATAATTTAAAAAAATGTAATGCAGTATCAGTAGACATCTGAGGTGCCTGCGTGCTACCACTCAAAAAAGACACAGGTGACGCCAAGAACGATACAGCCAATAACAAACACAGGTACTACTGTAGGAATGTCCAATAAAATGACCTTTCTTATTGATGCACAAGGATGAATCAGTTTGGAATCATTGCTCAGTTTCCTTTATAAAGGTTTACCTGGGTAATTTTACAGTTAACAGTGACCATACTGTATTTACTGCTCCCTGTTCTTGATATTCAAAGGTATCACCCAGTTGATGGCTGCCCAGTCATTGTACATACCCGATCCCCACACATCCAGGGTGGCGTCCAGAAGGAAATGACAGGGAGAAAGGTAGCAATCTGCAGCCAGCGGATAAACAGCTCCTCATCAGTTACAAGTTCACTTGACAGGGAACCTCCTGAAACAGAGAGAATAAAACATTCAGCTATTTTGAGTAATTGAAATATATTTGTATGAGAAACAAAGTCAATACATTGTTCAAGGCTAAATGTCTGTCATCTTGACTTGAGTTTCTTTTAAGTATTACCTTAGAAAGCATGATTGAGTGTTTGAAAATATGGATACATATATTATTTCTATACATAAGCATTATAAATAGCTTGAGACTAATTTGTTTAATAGCACCTTACTCTAACATTTGTCTATGTTGCAATGATTTATAGCTACTTTTTAGTTTTTCCAAGTGATATGTATATTGTTTATAGTTATTGATTTTAAATAAACAAATACATTTTTTTTGTGAATAAAGTTTTACTTTGACCATTTTTAACACAAAAGAACTAGCAATATATATTGTATATACAATTATGGATACTATAACTTGTCCTCAATAATGTTTAGTGCCACTGTATACTATTTCCTTATTTAGGTTGTAATGTAAAATAGATCATATGAAGCTTTGAACAAATTGAAAACCTTGCAATGTCTACCACTCTACCTATGCGTGAATCGATGGGAGTTAAACCACCTGATTGCCATTCGCTTCATTCCCCTTTTCAATTACATTACAGTAGACAATGTCTCTGAGATAATCACACAACATGTTGTGCTTTCCCAGTGATAAGAACACATTGAAGATGCAGCATGTTTTTCACTGGCTCCCTGGCAATTATTTGAAGGATTGCCTTTTCAACTGACAATGTATTCTGCAGTATCAAACATCAAAGTGCATTCTTGTCTCTGCTTTGTGAGAAGTATTTCAGGTTAGGATACACTTCTACACTATTGGAATTTAGAACATTTCACTAAACCTGTAGTATTCGCCTAAGACATCAATATTTGCAGCATGTTGATGGTTATGTTTAAGGTAGAAGCCACTTTGACTCTGGGGAAGCATATCTAACAATGCTATAAGTTGCTTTTTACAGGTTTAGTAATAAAACCCAACACAAAGCTTACACTTGAATTTTAGGTAAGGGTGGTTCATTTCCTATGCATATAATCAAATACAGTTGCTGTTCAGAGTTGTGATTTGGATAGGGTCAGGTCTGTGCCATTCCAGTGTGGTTTCTCACTGCTGTACTAAGACTGAGGCTAAACAGAGCTTTAGGATGATAATGACATTTAGTTTGGTGCATAAAGTATTCTTCTGAAACTTGGTTTGTGGGTTTAAATGGATTATTGAAAGGAAAAAAGAGATTCTTGGCTCCATGGCAATTCATTTTAAACTTCAAACATTGTATGCAAACTTCATCTACAGTTTCAGTTATGGATTGCTGATGCTGTCTTCTTCGCCAGTGCTCTCCTCACAAAGCCAGTCGTTATTATTTACTGGCTCACATTCTCAGACTGGGTTGGTTTCAATAGACAACTTCCTGATTGCAGACTATTTCTAATATTCAAATCTTTATGGAAAAACTTTTTTTATTTTTTGATATCCCACAACCTAACCAATATACTGTGCATTACCTGCCAACATCCCCCTTCCCCCTAGTCAGCTACAGTATAGTGTGTAATACTGGCTGTGTTTATGCTTGCAGTTTTTTCCACACACATGTTACTGCCAATTGTTATATCGAAGTGTTGTAAGTGAGTTGCTGGTTATTATATCCGTTTAGGTTTTTAACACCAGATCAATCTAGGGTATGATAACAAACAACACAGCTGCAGTTTTAAACCAGAATCTTGAAACCGCCTTGTAACAGGGTGAGGTTACATACGTGGGTCTTCACTGAATAATACTGAGTCAGACACAGAGCAGCGGGTGTTGACACGCCACACAGGCACGCAGATTTAATTAACACAGGTGCTGCCACTAGGGTACCAGCAATTTAATAAAGAAAACAAAACAAAGCTAAAAATCACAGTGAGCGCTGGTCCCACTAAAAGGAACGTCCCGCTCCAGGAACCTACTACACTACGCAAAACATCTCTATACTGTTTGGGATCAATATTCCCTAAACTGACTTATTTCCGGCCTCTCGAAGTCCCGACATCTTCATGGCGACTCCGGCCAAACGTTCAAACGCCCTCGGCTGGGCAATGCCTTCACGAGCACCGTCTTGGAGTGGAAGGGTTTCATGTGGTGGTTCTCCCCAGAGAGCGGACTCTCTCCTCCTCAATGTCAACAAAGCAAGCTTTGCGTCCGTCTGTATGGCTATGGCCATGCAGTAGCCTTGAGCTGTGGCACAGATGCCTTTTGAGCCCCATGCAGCCTCCCCGGGCATGCCCCTCAGCCAATCCGGACAATCCCGATCAGCTCTGCGCCTGGTGAGCCTAACTGCTCAACTGGTTGCTTAGCAATGCATCTCCTGTTCCGCGTCCCAGCTGCACACACCCGCACAAGAACCAGTGACTGGGCTCTCCCTGTCACAAGCCTACATATTGTGAGATAGTGTAGTCCTGGGGGAATGGGACTACATCTCCCAGAGGGGAAAAGCCTTAGTTTGGTTAATTGTTTCATTTAATTTGTTAATTGTTTTGTTATTAATTATCCCCTGCACCTGGAAGCTATTGTTAAATTGGGACCAGGTGCAGGGTATTTAAGAGGAGCAGTCAGTCTGCTCAAGGCTGCTGAGGAGAGGGAGGCAGAAAAGGTGCTCTGCTTCCAAGCAGCCGTTAAAGAGGAAGTGCAAAGAGTGCATTTTGTTGTCGGGCAGGTAAACGGCTTAGCCGTCCTGCAGATAAGCAGGTTCCTGTTTGTTTAGTTAGTGCTCCTATAAGAGCCAGGTGTTTATTTTGTGTTTTGTTTGTTTATTAAAAATTAGCGCGCCAGCGCTTTTCAAACCCTCCATCTCTGTGTCGGGTCAGTTTTTAAAGGGGCAAAGAACCGTGAGTGAGTTGCCGCTTTGTCACAATATAAATACAGCTCTGTAGTACTAGCTGCAGGTCACATTCCTGCTTATCATTCTGACTACATGCTCCAGTTTTGACAGCTTCTACAGAATCTTTTTTTCAGCAGGTTAATTTACTTGTTTGCCACTTCAATTTGCTTCACCTGAGAACAGAATAGAATTGGCATCTCAGCCCAGTGAATTGAATGGAAAGGCAAGGGCTGGACACCAACCTCAAACAATAAGTTGAAATATGAACATCTTACCATTGAACTAAACAGCAAACTCTGTAGTCAAGAGGCAAGTACGGGTCTTTTGCTGATCTCAGTATTATTAACTCATCAACTGCCAAGAGTAGTTCCATTATAACAGCTAAAGCAGTCCAATACAGTTTTCATTTTGAAGGAAGCAGCACAGAGAAACGAGTAATACCTCAGAGAAACCACACACGCTTGAGAATGTTACTAACTGCAAAAGTATGACCAGCAAGTAAATGTTTCTATTTTTGCAGCGTCTCGCAGTGTTTGCCAGAATTAGGGGATGAGATTCTATCCAATCAGCTCTGTTCATACAGTACAGGGCAACAGACCATGGGTCAGCTAGCGAAGTACTCTCATTAAACGAATACTATTGTAACAGGATGACAGGGTTACAGCAGAGTCCAAATGAAAATGAATTCTCAAATGCAAAAAGAACAGCACTAAAAACAATAAGGTACTCAGTTTCTATTAGTCAAACTATTATCTGAAAGGGTTCTGATAAAAATAGTGTTGGTGTGCAGTCTTTGGTCTTAAGAAGCTTCAGAAAATTGCTGGGCCTGTATTTTCCACTATGGGCAACTAGCAGGCAAATATTGCCCATAATGGAGAGCTTGGGCCCCTTGTCTTTTAGGCTCTGGACTCCTGACCGGAGGGTCATGGGTTCAAATCCCGGTGGGGACACTGCTGCTGTACCCTTGAGCAAGGTACTTTACCTAGATTGCTCCAGTAAAAACCCAACTGTATAAATGGGTAATTGTATGTAAAAATACTGTGATATCTTGTAACAATTGTAAGTCGCCCTGGATAAGGGCGTCAGCTAAGAAATAAATAATAATAATAAAATAATAAATGTAAAAAATGTAAATTGCTCCCTGTCTCTACTTCACTTCAAAACTGTCTCAATAAATACGAGGCAATTAAATCAATTTGCCTAAAAATACACTTTATTTAAAAATCAATCCAGTCCTTTCCAGAATGTTCCAAACATATGACTTTTTTTTAACAGACTCTTTTTTAAATGCCACTGATTGATTAGATGAATATGGGGAATATACCAGTTCATGATGGCCTAGCCTTCTACATAAAAGCATTATTAAGACAATACCGTCTTGTCCTATATGACTACATACGCTAAGCTATATTATTACCTACTGCATCAGGTATGAAGAAATTGTATCCCAGAAGACTGTAGTGAAGAATGGAAGGAATAATGCCCTTTATGCCTGAGTAGCTCCAGTCTGACTGTAGGGGAGACATTCGAACAAACAGCGGTAAGTGGTTTGATCTGCAAAAACAAGGGGAAAAAATCTACATTTTAGTGGCAATTTTACATACATTGTAAAGGAGATTGGTCTGTTGAGGCCAAGGTTTCAGGTCAGATTTTGGTTGTGGGCCTCTTTTCCACTGTACAAGCGAGCCGTGCCAGGGCCATACCGAGCCCTCGCGGTGTGGTTAAGGGAATCCTGGGTTATTTTTCCACTGCAGAGCAGAGCTGTCACACACAACGAAAGATGGCTGTTATTAATTATTGTTTTATGTGCAAACAAATGGTGTTCAAAAATGAATAGACCAACGGTACAACTGTATCTTGTATCACTATATTTTGTAAATATATTTAGGAATTTCTTAATAATCCACACATTTTACTGATTATATTGACTTAATAAGTTCAATTAGCTCTGTTGAAGGTGAAAAAAGAAGGTTTGAAAAATATGATTTGCCAAAGATATCCCATTTAAGGATAGTTGTTGTTTTTTCTAGTTAAAAAGAAGCTGTGCGAGCACAACGAGAGCCGTAGTTGTATGTATGGTACAGCTGTACAGTATTTTGTTTGACTATATTTTTGTAAATAAGTTTAGAATTGTTTTATTTTCCACATTTTTTCTTTATATTAATATAATAAAGGTCAAGGATGAGAAATTTGGTAGAATTCTGTGTTTGAGTATGAGTTTAGTATGAGTAATCTTCCTGAAGTAACACTTCTATCTGCCCACAGATAAACTAGAGCCTGCACTACGTCAGCTGGCTGTACTGACGAAAATCCTTAACCCCGCCCCTGCTCGCAGCCGGATTCAGATGTTTTGTGAGGCCAGAGTTTCATGGTTTGGTTCTGGCTCGGCTCAACAAATAGCCAGAGGAGAACCACCCGTACCCATACCATACCGAGCCCTCACGGGTCGGATGTGCCAGTGGAGAAGGGGTATTAGTGACAAGCAATATGATCCAACATTGAGATACCATTGTAAGCCCTGCAGCACCTGGTACTTTTAAACATTTTAGTAACCATTTAATTGACTCACTCGTTCTTGCTGTGAACTGAACTGGTTGCGCTGCTACAGGGGGTGGCTAAGACGCTCTCTCTCTCTCTCTCTCTCTCTCTCTCTCTCTCTCTCTCTCTCTCTTTCTCCCCTTATCTGAGAAATGTATGTGTTGTTGCAAGTAGAGGGTGGAGATTGGAGAATGTATCTATTGTGGGCTGGGGTGGGTTTGGGTTACATGTGTGCCTTACAATGATAAACTCACCACAGTTGGAAAAGGCAGGAGAGGGGCAGACATTGCCAACTCTCCAGAGCGAATAGCTAAGTATTTTACATGATCTGTTACTCTGAATTAGGGCTAGTTCACATACTCTAGTAGTAGTGAATGTTAATAATAAAACCTGGTTACTGTGATTTGAAATGGTTTGTCATGTCTGGTAATTCCACTCTCAAGGTCTCAATAGGTATTAAGAAAATAATAGGCCTTGTTTTCTTACATCCCATAGTAACACCATTAACATACCTCAGTTAACCAGTATGGGCAAACACAATGGATTTGAAACATTGGTGCTCACAAATAGAAAACTGGTTTATTTGTAGACATGGAAAATCGGTTTCACTTTGCTATGCTTTACAATGGGAAGCTGCAATATGCTTTTAGGGCCTATTTAAACTTACCTCGTCCCAGCTGTTATTATTGATGAGTTCCCTATCTTGGCAGCAATCTCAGCAAACAGGCTGATGTACTCATCCCCGGACAGGGTCTTGGGAGGCTCCAGGGCCTGTTCCGTGAAGGGGTTTCCCTCCCCACCTTCCAAGGTGATGTACTCCACCCCCAGCTTCGCCTGCAAGCTGCTCACCTGGTCCAGAAACCAGTTCACTGCAGCATGATTCGTTATGTTCAACTTCACAGAAAACTTCCCCTTCCATTTGGTGAGCAGTGGGACCTGAAATGGCAGGGATAGGGTTAATTTCTGTCTGTGCCAGATGAATATGCGTGTGGGCGTGGCTGTGTTTGCAAAGCCACAGGTGTAATCAATTATTGTTTCTAATTGTGTGTGTTTAATTTTATTTATATCACCTGCCTGTAATTAGCAGGCAGGTACAAAAACAGGGAAAAAGTTTGTTCAGTGTAGTCTGTGAGAAGGAAAGAGGCTGTCAGTGTGAAAAGACTGGTGTGGCTTAAAAAGAAAGGTAGTGTGTAAACCTGTTTTTGTTTGTGCTTGTAAAGTTTTTGTTATCAGTAAATGGCTTGGCCATCCGATGTTGTTAGTACTAAAAGAAAAAGTTTAGTTAGTACTCTGTGGAGTTTTTGTTTTGTTTATTTATTTTTTGTTTGGTATTTCAAATAAAGGGTGCAAATGCGCTGTAAAAATTTTAATTTCTGTGTGTGAGTCAGTAAATCATGCTGGAAAAGAACCTGAGTGAGTGAGAATCTTTCACATATGGTGGCAGCAGTGGGATGTTACCGCCATCTGGAGGTTGGGCGGATAAGCACAGTTGTAAATAAAATAAATAAATAATGTGTACCTGCTCTGGCCTGGGTCCGTGGAAGCACTATTAGTGCAACTATAACTCTTACGAGCGCTGTCTTTCAAACAAAGACATAATTGAAATTCTTAACATACATAAATCCCTATGGGAAAATGGAAACAGCAATCTACATTTGAATTAATTTTCCTAACACAGTACCTCTAGCTACATTCAAGTAGTAGCTATCTGAGGCAGATGAAACTGAAAGACATATATATATATATATATATATATATATATATATATATATATATATATATATCTCGCACAGTTACAATAAGTGTTTATCCATAACAATAAAACATTAAATATTTGCTAAATTTAGAAATAAAAAAAAATAAACTTACAAAATACAATGAGAAATGTTTTGACTAATGGTCTTTTTTAATGTCTTCAAAGATTTTTGAATTCTACTGGTTTTATTGTCCTTTTTGGAATGTTGTTTTTTTACATATACTGTATATTTCTTTTGTAGAAACACGATATCTTTGCTCTTCCTTTTATCAAATAAAATACATTTGGTGGTTTCACCTTGGCCCCCAGGTGACATAAATCCACATCATAAACTCTCCACACAGTTCAGTACAATTATCAGTCTCAACTTCCATGAGCAGTAATCTCACAAGTACCATGAAATAAGAAGAGCCCCAGAAAGAGGCTAGTTAATAATTACCAGATACCCATCTGTTTTGGAGGGAAGGCTGAGCCAGTAGTCTTCTCGTCCCTCTTGCAGTGAGGTTTGGAATTGCCTTGTATCAACGCTTGTGTATGGAGATAAAGTAATGGAAATGTTTAGAAGTTTAACACGTGGGAGGTCCCTAGTGTGTCTCAAAGTACTTTTTTTCCTGCCGTAGAAAGATTCATGGTCCTGTAAAAAAAAAAAAAGTTTAAAAAAAAAAAATACATGGCAGAGGATGATCAGCAAAATTAATCTAAAAAATGGACAATAAACTTTCAAAGCCAACAAGCAAAAAAGCAGACAGCGAAAATCAATGAAAAAAGTATGTGAGAGAAAATGTGTAGTCCTATTTTCTGTGAGCTAGAATATTATCTTGAGTATTGTGGTCACTTTTAGCCGATGATTGTTAATTGAAAATGTCATCATTGTCCAACCGTAGCATCCATCAAGTATAAAAACGTGAACATCTAGATGCAGGAAGTCTATCATTGGGAATCAGGCAAAACTATGGCAACCGTCAGCAACTGTACGGTTCACTAGTTCATAATGGGTATATACTCTATACAAAGTAACTTACTTAGATCAGTTTCGTAAATTATTCCAGAGTTAAATCAAAGGTTCAAAGCAATAAATATATTTACATGCCACTTTAAAATATATATATATATATATATATTTTATAACCGAATCATTTAAAAATATCTTTATAGACATTATTAAGCAAAAAAAAAAAGGAAGAAGAAAAATGACACTGTGCAAGCAGTATCATTTTCCTAGCAGGTCGTACAGTGCCGTTCAGTTTAAAACAGGCAACTTCATCTCTTCATCATCTCCCTGCTTTTCCTACAGCGCAAATAACTTCATCTGATATGCGACATATGGTAACATTTATGAGAAAAATTAATAAGAAATAAAAAATGATTCAAGACCTGCTTACAGCAAATATCTAGTTTTCCTTGACAGTCTAGAAACCCAGTGTACTAACGTAAACCCTACTTTATAAATGAGGATATTCAACCAAGCCACGCCAGCAAACCAGGGCGAACCTGCTCTTGGCCTGGTTCCACATTACAAAGAAATTACATGAGGAAATAATCCCCTCGGACCTGCCTGGAAGACGAATTCAATATGAATGCGTGGAAACTCCAGCACGTATATAGCAGTACTCACTGACCAGTTTAGCTGGGTTTTATTTCAGGCATTTTGAAGATCAGGTTGGAACACCGCAAGCTGCAAATACTGGAAGTCTGCGGTCTCTCGGTTAAGCAAAGGACTATGTGCCAGGAGATCCTGGGGTGGATTCCCAGAACAAGGTCTCACTGACTCACAGTGCAACAGCTTGGTAAGCCATGGGGCCACTTTGTATTTGTATTAGTACACATACTCTCTGACAGCAACCAAGCAGCTTGGGGAGGCAAAAAAAAAAAAATACTGATTATATAGAAAAAGAGTAGATTTCAATTACCGGTGAAAACACACTTAAAATACTGTGTTAAATTTTAACCTTAATCAAAGTCTTTAAAAAGCTGGCAATAAAGTGAACCTTTTCACTATTTCAAATGCAGCGACCAGGACCAGAGGACACATTTGGAAACTGTGTGGAGAGACTCAGGACACATGGTAGGAGAGACTTAACACAGAAAGTGGTGAGCGCATAGAATGGGTAACCAAGCCTCTCTGCTGCTGATGAGTCATTGGGATATTTTAAGAACCGACTAAAAGAGTTAGGATAAAGAGGGGGCAACAATGCTTGTTTCTGATTGATCCCAGAACTTTTTCTATTGTTCCACCCCATCTATAAGTGTGAGAAAAACTAAAAGCTGCAATAGTACGAAAAAGTAGGAGCTGTTCTGTCAACAGAACCAGTATGACGTAAAAGCGAAGTGGTGTTCACTGACTATCTTACTGTACATGCATAACCTTTAGCCACTACAGTAGTTCCTTTAAAAGGCTTCCCGTAATGCACTGGGATTGTCGTTAGCCAGCTGATTCAGTTACTCACCAAGCTGTTTGCTTTGTAAAGCCAATGACTGAAACAGGCAGTCCGTCTGCCAAATCTAATTTAATAACACAGCTGCAACCTGCAACTATGTGATATTGTATGGCCTAACAGACACAAATTGGGACAGACCTCAGGTTACCCCTCAACTTAATCGTGCCAGTGTGAAGACGGTGTCATTTAGTGTGGGGAGCTGGCTTCTGGTTTTTGGTTCTACTATAACCAATAATAACCTTCTGATATCTAACTATTATACATAGCAGTATAAATCTTGACCAACGTGCCTACTATACCATCCTCCTGTCCATGGTCTACTGTCTACAAATTTTCCCAGCATATTTGCTAACCGGTCAACACTTTTTATCATAAATGCATTGCAGTGTGGAACTGAACTTCTGTCCTAATCTCAATACACATCTTCAATCTTTACTCTCTGTGATGCGTTTGACTGTCCTGAAGCACACACAACAACAGGTGGTACTTTTTGGCCCTGAAGAGACTGTAAGATCCACATATAGTGTGTAGAAAATATGTTTGGCTGAAGTTGAAGGTCAGTTACAGAAGGATCTGCACCTCAAGAAGAACAAAACTGACTCCAGTAATAATAACTTAGTATAAAGTATCCTGCTTTGTAAAAGAGAACTGCTGTATTCAATTCTAGTGAAATTCTGTAGCTTTAGATTGTGGTAGTTTTCAATAAGCACTACATTTTAGACACTGTAAAACAGGTGAGACAGGTACAATTAGCTATAACTCCTTTTAAAACTTTGAGACAGGCGTGAGGAGAGGACTGTGTGATTCATGTTCTGGAAGCCTTTCAGATAGATGCTGCTGCTTTGAATACTTTGGCACAAAAGACCTGGGCCTAATGATTCTTTTGTAACAAGCTGGGCGTGGGAAGGTCACTGGCATAAACAGAAAAAAAGCAAACCTGGTTACTTCTGGTGGCTTTGCATTGTGGGATTCAGGATCTCTGGTGTCCGACCAATACTAAAAACCCTCATTAGCAGGTATGGTATTCTCATGCTTATCAGATTATTAACCTCAAGTTTTTATTCAAATATTGGTGCTTTTTGTAGGTTTAACTAGGGCTGTAGAAATTGAAACGCACTGCACACTGCAAACCACTTTGCCACAATGATTTTATTTCCAGGACATCCCCAGGGGTGAGTTGATGGTGTAGATGTATTCTAAATGCAACCCCCCCCCCAAAATACCACCTACCATGTCAGAAAGTATTGTTGTGGAATGTTCATTGATACTAATAACACCTTCCCCCAGTCTGTGTCTTTTTAATCGGTTGAAGAATGTTCTTAACTCTCGTTCCACCTTTGCTCCAGAATCTGCATTTGCCAACAGCTTCCAGAAAGGTAACCTTTAAAGTTTAAAGAAGAGACCAAACGTTATTATGAGGTTTTCTACACAACTTTGGAGACTTCTTAATATAGTAGACATTTTTGTTGAAGCTTGTCTAGCAAAGCAGGTTGTGACAGTAAACAGGCACAGTTTAATTGGTTATTTATAAGCTAACAATGTAAAACTCATCTACTGAACAGAGGATTCTTAACTCATAGTTAAGGTAACCAGATTAAGATGAAATGTCCTGCCTATTCCATTTCTCGGTACCAATCAATGATCATGAGAAAGCGTCTTCTGACAATTTAAATGAGATAACTACGCATTTTACGAAGGCTAATTTCTTTGCTGATCTTGGCTGTTTACAGGCTGAAAGATGGATCAAGATGTAATAAGATTCAATCGTATTCCTTTTGTGATCAAATGAAATGTTGTCACTTCTTTACTTACGAAAGGATTTAATCTTCCTTAATATAAGCATAAGAATTAGCCTATGTAAAATGCGCAGAGAAGTTTCCTCATTGTCATTGATTGGTACTGGAAAATAATAATAATAATAATAATAATAATAATAATAATAATAATAATAATAATAATAATAATAATAATGAAAAAATCCACACAGGTATTCCATTTTTAAAATATGAGTGTTAGAGGTATGCCAAAGAGATGAAGATCACTTATCAGATAATTCCATAATGTGTCTGCTTTTTTTTAAAGCGGTAACAGATTTTCCATTCCTTATTTTCCAATTATAAAAAAAAAAAACAAGAGTGAACAGGAGACAGCAGATGTTCCAAAGACAGTTCCAACCGCAACAGAAATGTACAAGTGTCAAATGGGAATGCTATCGTCCAGGGTTCGTCAGGAGACAGTATTTTAAGAGCAGCAGATAGAAAATGTTCAGCTAGTTTCCAGACCTTGCATCATTTTAAAATGTTTGTAAAGCAACATGTGAAAATGTATGCCGGTCAGTCTTTGAGGAATTTCATACATCACCACTGAACATCTTGGACTATATAAAAAAATACACATCTGCACCTAGAAATCTTTTTCTGTGCAGCAGGTACATAATATTGTCAATAATAATAATATAGGTCAATAATATTGAAACCTGCACCCTGTGATGTCTTAAACTACCCTTATTAATTACTGTATATTAAGAATTGCACGGAAATACTTACTTCACAGAGAAAACCTGTACCAGGGTAAATGCACAGCAAAGTGCAGTAAAATATTGTGAAAGCATGGGAAAGACAGACCAGCATGGGTAATCACATAAAGGTATGGTCAATGTATTAATAAAACATGGTAAACTAATTTGTAATAAATACTGTGCATATAAGGGACATATTTTACTGTATCTAAAACATAATTTGGCATAGAAAGGGCATATGCAGTCACAGTGTACAATACCTATTTAAGAGCCTTATTTAGGTTATTGAAAAGTCACGGTGTCACAAGGTGGCCTTTGTGGTGATTCTGGTGTATTACCGTAAAATGTGTGTGTTTGGCAGCTCTCTCGGGAGCTGTGAGAGCTGGCTCCCCACCTCTTGGTGGACAGTTTTGATGTTGTTACCGACACACACCATGTACTGCAGTGGCACCAGTTCAGTGCTGAGGTGGGTCTGCAAGCAAAAGTGCTTCCGACTGTCAATGGAAATGTGCACTGGGATATCCTGAGCTATGAACAAAGCCACACCTGGATGGAAAAAGACAAGAGAACATGTTATATCACATAATGCATGTTATCATTAAACCTTAAAGAAGCAGGAGCCAATGCCACACTCCCTCTGGAATCCCCAGTGAAGACCACCGACTTTGCACAGCCAGGACACCCACCTGCGCTCCCCCGACTGTATGACTCACTCTACACACCAACCCAGGGAGCCCTGGCAATTTCATTCTTGATTTGGATGTTGTTGAGCTACTTGCAAAATTATGAAAACGCTGAGTTAAAAATATCATGATGGTGGTTTTTATATTGTTTGCTATGAGAAAAGCTTTGCCATCAATGTAGCTAACAAAACAATTGTATAAATCTTCCATTAGCTACATATGTCTCAAATGTGAAGTCTGTACAGAAACACACATTACACCAAACATGTATTTTGTTTTAAAACAGACATCTGGTACTACACTAAGTTCTCAGTTTGCTTGCCTTCCTTTCCAGGAAGTCTGTTATGGCTTTACTTCCTTGGTCATTTCACCACAGCAGTGTCTTTTGGGTTAAAGCATGTTAGTGACTGAAAGCATATCAGTCAATAGGGAAAGCAGCGGATTGGTTATTAACAGGAAAGATAACCCCAGAACTGCAAGTCAATCCATGTAGTGATGTTGATAAATAAATCACCACTTGGGGAAACACCAGCAGGATTAATACAGAGTGGTGGTATTAAGATCCACCACTGGTTAGATCATTAAAATTGACATATTTTATACAATAAGAGGAACCCTACACACAACATATTAACTTAAAATAGCTGCATAGCATTGTATTCAGAATTATTACTTGTTTCTTAAGTACAGCACATGAAAACTATAATATGTCACTTCATAAGAAAAAATCTAGACAGCATGATGCATTTTTGCTCTGCTAGTAAATCTCTTCTGACTGCTTTGAAATCATTATTATTATTAGAAGGTATTTAAGCAGAAAGACAGTTCCACTAAGACACAACAGCTGGTTCTCAGGGAATAGGGCTTTTATTTTAGCTCACTGTGTATGCTCTACTTAACATTCAAGTGGCCCATGTCTGTTAGTTGGAGTTGTGCTTTCTTATTGAGTTTACGATAGCAGAGCACAGTTAAAATCCCGAAGTATTCCCTTGGGACTGGAGTTGGGAACCTGAGGTCTATACTGTGCACATATATATTACAGCATATATATTACTTATACAGTATAAGTATTAAGTTTGCTGGCAAAGCTTTAAGGTCCAAAAATAACAATGTCCTGCAGTGTACTATTAATTACTGTTGACCTTATAGTTGGCATTAGTTATGTGTGATATTATATTTGCATTTTTGGACATCGCTACCAAATATGCATGGAAACAGCATTATAAACCTGGGAAAAGTTTGATTGTTGCGAATGAAATATATAATAATCAAGCAGCATCACCTGATTACCGAGTGCAATCATTTCCGAGGTTACCAAGCCATGCGGCTGGATTAATCTCTTATTTAAAGCATCCAATGCTTTAGATATTAGAGTCCCTCCTATCTGTGTGGTTTCAATATAATGAGCTCTGGAGAAGGCAGCTTTACAATAGTGGTTTTAAAAAACCTTGTTCTTACTTTCCGCATTTTCAGTGTTAGGCTTTTACTGCCTTGGCATAATAAACCTCAAGAACTAAAGATGAATCGTGGCCTCGAACTGTCTGCATAGCCCTGAGAGTTCAGACTGATGACATTAGACTGCTGTGGCTCCCAGTGTGGTTCTCTTTAGTCTCTTGTCTGCGTTCTGTAAAGGATTTCACGGTGCTAGCAGCTCGCCAACTTCCAAATCCAGCATGACGTTGTTCTGGGCCCCCCTGCTCTTTGCACGCTTTTATAAAAAGAGACTTCATGCAGCTTTGCTTTAGCGCTACCATTCCAACCCTAATAGACTTGATATTCTATTTTGTCCTTTATTTACAGGACAGAATTTACAAGACGATATTTACAATATATTATAAATAATAACAGCAGTCCATTTGTAACCCAGTTAAGACAGCTTGGGGTTTTTGAATGACTAAATTAATCCAAAAGCCCTTGTTATCTTTTACTACCTTATTATGGCTAACTCCTTAAATGACAAGTCATCTGTTTCTGTGATATTTACAGGCCGCAGTTTACAAGGAGACAGCTATTATACGACAAGCACTTTGGTCTTTGCTTGTTTGACTGCAACTAAATCAGTTATTCAACAACAGGCTGCTATAGCAATGGCCATTCTAAATTGGGGAGAACATTTAGGTAAAATAATTGGGCACTCCAAATTTAAAAAAAGAAAACTACACATGGTAATGTGACAAAACTAGAGATAAGAATATTAAGGGTTTTGTAAATTCAATCGGCGTTTTTTGTTCTACTTTCAGAACAAATGGCGCTAATGACACTTTGGAGTAAATGGCTAATAATAAAATTAATATCAAATATTATTGAAAACAAATTTACTGGAAAAAAATCTTTCTTTAGCTATATTAATGAAACTCTCCAACTCCATTGACATTGACAAGTCAGCTTCTACTCTGGATTATTCACTAAAAGAAAAAACCAAACACACAAAAAACGCATGCTGCTTTTAAACTGTGGAGCATGAAGAATTTGCCTCTGAATGTGTTGTGGTTGCCTCTTCATGGTTCACATTTATGGCCCTCCGGCCCCCATGTAAAGTGATGAGATTATGTGAACCAGATAATTGTGTCTACAGATGTATCTGCCCTCCCAGGAATTCCTTCTCCAGCTCTGATTTCTCTGCCATGCCAAATCTCCCTTGCATGTCACTCATCTCTATGAAGTCGTTTTATTTCATGCCAGCCCCACGTTTCCAGCACAAAACTATTGATGGTTTTAAACACAGTGGTTTTGAAATGGCCCTGATGCCTATCTAATGTAATATAACACCAGTCTGCAGATGATGAAATCAAATCTAGGGCTTTACTGTCAGTGGATTACAGTTCTATGGTGTTGATCAATTAAACCTGCCACTGTATTGACCAAAAAACAACTTCTGTCATGTCAGAGAACATCCTGTAGTGCTAACAACAAACAAATTGCTTTCTTTTTTGATAATCCATCCGAAAGATGCCATTCAGAGAGATGGGAGCTCTATTGAAGCCACAGGGGTGCCTTAACATTTTTAAAGGTCACCAGGATGCGCTGACTAAATACAACGTGAACCTAAGCATGAGGAATAATACGTCAGAAAGAACAAAAAACACATGACTATTTGAAGTAGAGAGCTTCAGGATTCTAGGCCTGTAAATTAACTTCCTGTGTTACAGTGAATTATAAATAGGGCTTCTGTTTTTTGGGTTTTAATAATTACATTTTTCTATACGTAAATCATTTTTTTCAGGGCTTTCGATTTGTATATACTGAATTAAATGATTGTTTTTAGTTACTTTGTTTTTTTTTCTGTCACAATATGTATAGTAACTCGGCAGTACTTGTACACTTTTTCAACTGTACCTTATTTCTGTCTTCCACAACAAAATACTTATGGTCACGGTCATATTCTTCTAGGGTTTTTTTCAGTGTTTAGGAATTATTTTACATTTTGCCACAATTTGCAGTTTTTGTTTTATCGAACTGGAATATTGCTTTAAATCTCGAGAGCAAGAACAATCCTCTGTTTCTTGTAATCTCGTTTTAAATCTTGCAAGCGGGTTACAATCCTCCAATAGAAATGTAGGAATTTGCTGCCAAATAACCGATTTCATTTTTTTTGTATCAGAGGGTGTTTTATCGTTATCGGTTAAAACCAAAAATCAGAAGCCCTAATTATAAACCTTGCAGATTGTCTTAGCCAATCGGGTTTAGAGTAGAGTGGCCATTATCCAGCATGTAAATGCCCTCTAAAAGCTAACAGGACTTTACAATCTTGAGATTCGCTTTAAATGGTGACTTTAATTTCAAGCAGCCAAAGTGATCCAGACCATAATATAACCTAAAAGCACGCCTTCAAATCAAAACTGTCATTGTGGTCTATTACCTGGTAATTAATGCTTAAACAACCCCATCCAAGCCTTTAACCTGTTTTCTACAGTATTCTGCATAACTCAAGTAGTTTCTTTCTAGTTTTTATAACAGTAACAGGAGTAAAGTATAGATATTTTGAGAATAGGGGTCAGGAGGGATGCATTACCTGCAACACAGGACACCAAGTATGTCCAACTCAAAGTGTTGTGCCATGTCTGTCTGTAGCCAGGGTGTTATTAAATAAGACTGGTTTCCACAAGCAAATTAGATTTCACTGTTAGGTGTTAAGAATTTTTTTTTTCATATGACCATGTGTATTGTCCAATTCTAGACTCTCATTTTGCTTTAGCAGAAAGAAAGAAAAAAAAAGCTGGCAGCACAAATGTGCTCCTGCTAATAGTTATTTGAAGCTTTGAAAATCCCTAGGAGAGGTACATTCGGTTTTACTGTAATATACAGCAGGAATGTCCAAGAATGAATCGATAACTGTCATTTACAGAAATTTAAGAGACACTTTAAGCTTGAGTTATAGCCAAAATGGTTACCTTCTGGATTTTTAACAGACTTGCTACTTGGTTTTAGATTTTTTTTTTTTAAATATGACCTTGTAGAAGGGGTTTGTGGGTATCCACTGACAGGCCAGAGAGACACAGAGGTTGACCTTGTCATGCCATTGTTATTATTATTATTATTTATTTCTTAGCAGACGCCCTTATCCAGGGCGACTTACAGTCGTAAACAAAAATACATTTCAAGAATCACAGTAGAAGTAATAATACAATTAAGAGAAAGTGACTTTGGTTCTAGCAAGTACAAGTATGACAAAATACGATTCAATAACAGAGCAGATAACAGAGTCAGTGATAGTTACATCAGGATATAATTAAATACAAAATACTACAGATTAAATAACACTTGACAGATTACAGTACTCTAAAGTACAAGATTAAATGCAGTAAAATAGGGGGCAGATAAGAGCAAGTAAAGGGCATTTATGGAAGAGTGATAAGTGTCCAGAGGGAAAAAAGAGGAGTTCTACAGGTGCTGTCTGAAGATGTGAGTCTTGAGGAGGCGCCGGAAGGTGGTCAGGGACTGGGCAGTCCTGACATCTGTAGGAAGGTCATTCCACCACTGTGGGGCGAGGGTGGAGAAGGAGCGGGCTCTGGAGGCAGGGGAGCGTAGAGGAGGTAGAGCCAGTCTTCTAGTGCAGGAGGAGCAGAGAGGTCGAGTGGGGGTGTAGGGAGAGATGGGGGCCTGGAGGTAGCTGGGTGCAGTCTGGTCAAGGCATCTGTAGGCTAGTACAAGAGTCTTGAACTGGATGCGAGCGGTGATCGGGAGCCAGTGGAGCAAGCGGAGTAGTGGAGTAGCGTGGGCGAAGCGAGGCAGAGAGAACACCAGGCGGGCAGCAGAGTTCTGGATGAGCTGGAGCGGACAGGTGGTGGACGCAGGGAGGCCAGCCAGGAGGGAGTTGCAGTAGTCTAGGCGGGAGAGTACCAGGGCCTGGACCAGGAGCTGGGTAGCATAGTTGGTGAGGAAGGGTCGGATTCTTCGGATGTTGCTCAGGAAGAATCGGCAAGTGCGTGCCAGAGTGGAGATGTGCTGGGAATAAGAGAGGCAGGGGTCCAGGGTGACTCCGAGGTTCTTAGCTGAGGAGGAGGGAGAGAGTGTGGTAGATTCCAGAGGAATGGAGATAGAGAAATCAGAGGAGGGGGAGGAGGAGGAGGGAAAGAAAAGGAGGTCAGATTTAGAGAGGCTGAGTTTGAGGTGATGCAAGTGCATCCAGGAGGAGATAGCAGACAGACAGGTAGAGATACGGGAGGGGATGGTGGAGTTAGAGGTGGGATAGGAGAGGAAAATCTGAGCATCATCAGCATAGAAATGGTATGAGAAACGATAGGATGTGATGAGGGGGCCCAGGGAGCGGGTGTAGAGAGAGAACAGGAGAGGACCCAAGACTGACCCTTGGGGGACTCCTGTTGAGAGCTGGCGAGGTGTGGAGGTTGCTCCACACCAGCTTACCTGGTAAGTGTGGTTGGAGAGGTAGGAGGAGAACCAGGCCAGAGCAGTGCCAGAGATTCGCAGGTCAGCGAGAGAGGATAGTAGAATAGAGTGATCGACAGTGTCAAAGGCAGCAGAGAGGTCGAGGAGAATTAGGACAGAGGAGAGAGAGGCAGCTCGGGCAGAGTTTAGTGAGTTGGTGACAGACAGGGGTGCGGTTTCAGTGGAGTGAGCAGAGCGGAAGCCAGATTGGAGAGGGTCGAGCAGCGAGTGGTTGGACAGGAAAGCAGAGAGCTGGCGGTGTACAGCCCGCTCGAGGGTTTTGGAGAGGAAGGGTAGGAGGGAGACAGGACGGTAGCACTGGATGGAGGTGGGGTTTTTTGAGGAGGGGAGTGATAGAGGCTTGTTTGAAGGCAGAGGGAAAGAGACCAGAAAGGAGAGAGTTGTTGAGAAGGGAGGAGATGAAGGGAAGTAGAGCAGGAGCAGCAGCTTGAAAGAGGTGAGTGGGGAGGGGGTCCAGGGCACACGTGGTGGGTTTGTGACCCTGGAGCAGGGAGGAGAGGTCAGAGTCTGAGAGGGGAGAGAAGGTGGAGAAGGAGGGTGAGTTAGTAGGGGATGCAGTGGGTGTAGGGGTTGGAGCAGGAGGGGGTGCGGGGGAGGGAGAGGTGTTAAAGAGTTTGCGGATATCTGAGATTTTAGAAGAGAAGAAAGAGGCAAAGTCATCAGAGGAGACAGAGGAGGGAGGAGGAGGGGGGAGGATTTAGGAGGGAGGAGAAGGTAGAGAATAGTTTACGTAGGTTGTTAGTGGAGGCTTGGATTACAGATTGGAAATAAGTACATTTCGCAGAGGAGAGAGTAGAGGAGAAGGAGGAGAGGAGAGTGCGGTAGAGGTCTAGGGCAGCAGGGAGTTTGGTTCTCTTCTATTTCTTTTCAGCAGATCGCAGTGTGATTCTTACTGAGCGGAGATGCAGTGGTAGGTGGCCGCCACTAGGGTACAAGCAACGGTAGTCCTACACATACACAAACAAAAAAAATAATACAAAACAAAACACAATGGGAAAACCTAAAAATAAAAGTTGGCAAAAACCAGCTCAGCGGTGCTCACACTAAAAGCCAGGTCCCACTTTGGGAATCCTCTCTCTCACACACACTAAGATGTACTGCGGTGGGATAAAAATCCCCTAAATGAATCCCAATTCCTCAACACTAGGATCCCAGTTAACCCATGCAGTGACCACCAGTAATACATTACTTGTTTTCCAATCCCTTTTTAAAGGCATGTGGCCAGACATAATTGACACATTCCACACGTCTTAATTACAAATAGATTCTACCCCAGACCTGCCATATCTAGCACAAACTTAAACATGTGAACAAAGTGTATTTATAAAAAATAAACAAAAAACACATTTGTCACAGTATTTTAGTAAATTATATGAGCCAAATCTTTCTTTGATAGTCCTCTAACTAGTTTGCAACTTGATGGGTTCATTATTTTATTACTTTCTTTAACATCCGTAAGCAGATCAAAGGTGAGAAATATTCACAATATTTCAGAGTCTGCTTCCCTTCTGTTCTCCAGATGGTTCTCTCGTTCTTTCTCTCTCTCTCTCTCTCTCTCTCTCTCTCTCTCTCTCTCTCTCTCTCCCTGTAGAGATGTACACAATTTTGTTTTGGGGGTCTAGGTGGTGCAGTGGGGCTAACGTACCAGCCCCCGCTCCTTAACTCTGGAGCCAGCCCAAGTAGAATGAGTTGAGTGATATCATCACAAAACCAAAATGTGTGTGTTCCAATTTAATTTTAAACAGCATAGTATTCATTTCAAACTTCACAATGGTTCATCATGAAATCATGGAGTTTCATAACAGATTTAAGGCGGTTTTATCAGCTGAAGAAGGGCTTTTGTAACATCCTGAAATGAAACACCATATTCCTTCGAATTTAAGATGCACGTTTTGAACCATTTTTTGCTTCTCAAAAATAGCCTGTGTCTTAAATTTGAGTAGATTATAGTGATGCGTGTATTAAAATCACCAGCAGAAGACACAAACAGCAATGTGACAGACTGGCGAGAAATGACGAACAAAGACGTTACTGCCCGAATACACAAGCAGCAACATGACTTACTGCCGAGAAAAGACGAACCAAAATGTTACTGCCCGATCTCGAATCAACCATACAGGCAGCCAAATTTCAGTGTTTCTAATAAACAGTACCAGCTTGGACAAATCAAAAATACTGATCAGACACCCATATTTTTCAACATGACAAGCAATACCACAGTTTACAAATTGGGAGAAAAACAGGTGTAAGTAATCACGACTGGAAATGAGAAGCAGCACATAACTCTAATGCTCTGTATGCCAGTAGACGGTCGCAAACTGCCACCATGTGTGTAATTGAGTTTGTATCTTTGTAAATGCACATTTATTTGATGTTTTATTTTTTCCTCAAATTGAGGGTGGGAAATTTTGGCTGCGCCTTAAATTCGAAGGAATATGATATTTTATAACCATGTAAACCTTTTGTGCATGCAAAAAAAACCAAAACATTTTTTTTTTCATTTCTGTACACTGCAGTGTCATGTTTGTGATGAGCAGTAAGCTTGGTCTCTGTTGTTTTCCCTGTGGAATTCCCGGTGAAGATCAGCAACTTCGCACAGTGGGGATTCTAATCTGCTCACTACAGACTGCATAACCCAACCTGCACACAACGTGGTCTTGCCTTTACCAGGTCAGTCATTTGAGGGTATATGAAACATAATCAGATCCAGGCCAAGAGTGGTTCTGAAAATGAAGACTACATTAGCCAGACCAAACAAGTCCAGGCCGTGATGGTCAGGATTTACATACAATTGGATGAGCGGTTCTCAAGAGTCACAGTTTACTAAATGTATGGTCAAATGCACTATTTCCCCCATAAAGAGTGGTTCTAATCCCCCTGCAGGGAATAATTAACCTCTGATACATTGAGCAGTGTGAGTTATAGAACACAAGGCCCACCTTGCACAACTGCATCTTCACTAAGTATGGTGTGTTTGGCAACCAAGTGTATAAAAACACCACGCTCACGTGAAAAAAAAAAATAACATTAAACATTCGATTTGACATGGTTTGCCAGTGAGATATCTGCTTCTCTGTGTTGTAGCATTCTGGATTCCTCAGTCATTTAAAAAACAAATAAAAAAAACAGAAAAAAGAATGTAAACAGCTCCTCATAAATTGTGTTTTATTAGTTCCAGACTGATCCCACAGCAGGTGATCTATGCAGTGCACAGAACATGATATAATTTACAGGCCTTTTTCTGAAAAACTACAAAAATATGAATTATTTCCAAAATGTTCCTTTGCCAACTGACGAGTTGCAGAAATTACTGGAAAAGACAGGAAGTCTGTTAGTTTATATAACTAGAAGATACAGCTGTTGAAATCAAAGTAACGGGATATAGTGGAGGTGATCGTACATACTGGATATAGTGGAGGTGATCGTACATACTGGATATAGTGGAGGTGATCGTACATACTGGATATAGTAGAGGTGATCGTACATACTGGATATAGTAGAGGTGATCGTACATACTGGGATATAGTGGAGGTGATCGTACATACTGGATATAGTGGAGGTGATCGTACATACTGGATATAGTGGAGGTGATCGTACATACTGGATATAGTGGAGGTGATCGTACATACTGGATATAGTGGAGGTGATCGTACATACTGGATATAGTGGAGGTGATCGTACATACTGGATATAGTGGAGGTGATCGTACATACTGGATATAGTGGAGGTCATTGTACATACTGGATATAGTGGAGGTGATCGTACATACTGGATATAGTGGAGGTGATCGTACATACTGGATATAGTAGAGGTGATCGTACATACTGGATATAGTAGAGGTGATCGTACATACAGGGATATAGTGGAGGTGATCGTACATACTGGATATAGTGGAGGTGATCGTACATACTGGGATGTAGTGGAGGTGATTGTACATACTGGATATAGTGGAGGTGATCGTACATACTGGATATAGTGGAGGTGATCGTACATACTGGATATAGTGGAGGTGATCGTACATACTGGATATAGTGGAGGTGATCGTACATACTGGATATAGTGGAGGTGATCGTACATACTGGATATAGTGGAGGTGATCGTACATACTGGATATAGTGGAGGTGATCGTACATACTGGGATGTAGTGGAGGTGATTGTACATACTGGGATGTAGTGGAGGTGATTGTACATACTGGATATAGTGGAGGTCATTGTACATACTGGATATAGTGGAGGTGATCGTACATACTGGATATAGTGGAGGTGATCGTACATACTGGATATAGTGGAGGTGATCGTACATACTGGATATAGTGGAGGTGATCGTACATACTGGATATAGTGGAGGTGATCGTACATACTGGATATAGTGGAGGTGATCGTACATACTGGGATGTAGTGGAGGTGATTGTACATACTGGATATAGTGGAGTTGATCGTACATACTGGATATACAGTGGAGGTGATCGTACATACTGGGATATGTCCTAATGACATACGTATTATACAATGCACAACACAAAATGAAATTCAGACAACAAACTGCTTTCTCCAAATACAGTATGAGTTGTGTGGGAGTTTGCAGTTCTATTAACCTGAAAAATAACCAGGAACAAACTGAAGTGTCTTGAGGTGACTGCTTAACCGTGGACCAGGCTTAATCAACATGCTCCCCACCTAGGCCTCTCCCAACAGTATAAAACTAGTAAGAAACAACCCAAACCCATAATTTAACTGCTCCTTCCAGCAACTTAGGGGCCTGAAAGGTAACTTAGGCTGAGTACATTTTCAGTACAATCTCAATTATACATAATATTTAAGTTAAAATGCAGAAGTAAAGGAGATTGATACCTTTGAAGTTAATAGAATTTAGGAATTATAGTTAATGTTACAACAATTGACAAATGTTATGAATACTATGCATGTTATGTTGGTTTCCAAAGTGATTCTGAAGTTACATCATGTTTTGTAGCCTTTGTGAAGTGTTGCAAATCCTAGACTGAATCCAATTAAAATAAAGTATTAAAAACTATTAGGGAGGTTGTCCTGGATTTGTTTAGTCTGTTCCACTAATGCACCAGCACGTTAGAATGACTTCATGCAGGCTCTTTGTAAAGTCAGTAATTGTAGTTGTTGTTTTTTCATTTGCACGTGACAGCTGTGGGCTGTTACGCAGTGATAAGCAGCTGCTGTCTTTAATGGCCAGCACACACTGACAGGGCCACAAGCAGAACGCTACTGGAGTTCTACAAAGACCTGAGTAATACTGTAGGTCTAGCACACATGGTTTTACATGTTTCTACTTATTTGCCCAACACAGTTTGACATTATGCTGCCCTTTTTTCAGCATTTTCCGAGGTAGAGAAAGACCGTATGAAACCAATATTGACCAGGACTGGAAACAACATTTAAAATTGTAATTAACTAAATTTAATCTAACATATAGGGGAATGCATAATTCACACAATATTGCCAGAGCATTGTGAAAACTGGAGGGTACGTGCAGGATAATATCCAAAGGAAAAATGTCAAAGACACTGTGATGTTTGGCCAGCATTTAAGTAGAACCGAAAACCATTCATGTGCATGAATTATGAATCACCCTGGATAGCATGTCATTGATTTCTCCATAAACTATTAACCAAGACATCCTGGTAATGCCCTTTTGTTTATGTCACATGATCAAAATGAAAGCCTTTTGTTTTTGTCACACGGACAGCTCAGCACTGTCTCCTATCACCCAGCACTAGCTCTGTGACTCCTGTACAAAAACAACAACTGACATAAAAGAAGCAGTCACTAAAATATCCAAACCGACTGCTCTCCAACGTTTGCAAGTTCCTTAAGGAAGCTGTATGAAAGCAGTAGTGTTGTTGTCCTGGTGCAATACCTTAAAGGACCGCTCCAGTGTTGCTATGTACAGCTTCGTTATTTCTTGCTTAATTTGGTAGTTAATCCCTTACACAAGTTTATCATGTTACATCTACTCTGTAATGTTGCACTTTTTAAAATGTGCTATGAGTATAGGAATGCCATAAATAAAAATGAAACCCTAGGGAACATCACAGCATCATGACCTTACATTCCAAACAATAACTCAGCATTATTAAGCAGCAACAACACACTTCAGGGTGTTAAAATATGGTTCAATATCTGCCATGTCAAGGGAGCTCCAGGCCCTGTTTGAAGACTCAAATCCGGGCTCCGGGCCCCCTTGAAAAAAGCCTAGGTACTATTAAAAAGGAACCTTCCTAGCCTTCTCTGAATCAATGTCAGGGCTCTACAATGGAAGAAAAGAAAAGAGTGAGACTAAAAAGGATTCTTTACAGGTACCCTTTACACGGCCCTGAATATATAAACAATATTTTAACACCTGAAGTGTGTTATTGTGCTTATAAATTGACACCACCTACCCTACCCCATTGAATCAGGCATGTTTTAAAAGTTCTAAGCTGCTGATGTGGTGACATATTTGCACAGCTCGGAACACTTAATAGCCAATGAGCTTTAAGTAAATATTCTCTTACCTGATGATCCCAAAAAGTATCTTTCTAAGACTGATCCGAAACCTGTGGGGTTGTTTCTCAGGTTACTCACAACAAAAGGTTGCAAGGCAATATTCACATTGTTTATAGGCCAGTTCTGTGCGCGTACGCCTGCTCCTCCGTACCAGGAAATATTATCCATTGAAAAGCAATCCTGGAACAAATTGAAACACAAAGGTGACAGTCACACTACTAAACTGTATGCTCTACCTTTTTATACCTACAAACAGTTATGTTTACTTGTGTAAATGGGAACACAAGACAAAGGAGTGCTAAAACTTTGCATTGGAACCCAGATCGCTTGCACCATTGTTTTTCATCATTTATTTTCACTTACCTTGCACATTTTAAACCGGGAAGTAAATAATGTTCACTTTTACTTCAGAACCATTACAACTTTTTTTTACATTTTATGAAATATGATCATAGCAATTGCTTTTGAACTGCTTGAGGTACGAAAGAGAATGAGTGTGTATGTACAGGTTTATCTTTTTACAGTTGAATGTGATCCGAAATGTCTAGAGAGGCTTGGAGAGTATGGTAAATGTTTGATGAAGATTGGTGCAAAATTAAGGCAATTATCTTGTACAGATGGACGGATAGACAGGTGAACAGACACACACAGACGGACGGACTAACACGATAAGCATATAAGGGTCTCTATTTTCTCAATGAGGACCCTAAAAATGAAAGATTCTCAGTATAATAAGGTGGGAACCAATAATGATTAGCATTCCTTTAAATCTGAATGCAAATCCATATCATGTATTTAGGAATATATAGACGCTGCATCTCCCTGTTGCAAGTCATTTTAGTCATGATGGGACAGTGACATACAGGGTTGATGATAGGCACACCTTGCAGTCAGTGATACTGTACGTAAGTTTCCATTACTGTACAAAGCTGACATAATATAAGCTATAAGCTATAAGACATTTAGAAATAATCTCCTCCAGTTACTATTTTTGAATTTCAATTTTAGAAATGTTTAAAATTATGTCAACTCTTATGTCAACTCTGGAGTAGGAGAAGTTTTCCTGCCAAAAAACATACATGCATTTTAAAGTATAACAGAAATAGGACACCTAGCATTGTACAATCCTACATGCAGTGATCACAGTGGATATATACACAGGTTATCCTGACCAACAGAAATCATTTACAGAAATTATTTGTTTAAAAAAAATAAACGCAGATAGAGTTTATCCCACCCTTTATAAATGCAGAACAGTCAAACCATTCTAAATATGTAACAATTATACTTGGATATTGGGTTTCATAAAGGTTCTGCTTATGAGAGTTTAAGATCTTTAAACTATGGGTAAAAAAAAAAAACTCAATTCGTATGGATATGAAAATAAATACTATTATATTTAAATATGGTAAAATACGTGAACACTACCATGCAAAGCCAGAACACCACAATTAGTTAATTTTATTAATTAAAATGTGTTTTGTATAGGCCTATTGATTTGTTTTTGCTGAACAAAAATATATGTGGGGAAAATAATATAAATAAATATTTATGTTAACCCCATATTGCTAAAGCTTTTAAACAATACTCTACATGTTGTTTATTTGTATTGTATTTAACTGTAATATGCTGGGTAAGCTGTAGCTTTGGGGGTGACCAATGCGTGTTACTGTAAAATAATAATAATAATAATAATAATAATAATAATAATAATAATAATAATAATAAAGATTTGAAAAAAATAAATAAATAAGAGTGAGTTTCCTGAGCATATAACAATTTGGAGTTACGTTTCCACCACCTTATTTTTCACATAAACACGCTAAAACAAAATCTTTGACAGTTATATAAAAGGTTCACGGGTAGCAGTTAACGCCATTTATACTGCTGCAGTGTATTTTATATCATGTGAACCCTTACCCTGTCTGAGGTAGTACATTCATGGAACTTCTGTGTATCCTTAGAACCATAAACCATAACTTATCTGAGAACAAAGCTGTACACGAGGCTGCTTTAGTTAGCCACGAGCCAATAACATGTACTTTCGACTACTCTATCAACTGCTTCAATTGTGTTTTGCACAGTTTAACCTAATTTCACAGATTTAATTAAATATTTAACGAAATCCCATTTTCTTTTTAACTTAGATAAATATCTGGAACCAGAAACTGAGACTTTGGAAAAGCATTTGCACGCGTTTGTTTCAATAAACAGGGTATTTAGTGCGGTTTAACTGTGCACATTATTTTAATTGCACAGATTGAAAGATTCATTCTTTAAATACCAAATGTCCGCTTTTAAGAAAAAAAAGCTTACTGTTTGTATAATCGCTTGTAAGGTAATCGTATTTATTTAAATAAATAATTGTTTGTTTAAAATAAATTCCAGAAATTTAAATTGCGTAATCATGAATTATAGTTATATAAATGTAACATGTCAACAACAACAACAACAACAACAACAATAATAACAATAACAATAACAACAATAATAATAATAATAACAATAATAATAATAATAATAATAATAATAATAATAGTAATTATTATTATTATTATTATTATTATTATTATTATTATTATTATTAAAAAGTTGCCTGTCCACACAATTTGTGTTTATTCTAAAATGTCCCGTTTACTTTGTAACTATTTTTTGTAACACATGATATCATGACAAAGCAGAAACTAAAACTAAATCCTAAAACAATCCTACACAGCGGCCAGAAATATGGTACAACTTTGTAAAACGTTTAAGGAAGTGCAATTGCCCATTAACTTACATATGATTGCCTTTTGTAGTTATGTTTTTTATTAATAAAAGTATAATTGTTTTAAAATAATAGGCTCGGTCTAAAAGCTCTGATTGCACTTGAATTACTAACACTTACATAAAGTGTCACCACACGACTTACTATTTTTTTTAAATACACATTTGTCGTCTAGTTTACAAGGGAAACCCTGTAAAAACGAGATGCTGCGTTTAAAATGACAAATCCTGCAGGGCTAAGACATTCCAGTACAGTACAACCAGATCACCGAAAACCACAGGTTCAAGATACCACGACTGCGAAGATGCGCCATCTGCGTGTGTTTGGAACAACCCATTTATTGAATCTGATGTTGTAGTCTTATTGTCCAATTAGTGTTAAAAAGGGGGTTGACTCCACTATTGATAAAATACTAACTAACTAGATAGATAGATAGATAGATAGATAGATAGATAGATAGATAGATAGATAGATGAAAAGTTTTCTTTTTGGACGGTTGTTCACGAAAGGTTGCCTGCATGGGAACTAAAAGTGGACCATGATATGCCTGCCGTTTTTATGGGATCAGTTGAAAACAGATTTTTACAGCAATACCATGGAAATGTTTATATATACAGTATAACGTTGATCAGGTCGACGATAAAATTAGTTATGAGTTGTTTAATGCTACATTAAAACAGTTTTATTCAGATAAAAATAGTGGAACGCTTTTACTCTTTGGAGTAAGCAGAGCACAATTTAAGTTGCCCAATTTACTGTGGCATACGTGTAAGAAAGGATTATCTGTAACACAGCCTATGGAGGTAAAATAGTCTTTTCAAGTAATGTAATCATGGTACACTTAATGGAAGGTGCTGACTAAATAAAGAAATACATATTTTAATCATGCCTTGCCACTGCTTGGCATTCATGCATACGGCCTAAATTGCCAGCAACATTACCTTAAGATCCACTTGGCAATGCAGAGGTACCCAGTGGATGCTGTAGCATTCTGTTCCAGGAGAGTATTCAGATTCTAAGGAGATTTTCAGGTCTGCGATGGAGTCCCATGTGTAACAGAACTCGGTCTTGTTGAGCCAGCACAAGTTCTTCACAAACGACACCTCCAAGGCAGGGAAGTTCCCCACGTCGATTTCCACGAAGGTCTTGTTCTCTGTCAGTGTCTGTATGATAAGGGAATGGGTCCTCCTATCCCAGATCAGCCCGCTGAAGCTCCCTTTGAGGATCCAGTTCTTACTGGGTTGATCGACCACTTGCCAATAAATGATCCCAATTGTCATAACGAAGAAGATAGCCACACCAAGACAGGCTACCGCACCCTTCCAGGTCTCGTTCATTTCTTTCAGTCCAGAGTCCCATGTCACTTCGGGTATGGGGCTCGGGTTCCTAGTTCGCGTATGAGGCATGTTGTATTTTTAAAAATCTATTTAAAATATATATTGCATAGAGAGCAATAGAAAAAAGGTTAGCACACAGTCGTTATGCATGCCACATTTATCCGTGCATTACCCATACATATAAAATCCTTTGTTGTACTTGTATCTGTCACGCAGAAATGAACAAAGTTGCAAGATTCATAGCTTAAACTTCCAAAAAAATAACTTACCACATATTGACAAGTGTATAGTAAAGTTTTTTTTAAATACATTGATCGTTGAGCACCGAGCAGTCTCACACAGGTTTAGCAGTAATGCCTGCAAATCTTCTTAGACGCTTATTTGCTTGTCGTGCAGTTTCCCCCTGTGTCTGACGTAACTCCAGACTGCACTTTTAGCTGAGAGGAGAATGTGATTAGACCGCTGTCAGAACTTTAAGGAGCAGGTTCAAATAAATAAGGCACTACAAATAGGACAGGCTCGTGCACCTTCGTGCTCATGCGTCAAGCTCCTCTGGCAGCGCACTAACACACGCTAGCAGCACAAGGTGGTACAGCATAGCAGTTACACTGGCAAATAATTATTCCTGCTCTTTATAAAACTGTCAATTTTATTTTGGATGGATAAAAAGTCTGTTGGGAGTGTAAAGCACAGAGACAATTTATACTTTTAAATGCTTTTAAATAGTCGACATACGTAGGCCTATACACTACTGTATGTTTAAATGTTTTTTTTTAGTTTTATGTGTTTGAATAATATATTTTTATTTCTTTATATGTAAGGTAATCAAATGTTAGAAACATGTGCCTTTTTAAAATAAAACTAGTACTTTGATTGGGTGATTAACTGTAATGCTTTATAAAAAGGTACATATATAATATTTTAAAAAATTTAAAATTAAAAACGTTTTTTCTAAAAAATATACTTCCAAATTTGGAATATCAATAACATATTTATTAACTTTAAAGGGCCAGATAATTATATATATATATATATATATATATATATATATATATATATATATATATATATATATATATATATATATATATATATATATATATATATATATATATTGTCGGTATTTTTGTCTACAACAACACATAAGAAGAAGAAGAAGAGAAAGGTTTTCACTGTATAAACCCAGCTGCCAGTCTTTTTACCATAAAATAACAGTTTGACAGTATATGAGATTACGGTAATCAGTTTTTTAAAACTATACATTTTACCGTAAAAATGTTGTAAAAATTGCACCCGATACGCATGCCAGCGTCAGTGACACACTGTCGCTGGAGGTGAAAAAAGCGCCCAGTGCCTACTGGCGCTGGTGTATAACACCTGTAACATGTTAAACCAGCGCTCAGTGCCGCACCGCCGCGGACCAGCAGCCAATTGCAAGCTAGCAAGCCAATATAGAAAGTGTCACATGACAAGTGTTCGTGTGGTGTTTTAGCACGCTGAAGTCCTTTTCTTTAGAAACTTCATTTTTATTTTTGATAGCGCACATTGTAAGTGATATTCTGGAAGACGAGACTCCCTTTTCAATGCGTGTAGAAACAAGCAATCAGCAGCGACAGTGCTTCCCGGCAGCATTTGTCGAAATTCTCTTTTTATATTGATTTTCTGTTAACATTAGTTTATGGCTAATCTTGTTTGTTTTTAAACCAATTAAATGGTCTTGTTGTACTAGTGCTCAAATATACACTCCATTTTTTCTTTTTATATTTACCCGAAACCTCGTTTAATGTAATTTTAGGAAATGACATGTCAGCACTGTGCTTGCATCCAGAGCGCGTCTGCCGATGAAAATAAAAATACGGCTAAAAACAAAAAAGTATTCGGTTCAACAGAGACAGATAGTAACTTAAAAACAAATAAGCTAAGTGCTCCGTGTCTGTCTGTACAGTTTGAAATTTGAATGTGCAGGCCCTGCTAGCTCTACGACGCTCAGCCAATAGGCAGGGACGGGACGTTGAAAAGAATTGTGGTAAATGTGGGATCAGGCATAGAAGCAAAGGTATATTTCAAGGTCTTAAAACGACATTTCCCACAATTTTAAAATGTCCCTCTTATACTTTATTTTTGGTAGCATTTGTCAAATTTTATAATTACTCAAAAGCTTTATAATCCCTTAATAAGGCCTATTTCATAACTTACCACAAACAATGCAAGGTGTTAGAGGCCGCTCTTCTGTCTCCACTTCTGGGGCCAGGCACCTGTCATTAAAATAATAAATCCTGCTTTCTTCTTTTTCATTAAGCTAGAAGCAGCAGTACCAAGCCCTGCATTTATGGAGAACAACATCATTTTTGGCTGCTTCCAACTTGTCAAAGTCTGCAAAACTCATTTGTTCTTTTCTGCAGCAACACAAAATAATTTGCTTTCCTTTTTTGTCCCATGAGGTCAAGGTCTCTTTTAATGCAAAGCCTGTGAGTTCTTTGAAGTGTACTGCCATGCCAGTCTCAAAGTGAAACGGACAGTCCTGTAAGTCAGAAAGTTTGCACGCTTGTTAATATCCCTGTACTGTAACACGGTTTTCACCTTAAAAACGGAAAAAATAAATGTCAATATTAAAACCAGAAGCATCTAATTATTACCGAGTCTGACTTACATTTAACAAAACTAAAGACACTTTATGGAAAAAAAAATGAAAACCCTACAGTACTTTTTTTTTTAGAAATGTTTTATATAACTAGAGATTTACAATTTACAGGCTTAACACTGCTAAAACAACAGAAGGCCAAGCACAAGAGAATTCGATGTATTTTATTTAAGATGGCTGATGCAATTCCATTAGAATCTGCTTAAAATGGCTGAAGAGGTAGATCCTGTTTTTCCTCTGCAATTAATGCAGTTTTCCAACCACAGCACATAAACACATGCCAGGGCTCTCTGTAATGGAAAGGGTGTCATTGATTTTAAGACCCTCATCACCTACGCAATATACTTACAGCTGTGTCTTTCACAATCAGCAAGACTAGATTCTAACAAATTACATGGTGTTTAATCTGAATTTAGAAAAAAACAGTGCTGAAAGGATGCAGATTAAATAATAATATCTGATTTTTTCCCCCATTATGTTGAGAACACACCTCAGGCAATAAAGGTCTAAGATAAGGAATATTCTTCCTGTACTTCCAGGCAGAACTAGTACTGTTGATTTATTCAGTGATTTATTTCACTTTTAAAAAACAGTTAATTGATCAAATCTACAAGTTAATGGGATTTACCTTAGCTAGTCCTCCCATCCTTAGCTAGTTTTCCCCTGGCATTACAAGGAAAATCTTACGCTAATGAAATCATCTGCCGGCTATATACTGTGCACCTAAACACACCATCTCAAATTCAACATCTGCAAAATACTCAATTTGTAGCCATCACTTTTTAGACTGTTCCTTGTCAAACATCAATAATCTGTGCGGTCGTGGATATTGAAGCAACTGCCAACCAAGCACTAACTATCACCATTCAGATCTGCAGGCTTGCCCATTGTGACTGAAATTGCAACAGGGGTTTCCGTTACTACAGAAAACAGGATTTAAATGAAGCCCAACCAAAATGTGTACTACTGGCCGGTGCTCATCTTTTTTGGCCAACAGCTGCACAAATTCCAATATCATATATCATTGGAAAGCATGTTGTTTACTCATTGATTTGTAGGTCAAAGATCTGGTTACTTACAATAGCATGTGATACTTTCACCTTTGACCCACAATGCCATTGGCTCAAACCCGGTCTGGTTGGGGTATCATCTAAACATATCTTTCAACGGCCACACCTAGTGCATGTGCTGCTAGAGGTGAGGTCCTTCAGGAGAAAGTCTGGTCAGCTCCTCAGATGCAGATGATCCTAGAGGCCCCTGTTGGGTTCAGATTTCCTCAAGAAACTTCACCCTCCCAAGACATCTGCAGGCCCTCTTTAGAATGGAACAGGCATGTTCAAGTGCAGCCCTTCAGAATGTGTGCCACGTAAGTACAGCAAGTACATTTCCAACAGAGATATCCACTTGTGAGGACAGCTGGAAATAACCGACTCAGTCCTTTGAGGTCAGACATTCTCATTCAATAACTTCAGCTCTTTATGACCTTTCTTGGAGTATCCTCTACTGACGAAAATATTACAGCTAAAGAGAGACTAAGGGTAATAGAGTGAGACTTATTTGATTATTAGTCTCCTCTTCAACTCGCTGCACTGCGAGTAACTCAGCTTTCCCATCACAAGTCAGTTGTCTGCAGGGAAGCACACACAGGTGTAGGCGAGGCTATGAGTCAAATTAGTCTCTTACCTTTAGTGTCACATTGATGAAGCATAAAGCCTTTGCAAAGAACTACCTGCAAGCATGTTGAAATGGCCTTTACTAGATAACACAATGCCGCATACACTATGTCTAACCCAGTTCTTGTTTAACAGAACTGAATACATACTGCAGCACTTTTCTATCAGTGTACCTGCATAGTGCTGCACAATACAGACTCTACTGTCTCTCAATGTGGCAGTCACATGGGTTACAAAGTTTTAATCAAAATATACTAATACAAACACAGATATTTTAGATGCCTTTACATCATACCATGCATAGTTTGATGCTAATTTAAAAAGGTTACACCCCTGTTAGAGTCAGTGGTAGGACCCAGAACTTGATCTTTGTTAATGTAAAAGTACATTGACCTGTAAGACTCAAAAGATCTTTAAAGCTGATTAAAAATGCAAATTAAAAACCAGACATATGTAGGATGGGTTCGTCTCAAAGAGAATGGCAACTTTTTTTAGTTTTTTAATAAAAATATGAATGGATATAGAGGTCTTGCTAAGGCTATCAATTCTCTACTATCAATTATAAAGATGCCCGTAGCTCAGAGTAGTAGAGCCTCAGACTGGAATGCATGATAAGGACAGGGCATTCAATCTGGGTGCTGAACCCAAAACACAGCTTTATTAGCAGACAGGCAGAATAACGAGCAGTGATGTGTGTGCAGCCCAGTGTAGTTCAACAGTCTAGAATGAAGACAGAGTATTGTCAGCAACCAGAGATAGAGCGAGCGGGGGGGGGGGGGGGGGGGTTGGGGGTCCTAGCTGGGAGTTACTTAAGCTGTGTTTCCATCTGTCACGATTTGAAATCAGACTCATTTCATTCCATCAACAGCACACCTGAGATCTAATCAATTGTGACTCTTTCAGCCCCCAGTTAGGATGGCTGGCAGAACTCAATCTCTAACTCAAGTTGACAGAGGAAGTTACCTAATAAGCGCTCAATGTGAGCTGAACATGCTGTTAATATATCATACTAGCAGGGAAATAGTGGATCTTGGTACATTATTGCTGTATATAAATAACACTCATACAAAAATGTGACACATACAGGGGATCTGCAGATTCAAGCGGATGTTGATCCATTTTGATATTGGAACAAGATGGGATTTACAGACTGGCTTCAGTGTGCAGATGGAAATGCAGCATTATGTCACATTGAAAAGGGAAAATCCTTCATAGTAGGCAAGACAATGACCCGTTCCCTGGAACAGAATGGGAGAGACCAATCATGACCCTTACCCAACAACTGTAATCAATTCAACCATTAACGTTCTGGATTACATGGCTGTGAAATATTACAAATTTCTTGGGAGATTACAATTGGAAACCTCCTTTTATCAGTTTGAGAGTTCAGCCTTGCTTCTGTAATTGAGGTATCCACCTTGGATTTAAGTTAACAAGACAGTTGGTATAACTAACACATCCTCCACGATTAAGTGGACCATGTATATATATTGAACTTGTGGAAAAGGGAATCAAAGAAATTATTCTGTATTGGGTTGTGGGACCTAGAGCCCCTTTCTGAGTCATTTCACAGCTAGTAATTTCTAGTAACTTTCATAGCACTCACATGGGGTCAATTAAGTTTACAAGGATTTTGACTGGAATAGATTTTGGATTCTCCACCCTGAGTGTTCTAATATTAGACCACTGCATTTCAGCAGGGTATGCTGAAAGAAGTTTGGCTTTCTTGTACTTTCTTGATTGGTCTCAGAGCAGACTAAACACCTGCTGCTAAACCCACCCAAGATACAGCTGTTAGTTGTGTGCTTATTCTATTTTTATACACTGATAATGGCATACAATATATTTGAACGTGCTTCCGTGGTTTAACCCTTTGGTTGTCAGAGACCTGTTCTTGGAATTGCATGAAGTCTTATAATGTGAAATTTCCTTCTTTATTGTTGCACACTTTGTTTTCATCTGATTCTCTGTTTGAACTGTACCGTAATTCTGTGCATATAACGTGAACCTAATGTATTGCGCACATCCTGTGCATTATGGGACATGGCTTATAATTGAGGTCAGCCCTTCTGTTACCACTCAGTAACAGAACAGTAAATAAATCCTGGCTGAGAGATGCCACTTATATATGACACTTGTTCTAAAAACGCTTCTTACTGACTAAATGATTCACGCCCTTCTCCCAATTTACACATTTTAGAAGCGCTGCCAAGTGCAGGTATTCTTCTTGCAGCTGTCAGCAAAAGTCGATGTTACCGTGGAGCCTTTATTTCTGTTTGAAAAAAAACACTCATACAACAAATAACTCTCTACAAAAAAATCTGGATTGATACATTGACAATATGCTTTATATTAACAATGTAAAGGATGATTGATTCTACTAAGTAATAATCTTTGTTTATCAGTATTGTTTTAACCCCCTGTATGTTTTACTACACAAGGGAGGTTAAATAAAACTATTCAGTTATACACATAGAGGCTGATGTAAGGATAGGCGCAGTGCAAACAATTGCGCCTGCAAAATTCAAATTGCCTAGCGACCAGGCAATTATTTTGCACTGCGACCTATGTAAGCTTAAAAGCAATGCAAATTACTCAACATGCACAAATAATGAGCCGCAATCATGATAATGAGGGTGGCAAAAGTGGCTGCACTAACAGCTCAGAGGTGAGGTGAGTTTGGAGTACAGAGTAGTAGGCGCTGTATGAGATTTTACAGACCTTTTTAGGTGCATACAGGGGGCACTCCCACTATGGTCTAGGCATCGAAAAGTGAAAAGTGATTAAGGCAATGACATTTTTTTAAAAAACAGTGTTGTGGTACTGTAGTAGCACTAGTAGAATTTCAATTGTCTCAGTAGCGATACTGTACTGCTGTAGCTGCTAAAATGCTTTCTGGACACGTTCCCTAAGGTCACCACTCTATATGTCAGCCTTCTAATCCCAGCATACCTTTGGCAGGGAGAATGTTATTGAATAAGGCTTTGGGAATTCACCCAACAGACCACACAATACATTGGTTAATGTCCTGCAGTATAGTACCAACAGAATGCAGTTAACTGAACTACAAGGTGCTAGAGTTGATACACTCCAACCTGAATAGCATATATCATCATCTATTGATGAATGAAGATGCACAGTAATACAAACTCAGGTTCTTATTTTTATATATATTGTGTAGTCTTTTGGATGATGACTCCTAGGGTATTGTAATTGTAAACATATACATTCTTCCCAGGGAATGTACTATATGATTATTATGCTGTAGTGTTCAAAATTGTTCTTTATTTGTATTATGCCATTTTATTACCATAACCCTTGTATCAATTCTAACCTTGACCTATTCATTATTAAAAGGATAATGTCATTGCTGAGGTAATACTGGAACTCCCAAATCAATAAAGCCAGAGAAAACGATGAACAAAATTTATTTATAATGCCCAATTATGTTACCCCTGTTTTTCTCCCCAATTTAGAATGCCCAAGTATTTCCCCTCACCTCAGAAATTCCCCACACAGCTCAGGAGAACTGAAGGTTCAGTGGGCGTCCTCCGATCCCATGACCGACCCAGGAACATGAGAGCGGTCAGCAAGCTACTGACCTCTAGAGGACAAAGGCCAGCCCTGTAGGTGTCTGCTTTTGAGCTCACTGGGCACTTGGCCAGCAGGGTTCTCTGTAGTGCGATGAGGAGAAAGTCCCTGTCGGTTTTGCCTCCCTAACCCACAGGAGCGCCAGAGCCAACGTGACGCTCCCTTCAGAATCCCCAGTGAAGAGCGGCATTCAAGAATGCAAACCTGTGCTGTATGACTCACCCTGCACACTTTATGAAAAAAATGCTCTAATGTCAATTGTTTTCTAAATGGGTGCTTTCTGTAGATCAAGTAGACATGGCATTCTGAAACGCTTGTCAGATAAGACTAGTAGAACATGTCTTTTTGCATTATTGCCAATATAAAACCACTAGGCAAAGTTTAGTTGAAACATTTATTTTAGCATTAACTACATTTATCAAAGCAGATTTGTTTTAAATTGTCTTTAAATAATGCATGAGCCCAATATTAACCAGTATTTTCCCAGCTTTGGTCAAACTGAATCATTTAAATTGTTCTGCAGTTAATTTCCTATTCAGTTTTCTTTCTCAGATTCAGGGATTGTGAGACGCAATACCCATTACACTGGGCAGGCCATCAAGGATTTCCAATAGCTCTGCTCTGTGCCAAAAAGCTTCTTTAGCCCTTTGTTCCTCTCCAGCTTGATATATTACTGACATGGGTCCCTGTGTGAGGTCTCATCTGCCATTTCACCCAAGCCTTACCTGTTGTACACAAGTGTGTGAAGGATGAAGAAACATTTGCTATAATCAGCATTTGGGCCAACGGTTCAATCCAGAGAAGCTTGGATGGAAGCGTCTGTAACAAGCTGCTTCCAGGACATTGTGTGCTTGCATCTGTCACCCAGGTCAACCCTGCTATCAAAAGCAGTGTGAAATCAAGTAACCGACCCGCATGACACTAGGTCCTGACCCGGGTAGAGCATGCCATTGTGAAAGGGGCTTAAGTTATATAGGAAGCGGTTGTTTATGTTAATTTGGCAAAAGGTATTTAGAGTGTGTTGCACTACAGGAAGTGGCTGAAAAACTGGACATTTTTAAGATTTGATGGAAAACCGAGACTGTCTTGGTTAAACTGGGATGTCTGGTCTCCCTAAATATAGTGTGGTTATTTTTTTGTATACTCTTTGTCTTTCTGTGTTTTGTTTCCATTTCCACTGTGGTTGGAGGTGTTGGTTCAACTAGCACCTATTTCTTTCCTGGACAGGGCACTTGCTGGTCCTATCTGCTTCACTCAAACTGTGGGCCAGAGCGCTACTCTTTCCAGTAAAGAAAACCACTTTACAGTACTACAGATGCCAAGGTGTTATTAATCCATCCTTAGAACTTGTCAGAATTATTTATTGATTATATAAATAGTAAGGAATGGCATTTTGAATGACTGTCACGGTACTATATAATATAATTCTATCCTAGTAGATCAGTTTACACCAGGTCTTTATGTTTGGCTCAGAATTTAACCTAAATAACAGGGCCTACTCTTGATGCAGGTCACAGATAAATTATTAATACGGTCACTGCAAATATTTTATTTAACACTGCAGTTATTCATTTTTTTTCTCTTCAGTTTCAGAATATCACACTTTGTAATTTTTTTATTGTTTTACTATTAGCAAGTTAGCAAATGTTGGGATTTTTTGTTAATGATTCATTAATATATAATATCCTATTTTTTAAATAATATACTAGTTTTGGCAGATAAAATCCTATGCATAAATTAAACCTGAATAGCCATCAACTGTATGAATATCAAAATAAACAAGGAAAATATTAACACATTTTTCATCGAGACAGACATGTCAACTGCTAAGGGTTCACACCAGTCCTTGGGAGTGATGAAAAACCTTAAAACCTAAACCACTAGATATTGTTTGGGGGGGTGGTGCTGGTGATGGATAGCCAAGATTTTGTTTAGGGGGTGTGGGGGGTGGTGGGGTGTATAGGTACAGAGTATAGGTAGACCACACACTAAAAAAAAATGACATTTAACAGTGAATGTTTATATGTGATCTGATTTAATATGTAAATTATTAAAAAAAGAATACATCTACACATCTGCAAATACTGAGAACGTGAGTTTAATATAATATACTTTTATTGATTTTCAGTTTTAATAAAATCTTCTCAGTTATTGTGTGAATGTGATTATTATTATTGGTCAACATTATTAAAACAAAGAAGCGTAATTTTACAGAAATACGAAACCAGTGTGTGGCGCACTTTGACTAAAATTAAGGTGAAATAAAGAGAGATAGACATACCATCAATTTCCAATTGTTCTGCTATTTCTTGCTATATGGCATCTTTCTTTTTATTGTCTTTATAACCACTGACACTGGCATCATAAAGAATGATATATTTTTTGACTTTAATAATTAAATTCTCGTTGATGTCCATTTTTTTTATTTCTGCGGCAATTTCTGCACGAGACAGTGACAGTCTGACAGCCACTACCTTTGACCTTATTTCTGATTGGTCCATTGCGACGCAAACAGCACATAGCGCGAATAGAAATAAAACACATGTATTTCTATATTCGCTCGCTTCACTTGCGGTGTGCATTACTCAATTTAAATCAATGGTTTTAATTATTTTTTATTCGCTCGCTCGCTCACATTGTTCGCATCCCTTTAACAGACTGAAACTGGGTAGACAACAAAAACCATTGCATGGACGTGAGATGTTCAAAATTGTGACAACCCGTGAGTTTCAAGGGTAAACCTTGAGACTTGACATGTCTGAAAGTGGTCTAGATTATTGTTGGCTTCTTAAGTAGTAGAGATGCAATTACAAAAGTATAACACACTGTACTGTGTTACTGCTGGACATGAAGGTTAATTATGTACGACTGAGTCAACAAATTCCCTTGCTTTGTCTGGTGTCAGGCTCACCTGGAAGAGAATATTCTTGTATGTGCTACGGCCCCTGCGTAACCATTATCTGGCCCCCCCCAGACGCCCACGGCCCTCAGTCTAGGAACCTTCCAGTAACCTACAGACTGGAAACAGGTAAATGGTGTGAGCGTTAAAGACATTGTGACCATACCTGATCTATAAATGGAGTTCTTGGACAGGAGCATGTGGCCAGACCTTTGGATGGTTGAGTAGTGTAAGATTTCACTGGAAGCAACCATTCTGGGTCCTGAATGTCTCCCTAGGCATTGCTCCAAGCATTGGCAATGAAATGTCAATAGCTGTTGCAGGGAGACAAATGTTCTTGTCATTTGAAACACCAGATTTCAATCATCTACCTGCTCTGTTGAAGGCAGCAGAACAAAACCCTATTTATTGAATTTGTTAAAGTACACAGAGATAAAATAATTCCAGTAAGCTAGTATGTTTTGCACTCATTTCATGTGTCTCACCTAAATAGGACTACATAGCAGACTGGACACTTTGAGAATAGGCCCTGTGCTTGTTGTGAACCAGCTACTTCAGCAAAGAAAGAAACACTCCAGATTGCTGCAGTCAATCATATTGAATCCCTTAAACATCTCTGACCCTTTGCTGAGATATTAATAAAGAGAGGGAAGGTAAAGGCAGCATTGAGTTACCAGTACTGAGAAAGTGACACATAGATATGTCCGATGTTTGTATGGGAAACTAAACTCAACATTACAATAGAACTGTATGGTACGTATTGCAGAATTGTATATTTCACTTAGAAAATGCAGATGATGTAAAAGGCTGTGCATAGACTATATTGCACAGTTAAAGCAACACATTTGTACGTTTAATTGCAGTTCCTGAGTACAGTCTTGTTGTTTTGTGATTTATAATAAGTTAATACCCTTTATTAAAGTTTCCCATAGCAAAAGCATAGAAAAGTGTAACAAAGTACAGTGAAAGTATTGTATAGCCCAAAGAGGTATGGTTAAGCATATTTAAAAAAAATAAAAAAAAAATATGGCAAACCATGGTAAAGTACAGTATGGGATAAGCATAAGGAGGAAAGGGAAGCACAGCCTCCCTAAAAAAATCTTAGATCTTGAAGTGTGTATATATATATATAGTATATATATATATATATATATATATATATAAGTAGCTTTCGAGTTAAGGTGAGTGAAAGCAATACATTAAAAAACAAATGGGTTGTTGGGAGATATGCAAATAAAGCATTACAAGAGCCAATCAAATCACGTGAAAGTTGCCTAACGGCTTCAACATTCACAGCGTTTTAAAAGTCAAAATACAGTAGCTGCATACATGTGTTGCCCTTTTTGGGGCTCATCAGTACAGCGCAACTGTATCTTGACTTCAGAAAGGCTCAGGAGAGTAAGTAAAAATAAGTAGCTTTAGAGTTAAGGTGAGTGAAAGCAATAAATAAAAAAAAACAAATGGGTTGTAGGGAGATATGCAAATAAAGCATTACAAGAGCCAATCAAATCGCGTGAAAGTTGCCTAACGTTTGATTCTTCAAAACATTTTCAAAAACATTTTCTGTTATTTATTTATTTACTGTATCAGCTATATTTAAACTAAATATATAAAGTCATATTTACTATCCAACCTTGCCTCACTTATTTTCTTGACTGATTCATATATTAAATATGTACTGCAGACTCTGCCATAGTGGAAAATGAAATTCCCCTCAGGAAGACTATTGTTACCTCCAGGGTGAAATTATAGCCTTGGGACTATAATTTTCCACTATGACCCTCCTCTCCAGTCCATATTTACTAATATCTATCTATATCTATATTTACTCATTCTGTCCCAATGCTTTAAAGGTGCAGAACAACTTATATTTTACAATTTCAGCACGGGGTTTAAGAATGCTTGTGAAGAGATTGTTCAATCTAGACCCTCTAATAAGAAGTCACAGTACAAAGAAATGTGTCAATAAAAATTAAATACTGTACAGTAACCCCAACCCCCACCCCACAACCTTAATGCACCCTTAAAACCTGCCTCTCTGTGTGTCAAATCACCAGCCGCCACTGGGGATAAGCATGGGAAAACTGCAAAATTACCATGGCAAACTTTTATAAGATCATCATGGCCAGCATTAGTAGCACAGTCATCCTCCAATAACCCACAAGTTACCTTCATCCTCAACACTCATTGTACAGGATCGGTTCTAGGCACTGCTACAGTGATGTGGAGGTGGAGAGCTCCTTATATGGCACAATACAGTGACTACTGTAACGTTGTAGCCTGGGAACCCAGATAATGGACATGTAACATCTTCTCCACCATAAACAGGAGATGTCTTTGAGATGCCCACATTAGTTGGAAAATGTGAGCCAACATGCCTAGTATCCAGCCCCTTTGTCCAGACACCCTTCAGCTACTGGGTGCTCTATTTGCAATATGCTGCCATGACCATCTTTACAAAACTGACAGACAACAAGCAGATGCAGGTTTTATATATTACAGAATGCATGTCAGTGCTGCAAATCCGGTGTTAGTGCAAGTGGTTGTGCTGTATATCTACTGTTACATACTACAACGTGTTACACTAATCTTCATTTGGACAGTGCCACTATTTTTCTGGCTTAGTGAGTTGGCAGAAGCCAAATTCAGATGAGGGGTCCACTTATCAATCAACAGTGAGTGAGGCTCTTTAGTTAGTAACTCAATAGCCATGAAGAATTTATCAGGATATTGTAATTCATCTCTCCACAGTCAGCAGACACTGCTGAGACGGCAGCCGTGCAATGGAAATAGAATTAAAGGTTAACTTTTTCCAATACACCCCTACTATTTTAATTTACTGTATATGTTTAAATTAGGAGGATTTGATGGTAATCTGGGACATTGTAGCGCACGTCTGAAAACTTTGTTAGGTAAAGAGAACAAAATATTACCTAATATGAATTGCCACATTTTCCATTATGAAGGATGTAAACGTTATGCGAAAGTTGAATTAGATTTTTGATTTGTATTTTTTTAAAGCTATTATTGCAGATACTTCAATGCTGCACTTCTTGTTCAATGTATACTCCTGCAAGAGGCCATGTAAAGTAATGCACTTTGAAAGCACGCCAGTCATAGGAATATCAATGGGAAGGCAAGACAAGGCATGAAGCTGCTGGGAGTTTGCGTTAACCTTACCTAAAAGAAATGCTAATCAATGAAGACCGGTCAGGTATCTGTTCTGAACAAGTGAAACACTTTTCAGACTTGTTTGCCACCAAAACCAGTGCCATTCTCCACAAGAGAAAATATTACAGTGAAATTGAAAAAAGAAAATGTGGTGATCGGACTCTCTGACCTTTTGGCCAGTTAAATACCATAGGACTTAGTGACACTCCTGTCTAATGACAAAGGTCAACCCGTTGTAAAAACATGAAAACCTGGTGGGTCAAAGTCTTGACCTAGTAGTTCTGGTAGAGTGCAGAGGTTTGATTAACACACAGCAGTTCTCCAGCATTGCCAAACTGTAGTGAAATGTCCAGTCGCTGAGTAATAGAAACATATATTACAATATATGAAAGTCCTGTATGAAGGTAAAAAAGTCTTAATACCTCAACGTTACCTCAAAAAGTTATACCAGTAGTTTTATGCCTCCCTTCTTTACACAGGGAACAATTACAAAATATCATTACGTTTATGAATGAACTGGTTTCTACTTTCGACCTCTTCTAAGTAAACTCACATGTTTGCAATTTCTCTACAATGCTACAATGCTGCAATTGTCCAAGTACTTACTCAGCCTTTCATGTATTTCTTCAAACAGTCAGCAGAAATTAGATTTCACAATAATAAGCAATAGCCAAGTGTTTCCCATGCACAAGCAGATTACCCCATCCCATCTGAATTCAGATATTCATTACTGAGAAATAGGATTGAACATGGATAAGCGAGGGTGTATGTGTGGCTCATCTGGTAAAAGTGTGCAGGGTGAGTGTTCGAGTCAGGGGAGCACAGGTTTGTGTCCTGGCTGTGCGAAGTCGCTGGTCTTCAGTGGAGATTCCAGTGGGAGCGTAGCATTGGCTCTGGCATTCCCATTGGGTTAGGTAGGCAAAACTGCCTGGGACTGTTTCTCAGAGTTGGGCACGGTACTGAAAAAAAAAGGAACTTATTACTCATTACTCGTTCCTTCAGAGTTGTAACCGTGTTTTGCACCATATGTACTCTTGTAAAAGTGTATCATAGTAAAGTTGCATGGTATTTTGCTGTACCATACCTTGATGCTTTTACTATGGTACACTTTTAAGGGTAATCCTGGCGAGTTTCAAATGTCCTAAATAAAAACAGATAAAACAAAGATACTGCAGAGCCCTGGCAACCCAAGAGGTATTCCCTTCTTGTGAGCTAAGAATGGCAGTGATCTGGCAGTGCAGGCACACACAGCAAGGGATTCAAATGAGTGTCCTCTTCCGGAATAGTGCCCTGAATAGAAGCTGTGTACTCATCTAAATGTGGACTTAGTGCATCATAATCAGTCACAGACAACACTGGAATTTGGCAAATCTAAAAATGACCCATAGCATGTGGCCTTCAAATTTGTGTGTGTGTGTGTGCGTGCGTGTGTGTGTGTGTGTGTGTGCGTGCGTGTGTGTGTGTGTGTGTGCGTGTGTGTGTGTGTGTGCGTGTGTGTGGTCAATATACTCAGTAATAAAGCCAGTCAAGGGACCACCAAAATGTGGCCTAAATAAAGCCCCCCCCCCACACACACACGAAAGAGTCTTTTTAATGTAAGAGGTATATCTGTATATTAGAAAATGTATCTGAGATGTCCTTGAACCAGAAAAATACATAAACACAGTATTTTATGTATTTGACCTTTTTCTGCTGATGAAAGAAAATCTCTGAACTAGTAACCCTCTGAACGTGGTCTGTCAGTGTCACAGCAGGAATAGGAACTAGTCTCCAGTTTGAATGACAAGTTGTATAAATCAAACAACTGGATGCAGACCAATTACTTTGAATAAACTTTATGAAAATGTGTAAACAAGTTACTGCACAAACAGCACAATAATCACTAACACATGTAGTCTTCTAGACATTTGAGAGGCAGATTTCGTTTTTTGTATGTAGGAGGTACCTGAAGATCAGTTTTCCAGCAAAGCCATTAAATAGCATTATATATCCCCGTGTGTTGCTACAACAGTTTAAATAACGGACATGTAATTTCTTTTCATTGTTAACACCCTGGCAACTTTTTACACTTATAATCTGTTTCAAAGCTCTTGTCAACATGTCAGCTCTAGTGCAGGGTTTCCCAGTCCTGTTCCTGAGGACCTACTGTGTCTTCTGGTTTTCACTCCAACTGAGTTACCAATTACTTAATTGAAACCTTAATTGAGCTAGTCATTAGCTTAATTAGACCTTTTTAATTGTTTTCAGCGTTTAAACAGTTGTATATTTCAAGTTAACTACATAATTTTATACTTTTTTTAAATCTGTTGCAGACTTTTTTGTGGATATTTTTTCATGTTTTGGTCGCAATTGAGATCCATTTTTAAAGATCTCGATTTAGGCAGGGCTTTAATTGTTTTCAATATTAACTCACAAATTATGTTTAGGTGGGAACACTAAAAATAGCGCTGAGGAAGCTTCGCCTCCCCAATAGTAAAAAGCTTCGCCGCCACTGATGTATTTTCTTTATAAAATATCTGGTATTACACAAGATAAAAGAAAGTTCTCAGTTTGCTTGCCTTCCCTTCCAGGAAATATGTAACACTTGCACTTCCTGGGTCATTTCACCTGAGTAATATCTTTGAGGTCAAGCATATTACTGGCTGCCAAGTATGTCAGTCAATAGGGGAAGCCGCTGGCTGGTTACTAACAGGAATGATGTCATCTCTCCAGGTGAAATGACTATCAGAAAGCAATGCCTGCTAACAGAGATTCTTTTAACTAGTGTACTGTAGTTCCAGATATATAAAATGAAAATCCTGGTGATTGTGGCTTCCTCTTTATAGACCCGAGCACACTCTGACCCCAGATATACACATGGTCGTCGGCAGTCTCGGCCTCTTCATAAAGCTCCGATCCCGGTTCACACACACGCCAATTGGAGGATTTCAGCTGTCTTGGTCTGGATAGCATGGACATTCTTAATCCTGACGCTTGTTATGGCCTTGCAGGAGCCGCGAGGTGTATAATCGGGAGCCTTTTACACCCGACGCTCGGCTGGAACGTGCCCACCTGCTGGTTTGGGATTACTTTTCTCTGCAACCAAATACAACAGGTAGCGTCAGGTTCTCCATTAATTATTTATAAACACAGTTTACACGCAAAACTATTTACAATAAATACACACACACACACACACAAACACCTTTCATGTGTAGGGTGGGAATATTTCTTTCAAAAACACACATTTCAGACCTATATAGTGAATTAATGTGTATGGCATGAACTATTTTGTTAGTTACTGTACCATCACTTTACCGTACTGCCCTACACCGCTTTCTCTTGGGGATGCAAATGGAATGGTTTAACTGAATTCGTTTTGAGGATCCAATATTATTGGAAAAGATCACTAAGTTTTGTTCTACAAAAAGAGGGATTGCAGGAGACGGATCACTTATTACAAGAAAGGACTTGCTTGCAGTTACAGTGATTACAGTGACTAATCTTAGTGGCTGATGTGTGGGGAGGTAAACTATACCCAGTCTGTTTTCTTCCCAAAATGCAGGAGATCAAAGGGCAATGCAAAGCTCGCTGTTGGCTGGCAAATGGGATTGGAACCAGAAGGCTCCTGATCACAGGGTCACCCTGCAAAAGTGCATTTGCTGAGCAACTACACCCATTAGCTTCCATTAAAGTAATTGTAGCCAGCACAGTAATCCCATTACTCTTAACCAGTTTGCAGTTCCATTAGTGACACGGGTCTCCAATGTACAGTTTTTAAAAGAAGCAAGGGTTACAGCAGACTTGTATTTTAAAACACGTTATCTGGTTCTACACTTTGTTGGAGAAAGTTTGCTTGTTTGCTTTGCCTTCCAGGAAGTCTGTTGTTGCTTTACTTCCTGGGTCATTTCACCTCAGCAGTGTCTTCTGGGCCAAAGCATGTTACTGGCTGAAAGCATGCCAGTGAATAAGGGAAGCAGGTGACTGGTTATTGACAGGATCATTTCAACCTCCAGGTGACAGTCTAAAAGCATGAATTGTAAACAGAGATTTATTCAACCTAGTGTAGTAGCAGACATCATGTTTTGAAATGAAAATACGTGCGTCTCTTTTGCACATTTGAGGCCTGTATAATGAATGGATGCACATGGTGGAGAAAATGTTCTGTTTCTTTGGCTAAGATTACTATAATTATTCACATGCTTAATAAGTTTGTTGAGCTTTGAACAGTACTGCAGTTCTTGTACTACCTGTATGTTTTTGGTTACCCTAATCAAACAATGATGTAGCTGAAATTGCTGAAACAAGAGGGCTATTATTTTCTAGTTTTATTTCCCCATTTAGTTAAGAATTATTTGGGGAAATCCATTTTTTTTTCAGGTAGGTGGAAATTTACTGTCAGTCAAAGTCATTGGGTAGATCAGCCTACAGGTATCAAATAGACTCAGTGGACTCCAGTATTAGATGTGTTGCCCCAGGGCTGATATTGAAGCCTTATTATTTTTGATTTGCAATATTAACCTCCACTAGGCCGCTGGAGTTCAAAGTGAATACAGATTTATGGCTCCTTTTTTCAATTAGTCATTTTTTCTTTGTTTATTATCCCTGAATTGAACTAATACAAAACTTGAGTGTTTTAGCATGGGCTTCAGCCTTCAATTTGAACTAACAAACCACTGGAAAAGGTCAAACACCAACCCAGTTTCCTTGACTACCATGGCGATTCTATTCAAGTCAGGCAAATAAAAACAAAAACTAGTTCAAATGTTATTTGAAGCTATTTGGTTATGTAACTTGTAAATTAGGGATGCACAGCGCCCCCTCTGGACCACAGTGGATGTTGTTACTATGTGAACATATGTATATCATATTCCAGTGGTATGTGTCTAATACCTTTCTCTATGCACCTTGTAAGGGTTTGTCTATTTGCAGCTGTCTTTTTGTGTTGTCTTGTCAGGACCCCTTTGTAAAGGAGTGTTCTCCCCTTGTTAAATACAGTGAATAAACCAATGAGAACTTGGGGTTCAAAGACAGGCCGATAATAACTGATAAAACCTAGGTATGCACAGCCGGCTCTCAAGGGAGATGGCTTGCCTTCCTTCCTGTTTAGAGGCTATTGGGGGATACTCTGAGTGACAACAGCTGTGAATGTGCATGTTTGGTCTTTAGCTATTTATCATTTGAGCAAAGCACTTCAATGACAGAACATTTAATAAGATATCTACTGTGGTGACAACAGTCTTATTGAACTACTGTTTGTATATTGGTAGATTGGTGAAGGAACTGCTGTAGACAATATGAAACATTTTGTTTTATAATCTGCAGTGCACATTTTACTACAGAAATCCTGTGTTGCTTGAAGTAATTGAGAAGGGCTTCTAGTTGAAAGTCAATGCATTTTGCTAAGTTTCTTTTAGTATGTATTCTAGAGTGTTTTATGCTTATCGATGATCTATTTTTAGACTACAGCTGTTTCATTCTAGTCAACGCAATGGATATGGAACAAATGATGACAAGCCTGTGATTCCAATGTCAATTCCATCCTATACTGCCAAGTTGTACAAGACAGTGTTTCCTTAGCTTTCCTTAGCCCCCTAAACCAGACACAGACCCCCATTTCTAAGGTAATACAGCACTAGGAGGTATTTAGACAGGCAATGTGTCTAGAACAGTGGTACTCATGTGTGGATCATTCTGTTTATCCCAAACCAGGACCTTGTTTCACCAGGTCCTCAACACCGAGGCTCAACTGTAACAAATAAATAAAGACAGGCTTGGAATAGGGCTCTGGACTGCTAAACTGAATAAATAAGGGCATGGCAGACACTTGGAGAGGAATAGATTGAAAGAGCCACAAGCAAGTACGACTGGTCTAGAGTCAATCTCTGTTCATAAAGTTACACAATTAAAAGGGGATTCAGATTTGATAGTGAAGTATATTTTAGTGTCAAGTGTGCTTTAAATTCATGCCAGGAACAGTCTGCACCTTTTTTAGGTTTGCCACAAGATGGTGCTGAAGACCAAATAATTACAGATATAAATACATTGAATAGAGGTTGTGTAATAGAGGGAGGTCCTCCTGAATAAAATCAAGTGACTGAATGTAGTGGTGAGCTGACCTTTCTATACATCTACTAAGCGTTGTCTTCTATGGTTCCTATGTGTGCATTTTCTCCTGCACCAAGACTTGTTTTAATTTGCAATACACATATTATTACATCAGGAGACACCTGGGAGCCAAAAAAGAAGCTGTGTGTGAGTGCGTCTGTCTGTTAATTACATGTTGGAGAGACAGAGGCTATTTTAATTAGGTTTCTGTGTCGGCCAACATTCCGTGTTTTACTAGAGGGATGGGAGTTTGCAGTAATGTTAAGAGCCTTGACAGCCCTTATTTAGCTGCCAGAGTTGAGAAGTCATTTCTGACTATTGCAATTCTTTATTTATGGTCGTCTAAAAAAATCTCTGGCAAAGAGGTTGATTTGATCAACTTATACCAGGTAATACACATCTATACTAGGGAAGAAGCCTACAGTAGATTTCATCTACAGGGGCAATCACGGGATAACCACAGTACTGTAAAATGTACCAATACTAATCCATCTGTGGCTTTGGGTTAATTAAATTGACCTCTAAATTATATCTTATCAAGCAATCTGCATGTGTTCTTTCACGTACAAAAAGCAACAATGCAGCAACATCCTAGAACTCCACTGACCGCCATCTTAAAATTAGAATATACAGATTTTACAGATGCAGTAAACCTGGCTTAATATTACTCCTATTAATGTCCCTACAGTGTCAATGGTGACAAGCCTGTGATATCACATTTGTTGCTGTCACACTTAGGGTTACGTTATTATCACGGTTAATTTATTTACAAGTCGTACAACTTATTTCCATCTATTTCTACATCTGCCAGGACGAAAGTTGGGATTAGCTGGAACAATGCATTTTTCATTGCAATCCTCTGCCTATGTCTGCCTATGTCTGAAAGCAACATAAATCATAGCAGGTTGTGCGCCGCTCTGACGAGACTGAATTCCATATATCAAATCAGCTGGCATTTCATTTGGCCTGCCCTGCTCATAAAAGCCAAAAGTGGACAAAAGTAAAATTGAAAAGATAATGCACACAGCTATAGGGGTTTATAGTAATCCTTTGTTATAAGCAAAGGGTTTTTGTTTCTTAAATGGTCTGAATAATGAATGAGAATGGATCAATATAGACTGAAATAGGGCCCAATAATAGTTTAATTACATAAATGCACCAAAAGGTACCTACAAATAATGAGCTGTAGTATAAAAGTATAAACCCATCTGTAAAAAGTTCAATAAGGGCACCAGTGAGTCTCCTTTGATTAGATCATCTTCACACTTGAATCAGCACACGTTTACAGAGATGGAAATAAGTCTCCCAATGTAGCAGTTTGGTCCACTCCTGGTTTCATAAGTTTAATAAGACACACCTAAGGTTAAAATCAAGGTCAAAGAACACATTCCCCATTTACCTTCCAAGATTAAAGTCAATACAACAAGTAGTACCAGAGATACAGAACCAAGTTGGGCAACCTGGCTTGAGTGTGATTCAGACAATACAATACAAGTTCAATTATCTTCGAATATGATGTTTTGGTTATCTAGAGGTTTAGGGTTAAGGTTAGGCTTAAGTATAGGATTAGGTTTATGTTAATGTAAAAAAAATTAGGGTTAAAAAAATCTATTAAAAAAAATTCAAACAAACACTCATCACGGTTTTGTACATGTGCCAAAACTAAATCAAATAGAAATGCAGGAATTAGGCAAACAGCAGAAACATCACTGATAATCCATGACCTTTAAAAAAATGTACAGTGGCAAAAACCACAGCAAAGCCCAGTGTATGGTAAAGCACATAACAAAGAAGTATGATAAAGAACAGACGTTTACCATTATACAATTGTAAAATATAACACTGCCCCCAGTGGATGCAATAATCGTTTTCTCTGCAGTATGTGTTACTAATGTATTTCTTTCGTCCATTAGGGACGAGTAAATCAAAAGAGAAGACATGTGAGGTCACAGGGGTGCTTTTTTAAAGTCACCACGATGACTGAAACAGAAAATGAAATACAAAGTGATTCTAACCAAGAAGAAGAACATATTAGTTGGTGACTGATGTTTCAGACTCGTACTAAGGGCTCTTTAAAATCAGAACCATATCCATAATACTGACTTCTGCTCAGCTGACATTTCAGCAGCAACATTACAGGACAGGACAAAAGGGGAATCATAGGACTGCTCCTGCTGTGCAAAGACCTGAGCAGCGTGCTTTTCACCTCAAGCGGAAAATGCTTTCTAACAAGTGTTAACTGTCCTGCATTAATGAACTATGTGTACTAGGCAAGATAAGACGTAATGCACACTTTGTTCTAGCTTTTCACAGCACGATACATAAATGAACATAATCTGTTGATACTGCTGTCTGTTTCCTTTGGATTACTTGGAATGTTCATAGAAAGCAAAGCCCGTTAATAACCCTGTTTACAAAACCTTAAGACTTTTTTTTTTAAGCCTGTGTTGTATAATTAAACACAGTTTACCATTCACAAAACCCTTTGCAACTGTTTGAGAGATGGCTGAAAGCTTATTCTCATTTTTCAAGGCACCGTTCTAAGAGAATGTTTCCAAACAGTCCTCAAAGTTTTGTGAATAGGGTCTATAGTGATTAGAAGTTAAAACTTGTCAAGTTGACAATTTTTATTCTAGAACACCAAGTCACAAACTGAAACAATTGTCCGCTTGACTACTTGAATGGTTGTCCACTTGACTGTCTCTGGTACCATAAAACAAATCCAGCTGTGGCTTCTCCTGGCAGGATATAGGTCGATCAAATCAACCCCTTAGTCAAAGAGACAAACGTTTCGCCATTACAGTACTAGTGGTCTTGCTGAAATGTTTATATTATTAAGAAGTCATTTAGCAGACGCTTTTATCCAAAGCGACTTACAGAGACTAGGGGGTGAACTATGCATCAACTGCAGAGTCACTACCAATAGGACTTCAGTTTTACATCTCATCAACAAGCAGCTTCTTCACAGCATCCTCCAGTAGTTGTCATTTATCTATCCAGCCTCACTCCAACAGTCCAACAGCAGACTGCACAGGAAGTGATTCGGTATCAGGAAACAGCTGTCATATCATTGTACTCCACTGGTATATGAAATATCATAACAAAGTAATAAAATAAAATAAAAAAAAACCAAGTGAATAATCGCTATTCAAAACAATGAAAGGCATACCACTGATCATGTTGCTTGGGCAAGTTAAATGATACTACAGCCTTGGTTATTTTAAAGAACAAAATATAATTTTGAAAAAGTTGACAATTTCCCTTATTAGATTATAATAAACTCCATTACACTACATGATAACATTAATTTACAAGAACATAGTAAATGATTTACTGTGCTGCAGATAAAGGGGTTTGTGAGAGATCTGACGTTATTACCTATCTGTTACAACAGTTACTATTCATCCAAGCCTATAGGGTAAATAATTAGGCCTGAATCTTATATGGTACAATTATAGCAGATGGTATTACACATTTTATTCAAGTTATTCTCTGAAATAATTACACTAGAAAGGGTGAAATAATGGCAGTGGTTTGCCAGTAGGGAGTAATTACCTGCAGATTCTATTCTTTGATGTGAAGAGGCCCTCATGCTGGGCACTATTATTAATGAAATAATAGTTAAAGAGTCATTCAGGTGGCACAATGACTGTAACTACTACTATCAAACTAGCTGGATTGTTATCCTTCATGGCTTCATGAAAGAAGTTAAATCAAAGTTGACAGGTTATAACATTCATAACCCCTTTTCCCTCTACAAGTTTCAGCCTCTGCTCAAGGACTTACCCTGTCATGCCACTTTATTAGGACCTGTAACTAATATTGGGTTGGGCCAGCATTTACTCTGATCACAGCTTTGACAAGGTGCTGCAAGGCGTCTCCAGGGAATTCATTCAGTCATTAATATTTCAGACATAGGCAGAGGATTGCAATGAAAAACACATTGTTCCAGCTAATCTCAACTGTATTGAGATCCAGGGATTGTGGTGGACATGGAAGATGCCTGAAGCTTCTTAAACCATTCATGCACAATTCTGGCATGGTGGATGGGTGCATTATCAACTTGAAAGTAGCCCTTGCCATCAGGATACAAGTGCAGCCTTGTTGGGCGAACTTAATCTGCAACAATGCTCAGGGAAATGACAGCATTGGATCAGCCTTCCAGAGTAATTAATGGACCCAGAATATACCAGGAGAACAAGGTATTTAGACCTATGAGCTATTTTTTGCCAAGCTGCCAAGCTTTTTTTCAGTGTTTAAATAGTAAAGCATTAAGTTTTTCCATTGCTGGGTTTTAGGAGCTGAGCTTGACTTCCAGATTTGCAGGATTAGCTTCTTTAAAACAAGTGAAAATAACATCAGGGGTCAAATGTATAACAGTCTGTAAAGTGAAGGACAGCCAGCTCTCCAACTCATTCCACAGTCTCCTAATCTTCCAGCAATCCGAGAATGAATGTATCAAGAAATCTGCTTGCATTTTCCATTTTAAACAAGTATCTGGGATGCTAGTCATTAGTTTATATTGTATTAAACGTTGATTTTCATTAGTAGTGATATCTGACGTTTGTACCCAGCATGCTTTCCAGTTTAGAGCTACATTATCTCGACCAAGATCCAAATTCCATCTGTCATGCATTTTGTCTAAAGAGGAGTTGTTACAAGATGAGTTGAGCAGAATATTACAGACTCTTAGGAGGCTTTATTTCAACATGCTTACCATTTCATTTTTTTGTAATAAAGAGATATAGAAACACAGAAAAACCTAATAAATTCAATGACAAACCTTTCAACTACAAGTATTTCTCAGTGTCTTCAATGTCTTTGAATACATTGACTTTGAAGACATTGAGAAGACTTCTAGTCAGAATGTTTGTCATTGAATTCCTTTCTCTTCATTTTTTAAATGTATCACTGTTGAGCGTTTGATAGTTCTGGATAATGTAGAAAGACAGTCCTTATGTATGAGAGATTGGAATATGACAGTGGCCATCTGAGGAATCTGGACCACAATGAAGTGCTGAAAAATAATGTTGGCAAATATTCAGAATTTTTACAACTAGAACAATAAAATGACATGATGTTTTGCAAACCCGGAAAATGTCTATATTTTGTGTTTATTTCTTACTATTTTGAAGGGAATTAACAATATTACATTTGTACACTTAGACAATCTGTTGCTATGACTACTGTTCCAAATGAATAACTGTTTCAAACCAATTTTAAAACAAAAGTGTTTAATATTGCAGATTATTCTACGTTCTTCTGATACAAATATGGTTGGATTTAATAATACATCTGAGAGGCCACTGTTTGTTTTTAAAATGATGTTGCGTACGCTGATGCATACGGTATGCTCTATTCATCATAATGCCCCTTCTTATCTCCAATCCCTTGTGTCTCCTTATATTCCCTCTTGTCCTCTCCGCTCATCCTCTACTGGTCGACTTGTTATGCCTTCTCTTCACTCTCCTTCCTCCCGTGCTCACTCCTTCTCTTCTCTTGTCCCCCTGTCGTGGAACCAGCTACCGGTTATCCTCAGGACTGTTCAGTCTTTTACTGCTTTCTATCGTCTTCTCAAAACCCACTTATTCAATCTTTATTTGTAAATTCCTATTTATATATGTTTTTGTATTTTCCTTTACTTAGAATTATTTTGTATATATTGTATATATGTGTTTGTTTTGCATTTGTATTGCCTGTTATTTATATACTTTTATATTTTGTTTACATTTTCTGTAAGTCGCTTTGGATAAAAGCGTCTGCTAAATAATTAAATAATAATAATATGTAGTTGCTGTGTAAACATTCCTATATACAACAATGGATTGAAAATTACATTAACCATCTGAATAATTTTTAACATCACTGTATATATATATATATATATATATATATATATATATATATATATATATATATATATATATATATATATATATTTGTTGTCTATTTCTGAAAAAGATATGAAGGCTGTAATGGCTATACAACACATAGGATTAACGAAAGCTGTCATTCTGATTCATGTTTTTAACACCAAATTTATGGGCAACAGTTCAATAACTGGGGCAGCAGTGTGGAGTAGTGGTTAGGGCTCTGGGCTCTGGACTCTTGATCGGAGGGTTGTGGGTTCAATCCCCAGTGGGGGACACTGCTGTTGTACCCTTGAGCAAGGTACTTTACCTAGATTGCTCCAGTAAAAAAACCCAACTGTATAAATGGGTAATTGTATGTAAAAATAATGTGATATCTGTATAATGTGAAATAATGTATAATGTGATATCTTGTAACAATTGTAAGTCGCCCTGGATAAGGGCATCTGCTAAGAAATAAATAATAATAATAATAATAATAATAACACCACAGAGAAAATAATCACAGTGGTTCACCTAATCCTCAAATATACATGAAGCGACAAGAATTCTTCTGATATAAATCTTTTAAAAGAACGCTAATAAATAATGTTTTGTTGAGAAAATGATGAAGGGACAAGCCATTTATAATAGTCACTGCTTAATGAAACAGGAAGGGTACATTGGAGAACGTGCATACAACTTCAGATGAACTGGTTCACAATCAGCCAAAGGGTAAGGAAGTCGTAAAGTTTGCCCTTCTCAGATTTAAGCTACATGAGTGAGTTCGACAGCTTCCAGAATTCTCAGCTGTGTTTCTGAGTTTGAAATCCGTGCCAAGACAGCAAGACTACCATTCAGCAAAGCAAAACAAATAAAACTAGCATCTCATTCCCCTCCAGTTAATGAGGACTTCCACTGAAACACACACATTTCACCCAATTGGAGGGCAATTAACAGCAACATATTCTGCAGGGAAGGGTTTTTAATCTCATCCCTGCCAAAACAAGACATTTACATATGTTTACATTGGGGAAATGCACTTATTTTGCACAAATTAATGGAGAGCTTGGCACAGCCTGACCCATCACAACACATGACAGGGACCCCTCACCCTGTCCTAGACAGCTATACGTTTTACACAGAAATAGGAGATTTAAGGCTGGTTTCTGCAGCTGCTATCAGGATGCATTTAATGATGACAATGTAACAGGCAGTGCTGTCTGATGCACTGGCATTATGGAATCTGTCCCCTCCCGCTGGGAACAGTGAGTGTGAGACGTTGAATAGCTTGCAGATCTTTTTTTTTTTTTAATTTAGTCGTTGCCAATTAGTTTTTATTATTTTCTCCCCAATTTGAAATGCCCAATTATTTTTTTAGGCTCAACTCACCGCTACCACCTCTGCGCTGACTCGGGAGGGGCGAAGATGAACACACGCTGTCCTCCGAAGCGTGTGCCGTCAGCCGCCCACTTCTTTACACTCTGCAGACTCACCGTGCAGCCGCCTCAGAGCTACAGTGTCGGAGGACAACACAGCTCTGGGCAGCTTACAGGCAAGCCCGCAGGCGCCCGGCCAGACTACAGGGGTCGCTGGTGCGCGGTGAGCCGAGGACACCCTGGCCGACCTAACCCTCCCTCCCCCCGGACGACGCTCGGCCAATTGAGCGCCGCCCCCTGGAGCTCCCGTCCACGGTCGGCTGTGGAATAGCCTGGACTCGAACCGGCGACGTCCAGGCTATAGAGCGCATCCTGCACTGTAGCGAGTGCTTTTACTGGATGCCCCACTCGGGAACCCCCAGCTTGCAGATCATTTTGATGCTGAAAGTCTTTAGGAAGAATTTTAGGATCAATCATTTTTATGTGCAGCAGTTCCTAGCAAAGAGCTGTAAATGAAAATTATGTGCAAGGTTTACACAGGGGGTGGTGATGTCTCCTCAATCATTACAAAAAAAACAAAAAACTTTTACACAAGCTATTCTGTATCCTCAAGGGGCATGTTTCAACATGTTTGTTTATGCCTGCCTGTGGTTCAATTAGAGTTCACTGGACTGTCACTGAATATTTGGGGTGACCTGCTGTAAAAGGGGTGTGGGAATCCGCTGCGAGAAATTGAGAGAGAGACAGATGGATGCAGTTAGGAAGAATGCTTCTAAAACTTGCCATCAGCACTTCCTTCGTTATCTTCATTGACTTTGATCGGATCAAAGACTAGTGTGGTGAGTTCACCATTAGGCGTCAATCTGACTGGACCAGCAGACGTCTGAGGATCTTTATGGGAAGGTCAATCTGACTGGAATAGGAGGCGTCTGGGGATCTCAATGAGAAGGTCAATCTGAATGGACCAGCAGACGTCTGAGGATCTTTATGGGAAGGTCAATCTGACTGGAATAGCAGGCGTCTGGAGAATCTCAATGAGAAGGTGAATCTGACTGGACCAGCAGGTGTCTGGGGATCTCAATGAGAAGGCGAATATCACTGGACCAGCAGTTGTCTGGAGATCTCAATGAGAAGATGAATCTCACAGAACCAGCAGATGTCTGGGGATCTCAATGAGATGAATCTCACTGAACCAGCAGGCGTCTGAGGATCTTAATGGGAAGGTCAATCTAACTGGACCAGCAGGCATCTGGGGAATCTCAATGAGAAAGTGAATTTGACAGGACCAGCAGGCGTCTGGGGATCTCAATGAGAAGGTGAATATGACTGGACCAGCAGGTGTCTGGGGATCTCAATGAGAAGGTGAATATGACTGGACCAGCAGGTGTCTGGGGATCTCAATGAGAAGGCGAATATGACTGGACCAGCAGGCGTCTGGGGATCTCAATGAGAAGGTGAATCTGACTGGACCAGCAGGTGTCTGGGGATCTCAATGAGAAGGCGAATATCACTGGACCAGCAGTTGTCTGGGGATCTCAACGAGAAGGTGAATCTGACTGTACCAAGTGATAACTCTGTTTCAGCTTATGAGAAGGTCATATTACCAATTCAGGGAGAATCTTAAAAGAACAATTCATTCAGGGATTCAACTGGTTTGTGGTTATCAGCCCTGTATTGTTTTTTGGAATTATCTCTTAAGTAACCAGATTCAGTAGTGATATGCCTGGTGTCTTTTGCTCTTAAAGTAAGTAGCTACAAATGTAATTTGTAATTTATTTTTACCTTCTATGCTAAATCCCCTTCGTGTCAGGAATGGCCCGGGGCTTTATCACCATCTTATGTGGACGCGCCAATAAACTCTCCAAGTCTGCAAGGTATATTTTAGCGCTTTTGAGCACGTTTATTGTTTACACAAAACAAATAAGTAAACAAACAAAAACCTAACTCCCATTGGATTACTAACTAAAAATGTTTCTTTAACCCTAACTAAACGGGGACAGGCTAAGCCCATTTACCCCAAACACAGCCAACATATACCACACAGACATAGTTTGCAGTCCACACAGGACTAATAAACACAAACCCTCACACAGAATAGTTGGCTTCTCACCATGTCTCATGTCTCTTCTTCTCCTCCTCCTCCTCCTCCTCCTTCTCCTTCTCCTTCTCCATCTCCTCTTCCTCCTCCTCCTCCTCCTCCTCCTTCTTCTTCTTCTTCCTCTCCTTCTCCTTTTCCTTCTCCTTCTCCTTCTCCTCCTTCTTCTCCTCCTCCTTAGCCTCCCTCTTCCATTATCCATAGGGTTTCCCTTTATGCAGGGGCTAAGTGTGCACAGGTGTTTCAATTAACTAATAATTAACCCCTTAGCTAATTTAACAATTACCTATTTTTTTCCTAAGATGGCTGCCTCTTCCAGCCAACTTCACCAAGATGGAGTAGATGTTTCCTAACCCCCAGGGTCCAAAAGCCTCCCAATTAAGGTCGGAACACCTACTCTACCACAGTGTATGGTGTTTGCAATCATTCAGCATGGTTCTGGATTCTGTTGTTCCAATTATTTTTATTTGCCTTTACCTGGCTTTGAGCTTGTCTGGTGAATTACAAGTGCTGGTAGTCTTCCTCTTTCCATTGAAATCATGTACTGTAATGTAACCTTTCAACTCTGTCAGCCCCACCTACCCCCTCTGTATATATATACTGTATGCAGAGCAGAGAACCAAAACCCACTCAGAAAGGCTGCAGACACCATAAACTACTAAGGACACTTAAATAAAGCAATTCTTTAATATTCAAAAACTTTAATAATTTTCATGAGTGGTCCTGTAGTTGCTCAGCATTACAAATGTGTTAAATTTTAGAAATAAGTCACTGTGGCAAGTTAATATCCAGACCCTGATTATTCCAAACCTTGGTAAACCTTATGTTAGTGAACCATTTTCATGAACAAACAAATAGTGAATCCAACATTTGTAAATTAAATACTGATACATAAAATTCCAAGCGTATGATGTCTGGGCTAATAGGACACGCAAGCCCTCCCAGTTTTCATTGTTAACACAATTACTTTTCATGAGCTGAGACTTTTCTATTCCTAGCACTCTAATTAAAGTAATTGGGTTTGTTTGTTTTCCACAGAGCCGCAGCAGAAGTGATTTAAGACCATGTTTCTGTTTATTGGCTTAATTGAAGTTCATATCAATCAGGATCCTGGATGGTGTAAAGCAGGGGTGTCAAACTCAGTTCCTGGAGGGCCGCAGTGTCTTCTGGCTTTCGTTTCACCCGAGCTCTCAATTGCTTAATTGGTCTAATTATTTGATTAACTGGACACATTTAACACTTCTCTTCAGGCCTCAAAATGTTTCATAGGCAGTGTACCTTGAGGAGAGTGTTTTTTTTAAAACCATCAACTGAGACCTTGAAAAATATTAAATATGTCAAATTCAACAAATAATTAGATCAATTATGTTAATTGAGAGCTTAAGTTGGAATGAAAACCAGAAGACCCTGCGGCCCTTGAGGGCTGGAGTTTGACACCCCTGGTGTAAAGGGAGAGCCCTGGATGAGTTTGTGAATGATGCTGTCTAGTGAGGTGCGTTGGAATTGAAATGTGCCTTCATGATGATTTTCGTGCTGTTTAAACTTAGATATACACTCCTGGCCATTGTATTAGGACATGTACCAAACATCAGGGTGGGCCATCATTTCCCCTGATCACAGCCGTGACATGACATGGCATAGACTCCACAAGGTATTCAAAGGGGTGGAAACCCATTCAGTCATCAATAATAATGAATGTATGTGCTAGAAAAGTAAAAAAAGTCAAATAGACAAGTTTTTTGTAAAGTAGACTTATTCCTTCCTAATATTCACATAGTACCTGATAACAATATTGTATGTCTACTGTATATAGGGGACTAGGAGTGTAGGATAAAAGTTTGGTGAAGATTGGTACAGAGTCAGCAAATTTCACAATGTAGAGTGTAACAGGCAAGCAGATTAACTGACAAGCACAATCAACTCATAAGGGGGTCATTTTTGAATGAGCACCCAAAATTATATATATATATATATATATATATATATATATATATATATATATATTTCGACTTGATATAGCTTCTTATTGTTTTCCCTGTTATTTTTTGGTACTTATGAATTTATTACTCAGAAACGGTGAGTGAAATGGTAACAGCTACAGTACAGTGAGAGTAGTGACTGTCATTATGCTAAATAGTGTGGTGGTTTAGTGATGGGGAGGGCTTAGTTGAGACAGCTACTGAATGTCTAACATACTGTCCATAGTTATCAAAAATAAAAACAATTTTCAGCACAATGAAAACATCTGTTCAAAATGTTTCCATATTACGGCACTTCCCAACTATGACACAAGTAAAAGGCAGAAGGTTTGCACACTGTGTGCAGGAACAACGGTTTTTGTGAATGGTTCATTTCAATTGTAATCCAATACTTTATAACTTTTATCTCGGTTTGTGTTTTTCTGAATCTACCCTAAATAAAAATGTTAAGGTGTTTCAGCGAGACAGGTAGTGAGGCAGAGCAGATGAGATCAGTCATCAATCATCAATGCCTTAGTTGTTATCAGATTTTCTTTGTATGCTTTCCAAGCACCGGCATGTACATCTTGGCTGGTTTTCAATACAGCTCTGAAAAGACAGCATTGTCAGGACTGAACAAAAACTGGTACTGGTATCTTTCCATGTAACATTTTAACTTGTGTTCATTATTACATTTAGAACTGATTTTGTTTTTCATGACTCATGTCAGTAACATTTTGTTCAAAGACTGAACCAGTTAATGTGCACCCGGTCTGCAATGCTATAGTTAATTAAATATTGATTCACAAAAGACAATGAAAACTGTTATTGATTATTTAGAGCCCTTTATTGGTTCAGACCACAAGAAAAGTAAATATGTCAATATTATGAAATCCACCCCAGTATTTGTCTGGTGAATGAAATTAAATATCAACAATGTAGTTTCAACCTATTACAGTTTCTAATTATTATTTTTTTTATTACAAAAATATATTTAGAAACATAATTTAAACCATGACAAATATTTTCATTGCCTACCTCAAAATTGAAAAAGCCTTACTTATTCTTGGTCTGCGTGTTCATCACATTCTCAATCAAGCAGACAATACGGCCTAGTATTTCCTGGAAGCAGGTTACGAGCAAAGTATTTGACTTTTCATATTATCACACAATAACATTTCTCTTGGTGGTTTTAGGCTGCTAATCCCAGTGGTGGAAGAAGAGTTTGGGAGTGGGCCCTCCCAAACTTGAATGTACCTAACACTTGTTTATACATTGGGTGGTCTCTAAATACTTTCAATAACTCTCATAGCCATGCCTGCAGGCAGTGCTGTTTGTTGTGTCTGGTACATTAGAAAGTATGAATCAGCAGTTAGGCTAGAGAAAGCGACAGCAGTGCAGGAACAGGATTATGGAGGGATTAAGCTTTTAATAAACAAGTAAATGACTTTTCAGTGAATGAGCAAGTGTTTTACTGAGCTATTGGAAAAACAACTATACCTGTTGTGTGTGTGTGTGTGTGTGAGAGAGTCTTTCTCATAATTTAACCTATAGACAGATAACAAAATAATTCCACTACATCTTACCTAATATTAATTATTGTTATTTTGTAGGTCTCACATTTTCCTGTATAAAAGATAGAGGGGCAATCAACAACCAATTTCCTAATGAATATTGCACAGGTAATAATCAGCAAAATCGGTGTTATTCAAAAGAAAGAAGAAAATACTAAAAACATGCATGTGCATTTTATTATGCTGTACATAGTAATATAATATATGCATTACTTGAGGCTCAGAAAATAAAACCATGGCAATCAATAATGGATGACCCCTAACCCTAACCTATAAGTTAACAAAATGTACTGATCACTTCTTGTTGCAGAGCAAGACCTCTGCCCATGTATATTTATTGGTGTTTGGTGGTGGTTGGCAGGGATGGGGTTAATTCCTCCCTGCCCAAATTATGTGAAAATGTGGCTGGAGCCTTAATTAGATAATTGCTAATTATTGATTAATTAGGCTCCAGCCACATCCTATAAAAGGTAGCCCAGGGCCCCATTAGAAGAGGAGGGGAGACCATGTGGAAGGTTTGTTTGGTGATAGTGTGTCAGGTCTTTGATTTGTTAAGTTAGTGAAGACATTGCTTAGCCTGACCGCTTGATTTGTATTTTTGTGTAAACCTTTTCTTTGGCCCTGTGCCTATTTGTTCTGTGTGACGTGACCTCTCTATGGGACACCGAACATATATGTACAGTATGGCTAGTTTCACAGACCGTGATTAGCACTAATCTTGCTACCATATGTTACTTTAAAGTAGTCCTAAATTACTGTTAATCAGTGTCTGTGAAACCATCTTAGGTTGTCCAAGATTAGTGTTAATTGAGGTCTGTGAAACTAGCTGATAAAGTGTGGCATTATATCATGGGATGTAGTTTAAACAATTGTAAAGTCTTCTGACGCCACTGCCTGCTCCATGGCCTAACCGTCTTTCCAAAATGGCACAATGCATAATCAAAACTGCCACAGGAGGCAGTGAATTATACATGAGACTCAACAAGCATTAAAGCAGCGATAAAAATGTCATAAACATAGTTTCTGGAATTTGTACAGGCAAAACAACTGACAAGACAGTGATTAAAAAAAATACTTCATGATGAGGATTGCTTCGGTTCGATGAAACAGATATGGACTGAAGGGGAAAGTACTCGGATAGAAATACAAATACATGTTATACATGTTATAACTTGTTACAACTTCTGCACTACAAAATACAAATTTAACAGTAAAAGTAGGTGTCCATTTTGCATGGGCCATTAAAATGATCTAAAAGGTGTCAGTTCCAAATACAACCATTGCTTAAATAATTATTCATGTTTGGAGTATTTTTTTTTTTTTTTGATCCACCACTGTTTAGCTTAATTGTGTAGACCCCAAAATCCCAGCAGTTGGCTAGAGTATTAGATTTATAGTATAAGGATAATCATTTGCTTGCACACAATGACATGATTAGCTGCGTTTGGCAAACACCCTTATAGTAGGCTAACATTATTAATCAACATACAGGCACCTTAACAACACTGTGGCTACACTGCACTTACATTAAGTAAAACATGTACTTACAATAAATAATATGACCAGCCGTTCCATCCTCATCATCTCAGAACTGTGTGCCAAGTGTATGTAGTAAATATGATTAAATGGTAAATACAGTGTAACACCATGTAGTTGGTGTCCCTGTGTATCCTGAATGTTTTTTTATTAAAATACACTGTACTACAAAGGTAAAAGTACTCTAATAAATTATTTGTTAATTTCCTTGCCTATATTAGCAAGAGTCCAAAATTAATCTTCATGTAATTTATAGTAAAATTACTATTCATTTTCAAGTCTGTAATAATTTGAAAGAAAAATCATTCTTTGTATGCTATGCCATCCCTGAAGAAGACTATTTTTTTAACCCCTTGTGATGTCATGCTGGAAGGAAGCCTATCTATGAATCTCAGTGCAGACAGAACGCGAGGCTGCCAACTAGCTACAAACATGTCAGATGGCGTTCTCAGTCTTGTCTGGTTTACCAGTACAGGGTGTGGTTTATTAGCAGACAAGCAACCCTAAATAAGGTTTGATCTACCACGAAGTTTCACAGTCTTCCCTACATGCTTTAGATTCCATAATCTGTGTTTCACTGAAAACTAAAACTTGGCTTTGCTTTTTTAAGTGTGCACCCTGGTAGGTACAGATGAAGATAATAACGTGCTTATCATTTCTACTGCCTTTGAGTTCAGCTTACCCAGAAAGTCAAGGATGAAGCACCCTGTAGGGAAGCCTACAAATTAAAAACTTAAAGGTCCAGTAGAATTGAGAGGGTTAAGAAGTATATGACTCTCAGCCCATGTGTCATGCATATTGTTTGCAAATTGTTATATGTATTTAGTATTAAAGTATTCCAAAAACGCTCCCGGTAAAGGCGCTCTGCATGGAGTGCAGGATGCGCCCTATAGCCTGGACGTCGCCGGTTTGAGTCCAGGCTATAATGTGTCAAACGTGGACAGGAGCTCCCAGGGGGCAGCGCACAAGTGGCCGAGCGCCAGCCCGGGAGGGGGGAGGGCTTAGGTCGGCCAAGGTGTCCTTGGCTCACCAGGTGGCTGCACGGTGAGTTCGCAGTGTGTAAAGAAGCGTGCGGCTGATGGCACACGCTTCGGAGGACAGCGTGTGTTCATCTGCGCCCCTTCCGAGTCAGCGCAGGGGTGGTAGCGGTGAGATGAGCCTAAAAATAATTGGACATTCTAAATTGGGAAAAAATAATAAAATAATTGGTGACTACTAAATAAAAATAAATAAATAAATAATAATAATAAAAAAATTCTGAAAAGATTACAGCTTTTACATTACAGCAGTGCCAGTTTGCAAAATGCATTAATGACAATCCAGTGATATTTGATAAGGTTCAGGCTAATCTTTATTTTAAAATAAATTTAACAAATAATCCAGCAAACAAAATGCATTGTCTCCAGCACCCTACTTCAACCAAAGAAATATGTTTACAAAACTTGAGAGTGTTGAATAAAGTTTCATATTCATGAAACTATAACATTGTTGGTTTCTTTAACAGCCTAGAACAGTTTCATGCTTAATACAATGTTATGTAATACTATATAATCTGTAACTATTGTTTATATAAAATGTTGTATCTGTTTGACGTCCTATTATAACATTATTCTATATTTGTGTTTCTGCTTAGATTAGTATTTACCATTCTAAATATTCCTGCAAAAATGTCTTTATTCAACCACTTCTAAAAGCAGAATTTATGAATGTTTCAGAAATAACCACTACGGGTGTGCAACTGTTATTTCTGCCCCCTCTGCAACTAGGACAACTGTAACTTAGTAAACAGAAATTCTCTATACAGTACAAAATCACAGTTTCAGAGGGGACATAAATCACAGCTGCACACCATTAGTGATCATTTCCTCATTTCAGAAATCCAAATTTTAGATGTGCTTGGAAGTTTGCAAACCTGGTAAAAAAAAATTGGGAAAAAAAGCAGAAATAAAATAAAAAACTACACATTAATAGCAGAATAAATTGAAGGACAGTTCCCTCACAGTATTTTACGAAGACTTTTACGACTGTCAACCCGTTGCTACATAAACATAGATATTGTTATCAAGTGCTTTTGTTGGGCTGCTTTTTATTTTCCCTCACATTCCAGGCTTTACTGTTCACAATCACAAATTCCCTTATAGATTTGACCAATACAGTACATTTAAAACTGTATGTAGCAGTTACAGTTTTGGCTGTTCTTGCCACGTATAAGCCTCTTGTAAATTTCCTGCTGCTAAACTTCCACTCGTCAGGTTTTTCAGGCGTTATACTTGCCCCTTTATACCAGTTTCCTTTCTAACGTTGGATGTCTTTTTATACTTTTTGTCATGTGTCAAAATAAGCACCATACCAACTTTACGATGATACGATACACTGAGGGGTGTGCATACTATCTGGTGAGTGATTTTACAGAAGTGGCATTTCGTTGACTGGCAGTATCCCACGGGTCTGTTCCTAATATGACTCACAGTGTGAGTCACCTTCTAAAACAGAAACGGAGAATAAACAAGCTATGCATCATTATCAATCATGGGAAACAAACAGCTCCTCATACAGTAATCAGTGAACTTTATATTCAGTGAAAATCCAACAGGACTGTCTTTGTCACAAAGTACCTACAGTATGCCAGGGATGACAAGATTTGTTCTCCTCCCAGATTCTTAATTGTGCTATTGAACCAATAAAGTCTACAATCAGGTCCCAAGGCTGTTAATGGCCTTCTATGACCTGAATTGCAGATTCCTGCCCTATGCAATCAAATACATCTCACTGGACAAAGCAATCTGTACTGTATGCTCACCACTATATTCCACTTGCAGTGCAATCTGCCATCCTGTTTGGCGCAAAATCTGCCACAAATGCTTTCCCAAATGTTATAATTCTTCCTCCTTGGCTACACGTAGGGACTTTGTGACAGTCCTCTCCAAGCGGTACAGCAGTTATGACCAGCAAACTAGTTCACCATCAGTAATGATCCGTCACCATAATGTATGATGTTTTTGAAAAGGGTCATTAAAACGCTCACTTACTCAGGCAGCAAGTCTCTAAACGAATTGAAACTAAAGCTCCTGCCAGTGGACCCCAGCGTGGAGTTTGCATGGATCTTTGGGATTTTATCCATCAGTTTGGAAACGGCTCTTCTGCGGAAGGAGGTGGGAGAGGAGCTCAGCTGCTTCATCATTTCACTGTAAAGCGTGTGAAAGACCACCACCGTTTCCTCGTAGCTGTCCCTGGTGGAGACCTCACAGAACGGGTGTTTGAGGGCCTTGGAAAGGTTCTCTCCGTCCTCAGTGGTGACCATCCTGTCGAACTCCAGGTCCCGCTTATTGGCCACGATTACGATGGGCGGAGGGTCGCTGCTCCCTTTCCTGGAGTTGGAGTGAATGTGGTTGACCAGGAAACACAGCCTCATCACCTCGTCGAAGCTGCATCTGTCCGTCACAGAGTACACGATAACAAAACCATCGCCCCATTTAATCTTTTCTTCTATGAGTAAGGCATCTTCTTCCTGTAAAGAAACCAGCCAATCAGATCCCGAGTGTCATTACCATACAGAAGATACCGCTTGCAGGATTAGAAACATGCTTTAAATCATGCAATAGACATGACTTTCATTACTATTCCACATCCACCATGCATTATACAGGACAGCAGGCTCCCACTGACGGCTCTGCATTGAAGCCTGATGCCGAATGACTGAGCATCATTGATTTTATTAAAAACCAGGACCTTAAAAAAAACCAAAAAAAAAACCAATTGCCATGTAAAAGCCATCTTGTGTATTTGGAGACAACCATTTTCTAGTATGCTTGATGTACAGTACCTTTTAGTTATCATTCAAAGGAATACTATATACGCTAAAGATTTGCATAATATTTTTTATTTGTTTATTGTCCTATGACTTGTGTCTTTAATCATCATTTATCAAATCCTGAACACAGTCCTCAGTGACTACTGTACATACCTGACCAGCAGTGTCTAAGATTTCAAAGTGAACAACTTCTCCACTTATTGCAGCTTCGTGTCTGTAAATAGTTTCTGTAAATCAAAAAGGGACATATCAGAGACATTATGGGTGTAGCTAAAACAAAACTCTGTAATGCTTACGTGACGTGAATTTGTATTCATTATACAGGCCTCAAAATGTGCAGTTCTGAAAGAATGCTATAGAAAACATGTATTTTCATTTTACAACATCTGCTATCTGTTACTACACTAGGTTGAAGAACGTTATCAGCTTGACTTTCAAGAATCTATTCCGTTTCACTCATCACCTCAGCAGTGTTTTCAGGTCCAAACTTGTTACTGTCTGTAAAGCACATCAGTCAATAGGGGAAGCAGCTGGTTGGCTAATGGCAGGTGGGGACAATGTCACTCTTCAGCTGAAGTAACTCAACAGATTTCTTTAACCCGATGTAGTACCAGATACCAGGTTAAAAAAAAATATAACATGTGTTACATTTGAGACCTGTGTTTGGGTTTCTATCAAATATATTAATATTATTCCTGTTTATGTTCCCAATTTGAAATGCTCAATTAAATGTTTGTACAGCAGTACAGTAATTCATTTTTCAATGTATATTTATCTATCCTGTCATGTTATCTCCTGTAAATTCCTTATTCTATGTATCTACCATATGTAACTGCCATATTCTAGAAATACATTAACATTGCAGGGATTAAGGGTTCCTGAATTCTCAATTTTACAGTATCCATGGATATGTTTATAATTAAAATCTTTCTATATAGATGTTCATGAGCCTTAATGATACAGAGCACCAATAAACCTCTTCCCAGAGCCACTGTACCACATAAATCCAATTGCGGAACCAAGTAGCACAGGTTAATGCTGCAGAGGGGAGGCCATTTGTAGCTTCTCTGTGCCAGTGGAACTTCCTAGCAAACTTTAAAGTGGCTGACACAATCATTGTAAATTACAAAGTAAACATTGTATATGCTTTTATTATGCATTTACTAGATTAGAGAGTGCTGACACAAGAAATATGCCTGTTTTACTGTGAAAAAAGTACTAGGTATTGCATTCATTACAACAGTACTCCTTAATAATGTTCAACATAGTCTACTACACTGTATGTGTACAAATAATAATTAAAAACATAAGAACATTGTAAACATACAGATTGCATTGTTCTGCATGCTGTATTGTGCTACTACCTTATATGTGGAACATTTCAATACTGTACAACAACTTACTTACATGTAAACCTTCTAATAGTGTGCTTTTATTTCCCAAAGTAATATTAAGTGGGGTGGACTCAGTTGTATGCATAACAAATGTGACTGATATTATCATAACCAAAGTGAAATTTTCAGGAACTTATCTCCATTGACTCCCATTATATTCTGGCCGGACATTTCAATGTGGTGATAGGAAGCAGGGGGTGACATTAACACAAGTTTTGACTGTATTTAAAAGATGCATGTCTGCATATTTCCAGTTGATGTACTAATTTCAATGGTGGTTACCTATTTCATTAAATGTTTCACCTGGAGATAGATTTGGGAGCAGTCTAGGGTTACCTTTCCGTTTGACAGTGTGCATGTGACATGTACAGCACTGTGCAGCGGGCTTACTTGGTAAAGAACAGTCTTGAAATATTCTTTTGCTCGTCTAGTCAGTTCCTCAAATCCCACCACATTCATTCTCACATTAATCATTAGCAGAAAAGCCTCCTCTCTGTATAGGCCTACAGGCTGTTTGTTTTTCTTCAGATACCTACCTAGTGTTGGATCGTATTCCCCAATGAATCTCTTGGTGATGAACCGAACTGTCATGGCTTCAAAACATAAAGAAATGTTTCAAATACTGGAAATATAATGCAGCATTAGAACCACTTGTATATAGTTTCTCAAAAAAATGTTTTTAAATGTAAATAAAAAATTCTCCTACCTACAAGCCCAAATTTAGGAACCTTAGTCAATTTATAGCAAACCAATCATCACCTAGTGTTTTATTTATTTTTTAAATGCTGCTGAATGTAGTTCTCATGGTATGTAACTGACAATGGCACTGGCACATTTAGGTACAGTGCCAACTCTCGGACTGCAGCTCAATCCTGACCTGAACATCCCCTGTGTGCCATTGAGTCCTGGTCATCTCTGAAGATGAGACAGTCTATGTAACTGCGTGGAGGTTCTGTGATGTGCACTGGTGACCACTGGGGGCCAACAGTTAATTTAAATTGTGACCTTAGCCTCATTCGAACCCAGGCATCCAGATCTGAAATGCATAGTAAATTAACCTGCAGCCCCATAAAAAACCACAACAAAAACTGTGTTAAAAAAAGTAAAGATTTGTATATTGATCCCAATATTTCCAATACATTTTTCATTATAGTTTCTTTTGGATTTTGAGTACTACAATTTTACCAAAAACCCTTCCAAATTCTGCTTTTCTAATTACTGTAATCCATAGTTTAAAAAAAAAATTATAGGTTCATCCAACACCCCCACTTTTCACATGACCTCTCAAGTTAGATGGCGAAGCTTGCATCAGTTAGCGGTTACCAGTAGGAACCAAATGTCTTGGGTCTATTAAAAGCCATTTGGAAATACTGTATATATTATTTTGTTCTTCCCAATTTACAAGCCTATCAGCGTTCTTATTGTTGTGCACTATATCTCACTGTTACAATTGGTATTAGGCTTATGTTTAGACAAATATTAAAAGTAATAAATACTATTTAAAAAACTAAGAGTCAGGAAAACCAACACGATTCTGCACTTCAAAAACGAACTAGGAGGCTTTCAACTTTAAAAAAAAAACAAACAAAAAAAAAGGTTACAAATTAATATGGTTTAAACAGGGTTATTTTACCTTACAAATGACTCAAACTACATTGACAGCACATTACTACCCCAAACAATTAAACATATAATACAGAAGTACACAAAATACAATGATATAGTATAATGTGTATTGCCAGCAAGGAATGTTAATAGGCGCGTAGTAAGCATGAAATTATTAACTGCAGTTGAATTGCTATTGATTAAATATGAGAAGCATTACTAATAGGATACGTATGCTATGTATTACATAGAAATTATAATTAATACAGCACGAAAACATATTTTCATATCAATCATCAATTAACAGCACAAATAACAACCATAAGATGAATAACAAGATACAGTATAGCTTTGGCCTGAAGTAAATAAAAGTTCTTGTCACTGCCATAGATTCACTTTATAAAGTTACGATCCCACCATAATTCTGATTTAATATGACGAGATCATAAACAAAAAATGCGATCATTTGCAACAGAAGGATCTAGTTCTGCAATTCAGCCTAATAATACAGGTATTGATAAACAACAAATAATTAACACAGTTCATGCAGGTATAGTACGGGCTTCAGTTTTGCTGACTTTTGAAAATGCATTATTATTATTATTATTATTATTATTATTATTATTATTGTTGTTGTTGTTGTTGTTGTTGTTGTTATTTAAGCCCTATTTTAAAACTGCATTCGTGTACGTAAAGACGGAGATAACACAAATCCACTTTTTATTAGAGTGATTTACAAACTTTAAATAAACAGAAAAATAACAACAACAAACACTTCCGATATCTTTGATTGCGTCCGAATTGGTAACACCCACACATACTTACAACATGCACATGAGAAGGTAAATGCATCAACTACCTGTTTTTCCAACCGCGCCTTGTCCCAAGACTACTATCCGAATAGTCCTCGAGGCAGGGAGACTTCCAGATCGCCTCAAAGGTCTCGGTAAAGCAAAATTAGAGCTCATGCTTCATTCTCGGTGATCAGCTTCATAGCGAACACAGGACAGAAGCAGCGATGGTCTTCTGACATAAACCAGTCTTTAGCTCCCACTTTCCGCACTATTCCGACTTGTTCAAATTGATAGAAGACTTTTTTTTTGTCGTATCCAGTTTAATATTCGCCTTGGTTCTCAGACTTGATGAAGCCTTCTGACAGCTCGCTCGCTTGCTGTCCTGACAGCCCTCATTGGAGGTGTCCACTCCAAACAGACTAACGCCTCCCTGCGGACCTCTCTCCTCCTCCGAGTTTTTTTTACATTTCCAAAGCCAACGTGTCTACTGACGATCATAATAAAGTTGATAAAGCCAAGGTTCCCTTGAGAATATCAGATGACATCATAGGCCTAACATGAAAATAGATAAATAATGTGCATACTGTACAGACTAGATTCACTGTTTTTTTTTTTTTTAAATAGCCTGCATTTTTTGTTTAGTTTCATACTAGTTTCAATTAAATAACTATATATATATATATATATATATATATATATATATATATATATATATATATATATATATATATATATATATATATATATATGCAAGAATACCTGGCGGAAGAACGGACATACTTTTAGGATTGTAATGTCATTTTCCCATATCCCCGGACAACGAACAACCTGTCCCTAAGAAAAAAAAAACTCTAGTACCTACGTGCAAGCATATACAAATTCATAACACGGCGATATAGCCCTGTTGAAATTGACAAGGATATTGTTTTAATTAGATAAAATAATGCTTATTAATCTGTGTAGGTTTGACCTTGCAAAGTAAACCAAGGGCATTAATTCATATCTTCTATTAAAAGTAACAGACAAAATAAAGTTTTTTTTACATTAAAATACCACAGGTTCATCCTCAGAAAACACGTTAATTAACTTTGTCAGTGGAAAAAAATGAAAATGAAAAAAATACTGATAATCAGTTGAAAACGCTGGAGTTTGTTTACTACTCTCACCCAGTTTAGCCTGTGAACTTTTCCAGGAAATAGTAATTGTTGATAGTCCAGTTGGTTTACATGCCCAAATGGCAGTTGTAGCTGTATGAATAAAGCTTTGTCCACTTTTTAAATCTGCTTCACAAGTTTCACTGCGAGCCAAAAAGGTACAGCTGCGCGAGGAGTAGAATGTTGTAAGTAAATGTCCAACGCTTCAGAAGCAAACATAAAAAAAACCACAAAACACATTTTTTCACTAAATTGTGTTTCATATACTGATAAAATACCAGCGCTCACTTAACATCCTTCTTAAATTAAAAACGTCATTTTTTAAGTCAGATTGTGGAGTTCAAATGCGAAGTAGATGCAATGTTTATGAATATATGTATGTTATTATTAAAGGAAATCTTTTATACTGACAATAGACACCTCCATTTTTATCAGTGCCATCTACCGGACTATATAAACAGTTTAACAAAAGAACGCAACAATTCTCTGCTTTCCCATAGTAAATAGCCTGGTTGGGGAAAAAGGCTCCATTTGTACCTGTGGAGTAATGGGCAGCTCTCCCAAACCGTCCCGCACCTGACAGGAGTTAACATATACATGACGGCTTTTCCTCGAACAAGTGAACCCTCTTCTATGAAAAGATGCGCCTCTAGCTGTCACCCTTCAGCTAATGTCAGCTACCAAGAATATTCAAGCCAAGTATATTTAAACCTCTCTTTGCAGTCAGTGCTGTGCTTTGAGTTTACCTCATCCTCCCCAACTTTCAGCCTCATCAGGGGGGTTGCCAGTCAGACTGCCTCCCTGTCTCAGCTCTGGCAAAATGTCCAAGCAGCAGACAAGGCTGAGCACCAAAATCAAGCAAGTCAAAAAAACAAGTCACGTTTATTGTTGTTTTTAAATTGCAAGTCTTCCTGACTGAAATATTAGGAATTTTAAAACAAATCCTGCTTCTGTAGGGTGGAATTTTGTGTTTGTGTCCCTACAGCTAACACTTATTGGGGAATGTAAACAAACTGGTCTTAAACACAGAACATAAAATGAGTGTGGGATACAGTGCAGCCAACATAGTTAAAATTCCTTTCCCTCTTAATGACAACATAAAAAAATAACTGGTCTAGAAGTGATTTTCGCAGTATTTTTATGTATTTGCTGTTCTGTGCTGGCATTCGTTTTATACTCTACTGATTTCTTGCTCTTTTTGGGAGAAATTCCCTGCTGAAGATACACACTACATTGCATCCTTGCTGTCGGCCACGTATTCTACAGTGAAAAGTGCACCACATACTCCACTGCAGCACTCACAAGTCTCACTTCAAAGATATCTGTACCATGAATCAGCTGACATCACAGGAGCAAAACATGTTTGATCTTTCTCTGACGTTGGTACCCGAAATGATTTTTTTTTTATTTTATTCTATTTATAATTGTGGACAGTCTAAGGCTCTGGATAAGAAGGACAATAAACAATTAAGAGCAACACTGTTTACCGTACTCATTTAGTATTCAGCTCACATATTTTAATTTGTTTAAGCCCCCTTTTTTTGCTGTGCTCCAGACACAACACTGTTCAGAAAGCACAAGACCTGCCTGTAGCGCTGCCGGATCAACCTTATGAATGCTAGTATCCTATATATATATATATATATATAAAGGTTATAGCAAAAGAAAAAAAAAGTGTAGTGTGTGATCTGTATAAAAAAGTTTATAAGCTCTTTTAGGCCTCTCAGTGATTGTAATCTTGCATATGTTTGGAGGAAGGCCAGTTATACAGAAACGGGGCAGATCCGAGTCAGCAAACACAGATAACAGGAAGCATGACCAGTACAAATGGTCAAACAAATTTTTTAAAGATCTTTTTTAATATTACTATTTATTTATTTATTATTATTATTATTATTATTATTATTATTATTATTATTATTATTATTATTATTTGCAATCTGGATGGGACAGCACTGTTCCTGAAATGAAAGTCACAAAGTTATGAATATATCTCAACAATGTAAAATAAATAAAACAGGGGCCAAAAAGGACCTATAAATTACTAGACGCACATTTCAATGAATAGAAAGAAGCCGTGACTCATTGTCGCAATTTATTATGATTACAAATTATTTTGACTGCATCATTGTAAAACCCTTTTAATGGGGTTGGTTTCTACTTGTAAATACATAATGGGGTTGTGTTCACAGTACAGAATACAAACAGGCCCTATTGGATCACATGGTGATCAAACTGGCTAGTCACAACAAGCTGGTCAAAGGCATTATCCAGCTTCCAAAATCAGCAACATCTGTTCTTCCGGAACAGTGAAGCAGAGGATCAGGACAAGCTTGGGGCAACTTCAATGCTATTGATCCTCAGTACTGTCTGCGGCTGCACAATTACTGAAATACAAAATGAAGTCAATTTAGAGACAAGGAAGGATTTCTTTCATCATGTGGCATCAAATGCCATTTGCATTGCTTATCTGACTCTTACCTTTTTATAATGTTTGCCGTAACAAAATGATAATGATATCAAAATGGCAAGGCCACTACAGCTAACTGAAGGTAGAACATTGATTTAAAAACTTGGCTTACTTAAAAAAGGTGCCTAAAACAAAATGTACCAACTATGTTACAATAGTTTTCCTGCTAATGCAGTTTTTGTGGCAATGGATTTTCAAATAGAATGAAAATAACCCCAGATATATCAGTGCCATCTTAATGGATGCGGCAGGCATAGCATAGAGCCTGTAATTGAGGTTATGTGACTTCCAGCGATGGTGTCATTTCCGTTTCCTGATAAAGTTAATGTCTTTGTTGACTTCAACTTGAAATAAACACAGCAAATTTAGGCAGGAATGGACACTTACTTACACCTTGGGGAAATCAGAAAAAACAACACCCCAAATTATTATTTTTTTGTTTGTCTTGACTATAATTATGTTTTTTTTATACTGCCCTCATTACAGAAATTCTGGTATTTGTCCTCGTGGCAAACTCATAGAATTGAATATGCTGTCAACCACAGTTTTGGACTAGTTCCCTATTGTAAAGGCAACAAACAGTGCATTAATATGTCTTGTGTTAAAACAACATTACGTTGCTACTTCCTATGTATTTACAATATTATCATCTTCAAACTTTGTTTTCGTATAGAAGGGAAACTGATCACTTTGCGGTTCTGTCACACAACATACTTCTTTTTCTCTGGTATCGGTGTCTTTTCCAAAAGCGCATGTGTACTTTGGGCCAGGATTCAGTCTTCTCGATCACCGTTGCCTCAACTCGCACCAAGTCTCGCCTTAATGAAGAAATAACACAAGTTCACTCAACCATTATTTATAGAGCAAGGAGCTTAAACTGATAAACACCTTTTTCTTCTTTAACTTAATGTTCTAGTCTTTCTGAGTAGCTCCGATTGCCACTGCTCGAATTTTGACATGCGAAAATGCTTTGAACTTGTTTGAAAATCCCAATTCCTTGTTCCAGTAAGGGACGCAGAGAATACCAGTAGCATCCCTTTAGTTTGACCCCCTCAGTGATGCTACTTTGTTTTTCAAATGTGGAACCTATGCAATTTGTCTGTGTGTTTATTAGAGTAATACATACAGTATATGCATCAATTTAATTTGTGTTATATTGGATTCTGCCGAGTCAACGCCCCGGTTTGAACAATTGCCCCACCCCAACTTTTAGCTGAAACTGACATTTTCACCATTAATTTCCAGTTTTTAATAACCATGCACAAATAATGCCTGAGGGGAAATATCGCGGCTCAAGTGAATGAATGATTCAGGGTTACGGTTATCTTTGGTTCAGATAAGGAAGACGTGGAGTTTGGCGGTTTCGGATCAGATGATACAGACTCCGCAGTCTGATTGATTACACTTTCCTGTTGTTAAGCTACAATCTATAGTTTGTATTTTTTATTTATTTTTTTAGACACAGCAAGAGCTTGTAACTCAGACACCATTTTTTGTATTGAACATTTTAATGCTATAGTGCTACTTCAGATGTTAACTTATTATTTCGTGTTGTGTTTTCAAACTGGACCCTGCAATTTCTTACTTGCAGATATTATGTAAAGCCCTTTATTTTAGTGGACCGAAAATTTCACATGTTTATATGCTTTTTAAATGTAGTGACTTTTATTTTAGCGTTAGCTGGACACAGCAGCTTTAAAGTTTATGTTTTTTTTTGTGAAAAGATTTGAAATGACAAAACAGTTGTATTTCATAAGTCATTAAATATGTTAACAGCACTTCTTGATTCTTCATCGTGACTGTGTGCTCTATGTTTTAATTTTAAGCAAGCTTAATTGTAAACGTAATCCATGTACCTAATGTTAAAAATACTCCCTCTGCAATAGCCTGTAATTTCGACCCTGCCTGAGTCAACGCCCCCTCACACTTTTGCCTTAATTACATCTTTACGCCCCCCCTGGGCGTTGACTCGGCACAATCCGGTAGTAACCATCTGTTTATACAATCTAATTCAGCATTCAATCGGTTCCTTAGATGATACTCGGGAATATCGAACAGAATTGAACTATTTTAGATTTTTACAGGGATTTTTTAAGGCAAAAGGCTGAATTATATTTATCTAAAACTACCAATAATTAAAAACAGTACTGGAAGGTAAGATGTTTTTGTTTTTTCAAAAGTCTTCAACATTATAGACCACTTTGAGAAACTATCCATACTATAATAGAATAGCTATTATTAATCAGAACAAATGCCCAATATCCAAGCCCAGTGTATGGAACATCTCTTTCTGAAACAGAAACATTTTGGATAGGCCTACCATCTATCATACAGTGGCCTTCTAAAAATATCTTCTAATGGATTGCTTGAGTTATTAAGGAAACATTTATCTTTTTTTTTTTTTTAATTAATTATTACCCTGCTTTTCTCTGAATATCCAATTGTATTTTAAGCTCCGCTCACCGCTACCACCCCTGCACTGACTCGGGAGAGGCACTGTCCTCCAAAGCGTGTGCCGTCAGCCAACCACTTTTTTTCACTCTGCAGGCCCGCCATGCACCCAACCCAGAGCTACAGTATCGGAGGACAACGCACCTCTGGGCACCTTACAGGCAAGCCTGCAGGTATCCGGCCAGACTACAGGGGTTGCTGGTGCGCGGTGAGCCGAGGACACCCTGGCCGACCCCGCCCTGGGCGGCGCTCGGCCAATTGTGCGCCGCCCCCTGGGAGCTCCCATCCACGGTCGGCAGTGGAATAGCCTGGACTCAAACCGGAGACCTCCAGGCTACAGGGCGCATCCTGCACTCCACGCGGAGCACCTTTACCGGATGCGCCACTCTGGAGCCCCTACAATTATCTTTTCTTTAATGATAAGTAAATATATTAGGTTCATAGAACTGCCTGTAATTTCAGCTGACCGTGGTTAGTAACCTTTTCTATTCTCACTGGGCTATTCATACCCTTTCAATAGCTTTAATAACTGTCTGATGATAAAGGATAATAGCTGTACTAGGCTGGGTCTAAACCTCTTTCCATTTTAACACCATGAACAAATGCATAAAGAAACCATAATCATTGACTAAAAAAACATTATTTTGAACAAATAAGAACTCACATTTAGAATTACAACTGTAATGTCTTCTCTTGCTAGATCAATGCCCTCATTTTATTATTTCTTTCAGGCTGAGCTAAACAAAAGACACATAGAATTCATGTACTATCAAAAATGACTGCATTCTATATTCAGAACTGCCTCTCTCTCATTTAGAGATTGAGTGGTGGTATTGCGATGTAGAGGATACCATGGAAAGGTAATTTAACCCAGATGCATGTGTACATATAGCAAACACACATTTAAATATTTAAAAACGGATTCAGGTTTAAATGATCTTTTAATGAAGAATCTGTGTCACCTACATGTCATTCTAAAATGTGAGTGCTGTATTACAGTATTTTGTGCACTTCTCATAAATAAACACAGAAAAGAAAGAACCCTAATGTTAGAAATACTGTGATTTTCAGCAAAATCCTTACCCAAGAAGTGGCTTTCCTATTAAAGTGAAGTCTGCCCCAGCAACCAGTAATACCTAGACAATGTGAATAAAAAGATCTGTCAGTAACATTAGTACATAGCACCCTTCTAGGATATTACTGCCACGTTACAGGTGTCACTACTGCATCATGAAGAAATCCATATGACCAGCCATGTCATTTTTTCATCAGGTTTCCAAGCCTTTGGATAAGTTGTTTCTTGTTAGTGGCGTAAACAGTAGGCACAGAAATTCAGTTAGGTAGCAAACCCCTCCAAGCAGTAAAAACAATTATCCTATTACTGTTTCTCCGTTTCAGAAAGGACTTTTCAAGTATACGCAGTGACTTTCATTTCTATATGTATCAAAATATGGTGAAAATGGCCTTGCTGAAGGTATGAAGCATATGTTCTAGTATAGTCAGAAGCAAATAATAACGGTACCTTTTCCATTCTGATTCGCTCCCCGCATTCTGCATCTATGTGGTTTTCTATCAGTATCAAGTCTTCGTTTGTTACCTTCCACTGACGACTAGCAAAGTGCACAACCGCAAACAGCCTGCCGTACTGCCCTGCTGCAACAATACTGTTCACTTTCTGCACAACCTCTGCGAAGCAAAGATTCATTTTAATATTTTCAACCATGTCACGAGGGGGGAAAAACAAAGTAACTACAGTATCATTAGCTCAAAGACATTCTCCCATGTTACAGCTAGTAAGTGCAATTCAGTCCAGTTACTGTACCTGCATGCTGCTTTGTCACCTCAGAAAGGTCCGGGAGTGTCACTTCAGGCCAAGGTGGTCTGGATAAGGAGGTTTCTGGGACATACCTTTAATTATACAAACATACTATTTTGAGCAAATAATTACAATGGATTTGATATGTAGTACAGATTGTGTTTGGATGCCATGCAGCATTGAATGTGGCAAAAATATGGGATTATGGGATCAGATAGGCTGAGTGACTTAAACAGAATTGAAAGGTCACACTGACACATGGTTTCTCCGTAAACAGGAATCAAGGAAGGCAAGCAAGTTCAAGGATAAACAAATCCCAATATTAAAAAAAAAAGAAAATGTGTTAATCTTACTTTAATGCCAATTATTTAAAAAACATTACAGGATACAAGTTTTTGCTTCCTGGTACCTACTCCCTTCCTGTGTTGAAGATAGGATTTATATAGGGTAATATCTGGTAATGTGACCTACAGTACAGTACAGGAAGTGATTAGGTACCAGTAATAAGAAATTTAAACTCTTTCAAATACAATATAGCATGTTTTGATTAGATCAAAGGTATTCACTTTCATTGAAGTAACTATATATTTAAATCTTTGTCATCTCAAACAAACATGTGAAGAACAAAGGCGTCTTCAACACAACATAAGTGCTGTTAGTAATAATACTGCTAATAAAAGGTATGAAAATAGATTTCCTTCACACAAGATTAGGGGATCTTTAATATAAGAATATGTCAATAACACAACAATATATCATATTTTAGTTTTTTTTAAGTTACCCAGGAATCAGTTTAGACTTCTGCGAACTTTGATGCCTCACAGCAGTTGACAACAGGGAACCTGAAAACGAGAAATACATGAATCCATCTACAAAATATGTTTGCCACATTTAAATTCAAGACACCTGCAGCAAAATCTGTTCTCTAATACCCTAAAGACATAAATGCATCAAATTAGATACTTTTCTTCATCACAGTAAATTCTGCAGTCTTGAATACTGCAGCCTTTTCTCACATAGCTAGCTACTCAGAAACATGTGCTTTTCCTGCACATTGCCAGACTTCCCTTTGTGTCAGATTCTAATGAAAAACTCTTCTTGCTTTTCAATAATGTTTCTCAATACATATAGTATATTACTAAGTGTAATAATATGCACATGTGCTCACTTGCATTTTATGAGTCTACACATTTTTTCCCTTCTTGCTTTTGAATACAGAAGTGTTCTCAATGCATCTAGTCACAGTTAAAAATGTAAAATTACTCTGTACATTTGATATGGAACGTGAAGTCCAGTAATATGTAATTCAGTTTACATCAAACACATGCAAACACAAATCTACATTTGAAGATTTGGTTTACTCTGGATCTTATATATTTTTTTAAATAAAGAAAGAAAACACACTATTTTGAAACTGCTGTATGTCACACATAAGAATGCAATCTTCAGGACAAATAGTTTTAAGTTATGAGCAATGAAAGGGTCTAAGGTTTGTTATTAATTGCCAATACCTTTAAGGATTAGATTTGGTTTAGCAAACATGGATTACACTATTAAAACTGAGCTTCTTTATTTCAGATTGCTGTTTTTAGTGAACAATACAATAACAATAATGCAGCCTGTAGACAGTTTGTCATGGTAAGTAAACCAAGGATTGGTTTAAGCTTGGTCTGGTGAGTACCACTACACTAAGACCAGAATAAATAAAAATCAGCTTACTGTAAACTGCTCAGTCCATTGTTTCCTATGAAAGGAACAGTCTGTGCAGTGGTGCTCACTGTTGTTTTGCTTCTCAGAGCTACAACCAAACTTGCAGATTACACTTACATTACTTTCTACTGCGGATAATATTTCATATAACAGGAGCGTCTCTTTTGTTCACAGGGACAGCACGACAAGAAGGATTTAAAGAGGAAAGAACATATAAGAAAACTGGAAAGCCAATATTGTGATGAAATAAATGTGCATTAAAGCATTCATATAAAGCTATAGTCACTCAAGGAATATTTTTTTGTATAACTGTACCAGGGTTAGGTTCAAGTACAGTGCATTTGCTCTTAAATGCGATGAAGAAATATTCGCCGCATTTGCATTTGAATGCGTTTGCAATGTATTTGATCGATTTCAAATGCATTTGGCAAAGGCATGTGTATAATCTATTAAAAAGCATTTAGCAAACGTTACTATTTAACCAACTTCAAGTGCAATTAATGACACAGCTATTTATTTGTGATTCGTTGTTAAAGTAAATGCAGGGTTAATTGAGAATTTACAGGTGTTTGAAGTCATTTCAGAAAACATAACTAATTACATAAGGAGCTGATGAAAGGTGGCTTATAAACAGGGAGTGGTTTGAATTCATAGAGAAAAGCTTCCATGTTTGCAATTGGAAAGGGGTTTCAGTATATATTTTGACAAATGCATTTTAACAATCTATCAAATGCATTCGCATTTCTATTTAAATGAAACTGCGGTACGCGCATTTGTATCTGTAAGATTTACAAGCGTTTTCACTTGCATTTAAATGCACTTGAACCCAACTCTGTACACAGAGGATGGACAATGATGCCGTAGCTCGTTGAAGCCAAGGAGCCCCCTCAGTCGCTGTGTACCGTACACTTAATGAATGGGGGTCACAAAAATATGTATCTGTGCCTTTAATCTTCACTTGATCTAACATTCACTTTGCTCTGTGACAATGACGTTGAAAACAAAGCGTTTGTATTGTGTGACAGACCTTTGGTTACACCAGATGACATTACTCCACAGCATCACATGCAATATGTTTCTTTGAGCACAAAGGTTTAAGAAACAGGTTTCTACAAATTAATACAATGATATTAAAACATTTCCTAACTTTAATTTGACATTGACGTTCCGTATCAGTATGTTACTCGATACATTTCCCCAACGCACAGAATGGTGTTTAGCCTTTTCAGGCTCAATCCTGTTGCCCACACCCCACATAGGTTTTCACCTGCTCGAAGGTACACTGGTGAGGGGATGATTTTCCCGGTTAACCTGCACGATCTCCGCAAAAGTTCCCCACAGCACCGCACCACAGTCGCCGCCATCTTCGTTCCGCACTCCCCCGGAAAGAGAGCAAAGCTTGAACCTACCTGGGTCAGCTGAGAAAGCTTCCGTGTGCTACAAGGAGCGAAAAGCAAAACTACTAAACCGTCCGAAAAAGCGTTTGTTTTATTGCAAGTGTTTAAATTCCACGATAGTCTAATTGTTGCACGCATTTTTTAAAATGTTATATCCGCTCTAAAGATATAAGTGTTCTGCAGTACGGGGTTGGCAGTTGAGGAAGTGCAGTTCGGTTTGTTTGATTTGGAGTGCATGGATGTAAAATGCACAATAAAGTATATACATATAAAAATATGTACTGTGCGCATATATTCTGCAATGTTTTGTAACAATAAATTACATGTTCTTCATTTAAATGTATCATTTAGCAGTAACCAACTAGTGTATATACAGAGAGAGAGAGAGAGAGAGAGAGAGAGAGAGAGAGAGAGAGAGAGAGAGAGAGAGGAGAGAGAGAGAGAGAGAGAGAGAGAGAGAGAGAGAGAGAGAGGAGAGAGAGAGAGGAGAGAGAGAGAGAGAGAGAGAGAGAGAGAGAGAGAGAGAGAGAGAGAGACAGACAGACAGAGACAGAAGTATGAGAATAAAATGCCGGTGTACATTTTTGTGAGAAGTGTCTTACCTTCAGTCATTAGGTATTACAGAGGATCTTCGTTTGGGGATGGGAGATTTTTTTTTTTTAGTTATTGTTGAGTTTCAGTAGCTGCTGTCCTATACCTCTTCAGTGCCTTCCAGTACAAACACAGTAAAGAATGGGGCAGTCGGGGTATCTGTGTCTGTCTGTCACACTGACTTACATGTGAAACTGGTGTAGGTCTGGAGGTGAAGTTATCGTTCTCGTATATGCCCTGAGAAAATCTGATGGAAATTGATCTTCCTATTTCTCCAATGTATTGCATCTACAGTATTCAGAGCTGTAATAGTTACATCATTGTATTGGTTTCAGGAGTTTGACAACCATGTCTGTGGAGAGCTTTGTCAGCAAAGCGTTAGAATTACTAGAAGAGGAGAGAGAGGCAGAGATTGAAGAAACCAGGTACAGTCATTTATTCTTCTATCCATCTGTTTCTTTAGAAACACTGTCAATATCATTGTAGGGCCAGAAGAGCCTGCATGGTAATTCAAATGTTCTGGAGGGTTATGGGACCACTCCTCAATAAAGACTCTCTTTTAGCCTCAGGGAGGTTAGGAGAGAGAACAGATTGTGAAACTGATTTGCAACAGGGCGATGCAGTTTTTGTATTTTACATAATTCAGTCATGGTGTTTCCTCATGGGGGGGCTGCTTATTTAGACCAAAGTATGTGCTGCATATTGCAGTTGTCCCCTTTTTACTTACTATAGAAAAACTGACAAATTGAAAAATGTGACATTTCGAAATCTAACATGAAATACTGTTATGCTATTATGGCTTCCGGTAGACTTTTGCAACATCATTTTGTAGTTTCTTTGATTACATGATGTTAAGTAAAATATCTAAATTATGTTCATATAGTTTCAATCCTAAAATGCTAGTTGCTGATCAACCAATCTTCATAGCTTATATCTTAAACCCTTATTTTGGGATTATTCAAGTACAGCTGTTTCAGACCTTTTGATTACTACTCACAAATTAAGCTTTTTTTGGTTTCAGTTTTGATTGAATATTTCTAGTAATCAAGCTGCTAGACCTGAAGCATGCATTGTACAATCTGATCTGTCCTTTTGAGATGAGTGCGAAGGAGAGATCGACAGAAAGAATAATTTGAGTGCACTGCGCCATGTTTTGGTAGTTTAATAAGTGAGTATGTCAATGAGAAAGGCCTTGGTTATTGACCATTTCATTTTGTAACAGAGCGGCACTCACTCTGGTTCGTTGCCCCTTTAAAAGCAGGACCCAGGACACAAGAAATGGAGTTTAAGCGCTTACGCGCTATTTTTAATACACAAAATAAACACAAACAAAATAAACACCTAGCTCTGTTTGGAGTGCTAACTACACAGGTAGGTTCACCCTAACTACCAAACCGGACAGCTAAGCTGTTTACCGGCAGACATAAACACACCACGGTACTTATAAAGGAAACTGCTTGGAAACAGCACACACAGCCTTCTGTTTCCTTCTACTCAGCAGCCCTGAATAGTTTAGCTGTCTCTCTTAAATACCCTGCACCTGGTTCCAATTTACAATCGTAACCAGGTGCGGGTGATAATTAAATAATAAAACAATTAACAAAACGGTGCATACGCACATGTTTTCTGCAGGGTGGATATTAACCCCCTCCCTGCTGTGTTACAATTTGAAATCCATTCTGATCCCTTCTTGTTGTAGATGACATAGTGGGTTTATATGATTCGGAAGGAATTGGTCCTTCCTCCGAGCTTGCCACTGGTGTTGTGACTCGTGTCACGCAGAGCTTCCTGTCGGTTGCCTTTGACGAGTCCAGTGATGGTCTGAGTCTGGACAATGAGTGCCCCTTCAATCTGTTAAAGCTGGCCAATGATGTCACCTACAAGAGACTGAAAAAGTAAGTGCATCACTGAATCGAACTAAAACCAAGGCATATGTGCAATTCTTAAAAACCTTTTATCAGTTCTAAGTGTCTTTTTTTAATATCTGTTTTACTTACTATTTAGGTTTTTGCAGTTTTTCTAAGGGGTTCTGTTGCTCTAGTTTTGAGTAATTAACTTTTTTTTGCCTTTACTTGGCTTTGAACTAGTTTTGAGCCTTCCTCTTTCCATTCAAATCATTTCACAATGTCACCTTGCAACTCTGCTAGCCCCACCTACTAAATATAGGGGAGGGGGCTTGCAGAGAACACATCGTCACAAGACTTGGAAGGCTGTTCAGTCCAGGCACTTAGCTCATAGCCAGGTAAAAGTTGATTTAGAAAATAATGTTAATAACTCAATGCTGGAACAACAGAACACAGAGCCACTCAGAATGCATTCAAACAGCATAGGCTAGTAATAGGAAATACATAAAACATAAGTTAAAAAAAGAGAGAAAGAAATTCTATTACTTACTCAACCGCATCTGCATTATTCTGCTTGGGTGTCCTTCATCATTCTAGACCCAGAAAATAAACACCAGAAGATGCAATAAAGGAACTTCATCCAGTTAATTTATTAATGTTATATACTGTACAGTAGGGTACACAATTATGAACCCCTGCAGCAGTCTGAGGTGGTAATAAATGTAAATCATATTTCAAGGACTTTCCAATAAAACACACTGATTGGCGTAACCTCTGTTGGTCCACCCCTTCCTGAGCTGTATTTAAGCTCTCTTTTAGATCAGGGAAGCACAACAAAAATGTAAACGGGATTGCAACAGGGGGACAAATATAAGAGAAAGGAAACGAAACACAGCACATTAAAATGAAACTGTTTTCTCTATAGCCTGACCACACCAGAGCCCTGTTTTTCACTGCAGCTAAATTCTCTGTCTCCAGTGCTTTGAACTCCTTGAACCACTACAGTGCTGGCCCAGCTTCTAATCTGATTGGGGTCCTGTTCGGCTAATCAGAGCCAAGTCCTTGCCAGGAAACAAGTGAGCAAGTGAACACTTTTATTTTAGCCTTTCAAATATTAAAAACATGTTATCTATCTGTAGCAAGCCTCATGAGTAAATACATTAACTACAATGATCAAACTACTACTTTCTAGTACCCAATCACTTCCTGTGCTACATGCAAGTCAAGCTACATCTGATCTACAGAGCAGGAAGTGAATAGGTACCAAGAAGGACTATTTTAAATGTTGTAAGTAGTGTTACAATGTAACGCGCATTACAAAATGATAATGGTAGGGGGCTCCCGAGTGGCGCATCCAGTAAAAGCACTTGCGTAGAGTGCCGGATGCGCCCTATAGTCTGGACGTCGCGAGTTCGAGTTCAGGCTATTGCTTTGCCGACCGAGGACGGGAGCTTCCAGGAGGCGGCGCTCAATTGGCCGAGCGTCGCCCGGGGGGAGGGAGGGTTAGGTCGGACAGGGGGTCCTCTGCTCACCGCGCACCAGCGACCCCTGTAGTCTGGCCGGGCGCCTGCGGGCTTGCCTGTAAGTTGCCCGAGAGCTGCGTTGTCCTCCGACGCTGTAGCTCTTGGGTGGCTGCATGGTGAGTCCGCAGTGTGAAAAAAAGCGGTCGGCTGACGGCACACGCTTCGGAGGACAGTGTGTTCGTCTTCGCCCTCCCGAGTCAGCGCAGGGGTGGTAACGGTGAGCTGAGCATAATAAAATAATTGGCGATTCCAAATTGGGAGAAAATAATAAAAATAATTGGCAACGACTAAATTTATAAAAAAAAAAAAAAATTATAATGGTTCCTATTTCACACAGCTTTAACTCCTGAAGAATGCCTGTTTTATGATTAAAATACAGTTTAACTGTTCAGGATAGCTGTTGATGTCTTTATCAGTTCTGTGATACTGGCAAACTGTATTGTATGCAAAAAAAACCAAAAAAACATGAGTATAAGCTTTGTGAATAGGCGCTGATGTTACCATTAAAAAGAAGTGGTCAACGTACAATAACATCATTCTAACCGTTTTTTAAAAAATGTTTTAGAAACGCTAGACCTGTATAACAGCTCTCTGGATGAGTCACAGAAAGAAGCAGTTTGTTTTTCTTTGTCTCAGAAGGAACTGGCAATAATCCATGGCCCTCCTGGTACAGGGAAAACTACCACAGTGGTGGAGCTGATACTGCAGGCCGTCAAACTGGGCCTAAAGGTGAGCCTCTAACCTCATGACTGTGACAAACACACACACCCCCACCCCTCACCGCTGTAAATCCAAAACTAGAGCATCGTTATCATGAAAGAAGATAACCACGTGCTAATGTCAAACCAATTTCCATCACAGCTGAATAAACATTCCTCTACATATATGTAGAAGCATATGTATGACATGCAGACTGCCTGACAGCTGTCAAAGAATTTGCATAGCAAGTCTCATCACAGTACGCAAGTACGTCTGTTCCCACTCTATCTCTGTCACCAGGGTTTGATTGGGAGGTTGAAACTAGTTAAATAATTCAGTGAAACTTACCCTTAATATGTTAGCATTACTTGTCTCGTGTCATATTCCAGTTTAAAAGAAAAATATATATTTCAGTCATGAAGATGCATTTTGTACCTTGTTGTGTTTATCGGGCAAAGCATTCATCAGAGTTGTATTTATTATTATAAGACAGTAGAATTGACTGCTCCACTTACTTATGTCCTACAACATACTGACTCAATAGCATCATAAAGGCTTTACTTTTGAAACCTCAGCACAGCTCAGCCTCCAGCCACTGAATGAAACTGACATTGACCAGCACTTTCAAAATAACTTTCTATATAATTTTAAAATAATAATAATATTATGTCTATATTGCGTTGAAAAACACTTTTTAATTTTTTTCTTCAACGGTTTTATTACAAACTTTTTAAAGCTTAAGACACTTGTTGCATAATTGCTATACCTTAGAGGTTGTTTGTGTGTTACCCTGCTTAAAATAAACAACCCTCTACTAGGTCGCTGTGACAGAAATACAATGAGTTCTGGTGATAAATCTTCCTCCCGACCTGTGAGGGCGCTAAAGAACGGGAGGAGAAGTATCTGGAAGGGCTGGCCTGACAGTTCGTTTCCGGGACGGGGAAGTGGGTCAGCCTGGAAGGAAGCGAGACTCTGTTGTAAGACCGTATTGATTTGACAGGTAAACGAGGGGCAGCTGCAAGTAATAAGGCAGCTGCAACCGTTTACCTAGATATCATGCGGGATTACATATAGGGGCCAGGGTAACGCTGTTCTTTTCCTTCGTTTGGGTTAAGCCAAGGACCGAGAAGGACGTTAGTAATAAAACTGTATTACTCTATAGAGAGTTGCGTGTGTGTGTGTTTGTGTTTGTTTATCACTGTACAATAACTGTGTGTTTTTGAAACCACCAGACAGCTAAAGCACATCCGGAGCTGTCGCCTTGGGCCAGCACAAGCCGGATCACCACTGCACGAACTGTCACGGAATAAAAAAGTGTATTCACTCATCCCCAGCACGACTGCACGCACCCGAGACGGGTGAACGTGTTTTTGTTTTCTTTTTCCAGGACTGTAAACCTGTGTTTTCATCCCCACGCTCTACACATCGTTGTGTATTGCCGGGGCTTATTATTTATGGTCACTAGACCAGGAATTAAAATAAAATAAAGCTTTTTTTCCACTGGATTATCGTTGTCTGCCTGTCACTCCTGCACCGCATCACCGCTACACCTGTTCCCCTTACTAACCACTTTGCCACAGTCGCTTATCCACTCGGGAGTCGGTTTCATTTCTTGTCCACTTAACAGGCATCAATCACCTTGCTCTCTGAACACATAACACTCCCTCGTTACTGCAACGCATAGTATTTAAATCTGTAAGCAGTGGTACCCTCAGAATACTATCCCTTGACATTCAGAACAACTGGTTGCTTATTTTCTTTTACTGCTTAGTTAATGGCTTGGTGTTCCCATGGAGATTCCTGCCACTTTTACCTTGCAGGCAAATGTGAAATCTAGCAGACATGTGTAGTGCTTTAGCTGCTGTCCTATACCTCTTCAGTGCCTTCTAGTACAAACAGTAAAGAATGAGGCAGTCAGTGAACTACGGTGCAAGCTGTGTTTCAGAAGAAAAGCTGTAAAATATCAATTTTTAAATAATGAATAATTCTAATTCAAAAAACAAATAAGACCCCTATGAACTCTCTGAACCTGCGGTTCACAGCCACCACATGGAATCTGTTGAAGCAATGGTCCCCCATATCATTGTATTGATTTGTTTAAAAAACCCTTATACATAATAACATTCCCTTCTTATCCATGTTTCAAAGATTCTTTGCTGTGCCCCGTCTAATGTTGCCGTGGATAACCTGGTTGAACGTTTAGCAAGATTTAAAGCAAAGGTCCTTCGTCTTGGCCACCCTGCTCGTCTTTTGGAATCCATTCAGAAATATTCTTTAGACGCGGTGCTGGCACACAGCGACAACACTCAGATCATCGCAGACATCCGGAAAGACATTGATCAGGCTTTTGTAAGTACTGGACCCAGAGGGATGTCGTTCTTACTGTTGTGGTTTACAGAAATAATTCATAAAATTGAGAGGGATGTTGTGTTTAGCAGAGATGTGGGATAACTGTAAAGGCTGGTTCATGCTTAAGTCTTTGACAAATACAAATCTGCCCATCACTCTCCCGTGGGTCGCCAGACAGTCGCACAACTAGAGGGAGGAGAAGTCCTGAGCGACGGTCGTGCATTTGAAGGACGAATCGGCCTTTAATCCATTTGACAGGGGTGGCCAAAGTTAGCCCTTCCAGTCCTGGTCTTTGTTCCAGCCCTTTTCTAAATTGTTTAATTGAACCAATTCAGCTTCAGTCCAGCCTTAAAATAGTTAGTTATTTTACTTGTTGAACCATGCAATGGTCCTCCAGGACCACTTGGTTCAAACACTGGCAGAACACCCTTACACTTATTAGTCCCACTGGTGTTTTTCCCCAGGAGTGATTTACCACAAAATGCAGGGTTACCGTTACTGATGTCAATGACTTATCAGTGTAAATAATAAAGACACCAGGTCAGATTCACCAAGAGTGTGCCCCACTTTGCTTTACTAAATAAAAAATTCAAATTTTCAAATGAGTAGGAAACAACAAAGATCTATCTTTTTGTAACTAAGTAGCTTTAAATGTTATTAATTGATTCTTTACATTTCCTTTACTGTTCTTGGTATCTGCAGTTATCTACAGGTAGGCTTAAAGCAAGCTCAGAACAAGGTAAAGACAGATGTAGTCATCAAAATGACATTTGAAGACTTTAAGCAGTTCCTCATTGTCTAGTTTTTGTAGAGATTGTAGGCATTTTGTTCAAAATTCTGCTTCTCGCAATCTTACTTTTTATATGACTTTCCCCCGTCCCTCGTGCCCCTCACAGTAGCAGAAGCTCTTTATACAGTCCTACTGTCTTAGCCAGTTCAGGGTGAGAAGGTGTCATTGTGCAGTCAAATGAAGTGTCAAGCCTCAGAACCCCTGGTGAAGAAGAGAGGAAGTCAGACAGGCTCTCCTTTGATACTCAAGCTGTAGACGAGCCTCACTCGGAGGTGTCAAAGTTAACAGCTTTTGGTTTAAAGCACATAAAAGACATAGGAAAGAAACTGTAGAAAATATAGAAGAGGCTAAAAACTGGATGATTGAATTGGGGTCTATTTAATTAATCCCAGTAATATTTCTAAATCTGGTTTTGCACAGACCTCATTTTACTGTATTTTAATTGTACAGTATGTAGTATTGTTAATAAGCGGTCCAATAAAATCCACCACTGGTCAGCAAAAAAAATCTGCCATTATCTTACAAAGTAAAGTTCCTTTGTACACTAAATTAAATGCAATTTTTCTACTGCTATCTCCCTACTGTTTAAACTAAAATAAATACCTATTCAATATAAAAGTAAATGGAGGCTGACTGTATTTATGTGTTTTATCATGCCACATTTTACAGATTAACACAGGTGGAAATAACTTAAATATGAACACACTCTACATGAACCATGTAGAGTGTGACAAATGTGCATAAGAACCAAGAGATCTTCAAATAATAATGTTGCTGATGCTACAACTTAAAACCTTTAACAACTAAAATGAGATTGCAATGCAACATTTTTGTATTTGTTTAAGGCCAAAATGAAGAAGTCCCGTGACAAAGGAGACAGGAGCCACCTGCTCAGCGAGATCAAGATCCTGCGGAGAGAGCTGAGGGGGCGTGAGGAGACGGCCATCATGCAGATTCTCAAGAGAGCGGAGGTTGTGCTGGCAACTAATACAGGTGAGTGTCCAGCTGTGCTTATTGAGAGCTTCCCTACTGGAAACCCTCAATCCTCTCTCTCATGCAGTATGTATCAACAGGGCAGGGCAAAAATATAGCCTTTGTTTTACTGTGTGATTCACTAACCCTTTACAGATGACCCACTCAGGTGGAATGAGGTTAAAAGTGCTATAGCTGCTTGTGTAAACATCAGCTTTTACATCGGCTAAAAATGATTACGTTATCAGGAATATCTTAAACCATGACCCATTTTTAGTGGGTCTTTCTTTTAGGTCTTTCTCTTTCACACCATTTTTCCCCCCACTTTTTAAATATAAAGTATCACTGTTCTCTCACACAATTGATGGGGGTGAAATAAAGTACAATTCGGATGCCCAATTTAGTTTATAAATACATACAGTAATATATTTTGATGTCCAGTTTAATTACACAGCACTTCACAACACCCTCCAGTATCTGTTTATGGACGAATCAGTTGTGTACATAAAGACGAACAAAACATCTCTGTAGCAGTGGCACTGATCCTTTATAGCATTAGATTACTGCTGATTTTTCAGTACCATAAATAATAAAATGATCAAAATAAACATGTTTGATTATATCATGATAACTGATTTTTCCTGCCCTAGTGTACATCGGTTGAAGCGCTTGTGTGTGGCTGCTGGTTCGCAACTAGCACCTGCCCTGTGTTACATACAGCATACTGCCCTCTGCTGGAATCAGAAAGCTGTTTACTCCATACCTTCATTAGCATTATTTTTGTCTGAAAGAAAAAAACACACACACACCATTTACAATTCTAAACAAATAAGAAACAACTTTGGACTACTCCAGAAGCCCCTAAATTTAAATGAGTTGTTTATTTCTGATTTGATAACTTTATTGGATGTGTTTTTGCTATCAAAAAAAATTGTGCGAATGAAGTTTTGGAGTAATCAACTTTGAGAATCTAGCCCCCTTTCTTGGCATCTTTCCTATTTTGGAAATTAGATGAGACATCTCAATGAGCTTTATCCTGGTTACTGTGTTATCCAACACACTCCCTGACTTGTGTTTTTGCTGTTCACTGACAACTAAGTTAACAACATCAACCTACCTCTTCAACACAATGGAGTGATGCTTAGATTCTGAACAGAACTATGGATCTTGATGCTTCCATCCCAGAGTTAAAACCAAAAAGCAGACATTTGTTGCATGTTACTGAAATGAATAGAGGGTGTTTGCAATATGTGCAAACACACACCTATCTGGCTTGCATTTGTTACCCAGGTGCCTCTGCTGATGGCCCTCTGAAGCTGCTGCCGAATGATTACTTCGACATCGTTGTGATTGACGAGTGTGCGCAGGCGCTGGAAGGAAGCTGCTGGATTCCACTTCTCAAGGCCCCCAAGTGCATCCTGGCTGGAGATCACAAGCAGCTTCCACCCACCATCAAATCACACACGTGAGCTCCATTTCCATTCTTAGTTCCAGCATGCTATCTAAAATACTGTGCACTTCATTACACATAGAATAGTGGAGGCTGCAGTGCATTACAAGTTTGTTCTGTTAAATCAAGAGAATGACACTCCACTTGCTTATGAAACTTCTCTTTTCTTTAACATGCTTGTATTCTTTTGATCATGGTATCCTGCAGCAGATGCAGTTGTGTTTTGTTATGTGCCTGGTTTGCTACCAAAACTACCAAAAAGCTTATTTGCCTGTTCATTTAAAGGACCCAAGCCACAGTGTTCCAGCGCTATGTAGGCATGGTATTGTTAGCTTGTGAATGCACAGGCAACTACAAAAAAATGCATTGGCATATATTTGTTATTCAGTCAAGTATGTGCACATCATCTTTTAAGTCCCACTTTTAGCATCTATTTATTAGTTGCCTATGCAACTAGCTTATTTTGTGGGTTTTTTTTTTTTCATGTTCATTGTGCGTTTTAAAGGGTAGCAAAACCATGCCTGAGGCTGGGTGTTCAGTGGGGAAAGTGCTGCAGTCTGGATGCTTCTGTTGTATGGTGTCCACAGAAGTTCACCAGGTTTTTTTCTGAAGTGCCATTTCGTCCTTGCCTGTCCCATTTGTCAAAAAGTAGATCACGTCAATTTTAGGAAAAGCATCTATCGACATGCAAAACAAAAATTCCTGCCAAATAGATTAAAAAGCAGCTATTAAAAAAAATCTTTATATTGGCTATTGCTTTTTTATTTATCAGTAAATGGGGATGTTGGCAGTGGCCCCGTATTTCTGGTCTCATCATTTATTGAGAGAATACAAGAGCTCATTGATTGAGTCTGACGTGCTGGACTGAGCTGGAGCATATTTCCTAGCTGCTGGGATACAGTACTGATGTCCTTTACCCTTCCCATTCAGTTCAATGGTCTGAGATGCCAACTCACTGCCATGCAATTGCTGTGCCGCCGTATATAACAAATTGTAATTAAGATGATTTCAAATGTGTGTTTTATTAATTGTCATACTTATTGTTTTATGTATTTTCTTAAGTAGATTTCAGTACATTTATGTAACTGACGAGGCTGAACTCTACATTGGGCTTATATACAGCAGGATCGGTACAGAGTATTTAGATCTGCCACTGTTTAAAATAGACCTCAGAATTGAATAGGATCAGAGGAACTTGATTTGCTGCTAGGTTGTAAAATAAAAACTTACAGTGTAGTCAAGGTGGACTATATAATGTAGATATAACTGCCCTGGTGGCTTGTGTTTGACTCTGCTCTAATGTTAAAAATGCCACAGATTATATAACAATTCCACATACCTTATGAATAAGGGAAACTTCAGGGGGGGGGGGGGGGGGAATGTGCACAGTATTATGATCTGTGCAAGGGTGAACAAATTGCTGTAGCATCTGTGGAATGAGATAGGGAAGCATCTGCATTGTTCACTGAAGCCCTGTGCAACACGAATATGCTTCCTCGGCTCAAGTCGTTTCAGAAGCAATTTCAGCTGGAATACATTGGCATGTCAAGAGGTTATCTAAGCTGAATCAATAAAAGAGAATCCTACAGAACACACGTGTGGTATTAAAAAGGAAATACATTAAATAATAGAAAACTATAGACACTGTACAGTAAATTACCCCTTTAAAAACACCATTCATTTCAAATCCATATGTGAATGTGAGACTGAACCTACAGCGCTGATCTGATTAGAAGAAAGAGATTATGAAATATAGTAACCTGGAAGAAATATTGAAGCTACGTTGCTTTCCATATCAAAATGCCCATTACAGTCTGTCATTGTAAAAGACCAGGGTAAAAAAAAAAATTATTAAAGCCAGAGAAAACTTTGCTTCTCATTCAATTAATTTCTGCTGTCCTGAATATCTCTTTGAAATGCTGTTGGCTTACTTCTGCGATGCAGTAATTCCAAATTCAACTGACTGTGTCAAATTCTCCCCTCCAGAAGTGGAGCGGTTAACTGCAGAGATGTCAATTTCCTCATATTCACACCCCTTCCATACATTTAGATAAAGCAGCTGCAGTGACCATTATAATAGTACATAATAAATAAAACACTAAGCAATGTCTACAGTAACATGTAATAGCAAGCACACATTGGTTTCATGCAGATGATGGCAGAACAATTAGTGTGTTGGACAACAATTCAAAATTGAGAAGAGGCTATAGAAAACCCTTGCTAAAGAATAATGTTTTCAATTGGGATTTTATGGAAACATGTTTTGGAAACGCTAATGTATTTATAGGGATAGCTCTGGATCTAGATCTACTGTACAGGGAATGTAGTGTAAAAGAATAAACACCTACACTTTCCATTCTGATTCTGTAGATGAGGGAAGCCATTTCTGGTGTTTTACACCTGTCATGACTTTACTATGCCACCAGGGGGCACTCCAGGAGCTTTTGAAAGCCACAGAGCAGTCCCAAAACTTATATTTAAAGAATATTTAAAGTGTTTTTATTAATGAAATAGAGTGTGCTTATCATGCAGCTGTTATGGGCTGTTGTTCTCTTAATAGTCAAGAACAGTTTCATGAACTGAAACCTTTTTTTTTCCTTAAATAACTCAAGGTTGGAAAAATTTAAAGCATAACTATGTGTTCAGCGTTGTTTTTTTTTTAAAGGAGGTTGCCTGTGGATTTTTAGTGCTCCTGATCTGTTTAGTGGGTTGCAGCGACATGATTTGAGTTGTGCATTTTCAAATTGGGTTTAAGTCGTTGGTGCCACACTTCATCATGTCCATTCCAGCTATGTAAAATTGAAAGTGCTGCTTCTGCACATTGAAGAAAGCTTCTCTGCATTATTCAGCATCATTTCCATTTAGCCTTCTCTAGATGAATCCATTAAGAACACAGTGAGTTAGTAAAGATCGGTGTGTGAAAGTGCCTCGCTCAGGTGTCATTGAAAACTGAGACATCAAAATGGGGGGTTTTGTAATGAATCTCCTCCTAGCGGCTCATGAGTTAATAATACTGACATCCACATAAGACGTGCACTTCCCTCTCTTCTACAGAGCTTGCCCCTTAGCTGAAAGGTAAGACGTCCGTCTTTTGTGGTTTGCATCCAGCCCCCCTTATTCAATTCAGGGGACTGAGATGCCAATTAATTACAACGTGATAAGAAATGTTTACATTGCTGCTGTTTTATTTATTTTATTTGAATAGTGCTGTTATCCTAAAGAGATTATTGTGTCACTAGGGGTGTTATAATCTGTTTAATTTCCTAAATGTTAAAACTTTAGAATTAAACACATTTAAATATTTCAACTTTAACATATTGGAACATATTTTCTAAATGACTGCATGTATACAGCATTTAATTGTGTATGGTAAAGACTGAAGCAATATTGAATATCAAATGCATTTGCCTACACTGTACACACTAAATGCTGAAAGCAGCACTGTACAGTATTTGGCCAGTGTATTTTTGACAATGGTTAAATGTTTAAGCAAAACACAATTAAACGTTTAAAATCTAAATTAACAAAACCTGTGTTGTTACCTTATAAGCCTGTGTTGAAAATATCAGCTTTATCAATGTTTTATGTGATCAGTGAAAGCTATTTTGTTGTACCTTTAACCAAATACTGTTGCAGGTATACATTTTTTTTCCCACAGCTATCACTTGCACTAACAGTAATAAAAAGGGTTATGTAAAAGCTGCATTCTTCTTCTCTCCATCCCTCCAGTCATATGTCAGTGTCATACTGCAACAAGCTCAATTTCATTTCACCCAGCTTGTCTTTGAGAAAATAATGATGTGTGGATTTTGGAATAGACTTTTGGTGATTTCTGATTTGCAGATACTTTAGAAAGACGGTTGAAGATTTTTAATATTGCTTCTAGGTAAAGTGAATCATGTCAAGATCTAGACATGATTCATGTTTGCGCTTTTCTTCCAGAGGGTCATGACGATGCTTGTCTGTGAAGATAAGAAAGCTAGCAGGAAGTTAAAGCATCACAAGCTGGAGATCATAATTATATTGAAAGGTTTCCAGCCAGTTCCAACACAGCAAGTGATAAAGTTTGAGGTGGGACAAAAAGTCCATCAAATTACAATAGTATATACAAGCTGCATCTCCCTGTTGCATTTCAGATCTGCTGGAGAGGCTACTATGCATTCATTTTTTAATGAGAGTAACATCTTAAAACAACTTCAATCTTCAGTATGTTTAGAATTACGAGATGCGATCAATATTAAAAGGCAGTGTTACTCAAAGATGGTGCTCGCATTAAAAAAATGGTGCAATGTAGTAATAATTACCTTAAAAGTTGGCCTACAGTACATAGGACTCAATGCACATGGTAAAAGAATGTGGCAAATCTACCTCATGGTAGTTTCATCAAAACTTAAACAACTTAAATAGTAAACTTTTCATTTTTGGCCATCATATGTAGACACAATTCCCATCATCTATCTAGACCCTTGTCCTTGTATTACTCTGTGGGCCAGTCTGGAAAACATATTTCCACTATATAGTAGCTCCCTTGAAGGAAATGAAGCTGGTAATCATGATTTATAAAGTGTAACGTTATGGAAAGGAGACAGACAGTAATGACTTTACATAGTTTGTAGTGGAATACTAGTTTTTTTATACAGCTCGTAACCTCAGAACTTTCGTGCACTGTTGATGAAATGATCAATCTCCAGGTCCATTACTGGGTGGTAATGGATCTGAAAGTATGTAGTGACGTGAATTATCTTGTGAACTACATCAATCAAGGTCCATAATCACAGACAGGATCAATGCTGATATGGAAACTACCACCTTGGTACAATAGAGAAGCTTGGAAAGGTGTTTACAGGTACTAACCAACAGCTGTTTTAGTCACCTTTAATCCATATTGATATTGGAATAAAGCCCTCTGCCTGCTGCTGATTCATGGCATGATTTATTTCAGACATGTTTATTCCTGTAATATTGTGTCAAATATCATATCCAAATATCATGTCCTCTCAGTTACCATATGATCATTGGACTGTGACTCTGTTTTTTGTTTTTTTCCAATAGCATGCATTCAGCTGAACTGAGTGATGGTAGTGAATGCTGAGTACCCTGGCATTGATGTTCTCAATAGTATACTGTGGTGAAGAGCAGTCCAGAGACAATAGCCTTTTGACTTTATGGAATGGGTACATTAAAGTCCAATGGAAGTCAGCACTCCACAGTAGCACTGAACTTAAGTGGAAGCTAATTGGAGACAATTTACTCAGAACCACTGAGAATGGTTTATAAAATCATAGAAAGGCAAAAGGGATGTATATGAAAACATAGCAATATAATTTTTCACTTAAGAGAATCAAAGCTAATTATTATTTTATGGTCATGTACGAAATAAGAGCTAACAAGTACACTGGGGAGAGAATTGTGCTGTTATTGGCAACGAAAATGCTTAATTTTCTAAAAGCTCATCTAATTGCTCTCAATGGATCTTTTTCCAACGCGACACATTTACTCTTGATGTTTCTATTTTAAATATGCCATTCAGTGCCTATAGGTCATCTGGTAGTATTTGAGCAAAATCCATTTTGCTTTGCTGTCAGACATCGATGCGCCGATATTGAATGATAAAACAAAAGTGCTTCACCAGCATTATGCTTTTGCCTTTCAGCTTTATCAATACTTACTCGCTTATTGAACGATTTCTGTTTTTACCAAGGTGCTCACATCAAGCACTCTGGGCTTAAAATCTTAATTATAACTATAATTCACCCTTTTTAATTTTTTAGCATTAACCTTTTACTACGGCATAACATCTCCATTCTGCTGATCCCTGGCAAATGTAGCAAACTCACTGGCGTCTCATCTGTCTTGTGAGCCCTGTAAGGGATGATATCTCTGTCATTCATCTGATGAATGGCAGGCCAGCCCTCTTCACTTCCAGTATTGTTTTCAATGCAGAGCCACTGTGAAGGGCCTCTCTCTGAGCTTAATGGAACGTCTGATACAGAAGTACGGAGACCAGGTTGTGAAGATGCTGACAGTGCAGTACCGCATGAACCACGCAATCATGCAGTGGGCCTCTGAACAGATGTATGCTGGGAAACTGGTGGCCCACTCCTCAGTGGAAGGACACTTGTTGAAGTGAGTCGTGCAAATTGACTACCTTGAAGAGAAACATGGTACGGGTCAGGAATCTCACGGCTGTCTTAACTAGTGTATTCTTCTTGTTCAAAATCACTTTGTATATCATTTTCTGTTTCAGTCATCACATCATGGAGCCTTATTAAAAATTAAAAGCACCCCTGTGAAATACAGTGTGTACCTATTCACCTATCCCACTGCAACACCCTGTCCCTTGTGGATGTAGACACATTTCTTCTTTGTGGTATTTCTTACTAATTCATTTCATGGAGTGTTGCATGGGAGCGCTTTGCGATGGCTCTGCCATGAAAGGTTCTATATACAATTAATTTCATTGCTTGATTGGTTAAATGTTAATGGTTTCAATCTGGTACTTGGAGGTTATTTTGAGTAGTCGTGATCAAATCATTAAGCATCCTAATATGGCGCTTATATGTTTTTGTTGTCACAATAAAAGAGGGGAACAGTAATAATGCTATCACCCTTCATGTAAATGTGCTTTATTTTGCTCTTATCAAGCCCCTATTTTACTGCATTTAATCCTGTACTTCAGAATACTGTAATCTGCCAAGTTTTTAACCTGTAGTACTTTGTATTTAATCACATCCTGATGTAACTATCACTATTTAATCATATCCTGATGTAACTATCACTATTACCTGCTGTATTATTGAATTGTGGTTTGTCAAACTTGTACTTTACTTGAACAAAAGTTATTGTATTTCTTGCTCTTATTGTATTACTTGTATTGTAACGCTTGAAATGTTTTTGCTTACGATTGTAAGTCGCCCTGGATAAGGGCGTCTGCTAAGAAATAAATAATAATAAATAATAATAAAGTCCATTAAAGATACAGTTCATAAGAGCATTCCTTTAAGGTGTGTGGTGAGTGTACTGTAGTCTGTATGGTATGTCTTGCTGTGGTGAATGTACTGTAGTCTGTATGGTATCTCTTGCTGTGGTGAATGTACTGTAGTCTGTATGGTATCTCTTGCTGTGGTGAATGTACGTAGTCTGTATGGTATCTCTTGCTGTGAGTATTAAACGACTGTCATGGTGTTTAACAGGGACTTGCCTGGGGTCATTCCCAATGAAGAGACCTGCATTCCTCTGCTGTTGATAGACACGGCGAGCTGCGGACTCTTTGAACTGGAAGTGGAGGACGAGCAGTCCAAAGGGAATCCAGGTACGCTGTGTTGAAAATGCATTGAAGTTGTATATCCGTTCAAGGGACATGCATTATGAAAATAAAAGTAATTTAAGAAGAAAAGAAAATATGAAACAGTTAAAATTATAGCTTTTTTGTTGCCCATCTTAATTAAGTCTTAACCTTAACATTACAGGACTGTGGCAGATAGGGCCCATAGCTACTGTTCTTATTTAAAACACAGAATATTCCATAGTACTGGTTTGCCTGTGATACAAAGGAATTGATTTGATCAACCTATACCCAACAGCCACAACTGTATTTTTGCCAGAGCATTTTAAAGCACTTGGGAGTCCTGGAGGGGTAGCGGTTGACCAAATCCTTTCCTAAGTGTAGTGTAGATACCCTGTTAACGGGGTTCAGGGCAACTATGGGCTTCCAGGGTGGAACCGATTCGGTGTGACAAATTTAAAAGGTGTCTTTCCGGTTTATCTTTTAGAAACTGTAAGAGAAGAAGCTGTCTGTTAGGGGTAGCGCCAAATAGTCAGCTTGTCGAATAGGAAAGTGACAGTCGGCCTCAGAAACTGGTAGCCAACTAATCGCACGACATGTGATTGTGAAGGAATTGTGACGCATCCGGTTTCAGATAGACGATAGTGCAGTTGCGGTTGCAATCCATTCAAATATAAAATTACATTAATAAATAGTTTTAAAAATGTCCAAGCATTTTTAAATGTAGTACACAGTGTGATCAAACAGTATGTTCACAAATAGAGCACCTGCCATTATCAAATACATAATTGATTTTTAATATGATATTGTTTTTTGGTTCACATTAAACAGATAGGATTTGTACCTAAAGGCAGTTGACATTTTAATAAAAATTCAGAAACAGGTTTATTATTTCCATGAAACAGTAATAGCTCTGAAATATAAAACAAAAAACATTTTTATTTTGAAAGAAATCTGTCAGATTACTTTGATAATTGGTATTTTGTTTTTTCATACTCTACAGGGGAAGTTGAAATTGTAGCAGCACACGTACAGGCATTAACTGAGGCTGGTATAAAAGCGAAGGATATTTCTGTCATCGCTCCTTATAATCTGCAGGTGAGAGGTGTGTGGCAATAGAAGTCTTTACTGTACTCGTTACGCTTCGAAATATTCATCATTGAATAATAGTATTTAATAGAAACTGTGCAGACTGTACAGTACAATAGTATTGTAAATGCTGGTCTACACGAAGGGTCATCTCGGTAGAAGAGAGGCTTAAATGGGATCATATTTTTACATACTAATGGAATTACAGTCTATATCAAATCAGGGCTATTGAGCAATACAGTGTTTCTTACCAAGCACGTTTGTATAATTATAGTTAATTTAATAGTTAACAGGGCAGCAGTGTGGAGTAGTGGTTAGGGCTCTGGACTCTTGACCAGAGGGTTGTGGGTTCCATCCCAGGTGGGGGACACTGCTGCTGTACCCTTGAGCATGGTACTTTACCTAGATTGCTCCAGTAATATGTATATGTAAAAATAATGATAAGGGTGTCTGCTAAGAAATAAATAATAATAATAATAATAATAATAATAATAATAATAATAATAATAATAATAATAATAATAATAATAATAATAATAATATAAAACAAAAACATGTCTAGATTACATTTAAAAAAATCATATACCGAAACTTATCACTATTTTATTTGTTTTTGGTTTCTTTTTAATCGCTTGATCATTCATCCTTGACCATGACACACTTGAGTGACTATGACTGAAGCATATGCATATACATGTAATCACCTAATTAGTGAGACAGTTGATTGGACACTGGATATGGAGTGATTTCAGCTGTTGAATTGCAAACTTGAATAAAAGCATTAAAGAAAATCACAGAAAAAAAAAACAATATGCAGTGCCTTCGTGCAATCGGCATGTTGGAGGCTGGACTAGGGTAGCGTACTGTGGCTTGCCGTCTTGGGTGCTCACAGCCAGCAATTTCAAACCTGGCTAGACGGTATAACCAGACACACTCTTTCAATGATGGGCCACGAACTGGGAGACCAAGAGTCACAACACCTGCCCAAGATCGACAGATCGTTTTGCAACATCTTCGTGATGTCAACAGAGTTGTCATTTTTCGATCACATCTAGAATTGTATCCAATTATAAGTGATACATTTCTTTTGATGCTCAGTGTAGTTAAAAAGTACTGTATCTAAACATGCCTTCTTTTTCTTATGGTAAGTACATATCATCTGGTTTATGGTACATTTTCTGTAAGCATTGCGCTGATGAAGGACAGGTTCTTTCTAAAGCTAGACATAGCTAAATGTGTTAATGAGGTGTCCTAAAGGGGATTAGTGCTTAACCTGTTGTCTCCTAACACTGTTGGTTATCTATGAGTCTGATTGTTTGAAAAGCAAGTTAAAAGGTGTGTCTTTTTTGAACACTGAATCCACACATTATTCCTGAAGAGCAGTAATTTATTCACATTGGAAAACTACTTAAGAACCACCAGATCAGATTCTTAATTTCATATACATCTATATCTGTATATAGGGGATCAAACAAAAATAATGGTGCAGTTCTCATAGGCGGACTGTCAGAATTGTTTTGGGTCGCATTGAGATCAACATAATATAACAAGATAGAATAAAGGCTTTAAACATGTACCTACACTAGCAGTAAGGATCAGCAAACCTCAAACACAAAAGGTAGGATGAATAACACCAAGTACTGGAACTTCCAATAAACCACCCCAATTTGAATATCAACTCCTGACCTTTTCGGTTTCTGGGAGTGTGCGATCCAAAGCATTTAGATGAATTCCACCTTATCACCTGTAGGTAAACAGGCAATATTAGTGGAATTGATATACATGCTATGGAACGTATACTGCCAGAAAGCATAAAGAACATCAGTTGATATTCAAATTGGGCCTTGGAATGCACTCTTTTCAGTAACAAACACATACTGTAGCATGCATTTGTGCTGCACTATGTGGAATTTTAGCTGCTGAAAGACTTTCATGGCCAAAACATCTTAAACATTTTTTATGTGAATCCTTATTTTTTCCAAGCAGTAAATTCAGTGCTTAAGGACTAAAGCTTATGTTCCCACCAGTAATTTTTGCATTACAGTGCTGTGTTAGTATTTAATACCCTGGCGTGGTGTTTTCAACACTTGCAGCTTTACTTTGTCAGCACAGTTGGGAGTGTACAATAATAGAGAAATATTTTCTATCTTTGGCCTTGCTTTTCTTCTCTTGTTTACCTGCAGGTCGACATGCTGAGACAACAACTTTCCCACAAGCATCCTGAGCTGGAGATCAAGTCTGTTGACGGTTTTCAGGGGAGAGAAAAAGAAGCTGTGGTGCTGTCCCTAGTCAGATCAAACAGAAAGGGTATGGCACTGAATAAAGGCTACTGCTGTTTTATTATTGTGTGTCTGCTCTTTCATAATCAGTCAATACCTCACTGAAAAACAAAAGCATGTTTCACAGCCGAAGATGTGTTGTAGATTCAGTCACTGCAGTGATTTAAAAACATTTTATTAGTGAATAGAACAGTTGACGTGAGCATGTATCGCATAGAGATGGGAATAAGACGCCTCTTGCATTCCAGGTTTTAATGTGTGCCTGATTAGCCCAAGTGTAAAGGTAATAAGCTCAGATGTGTCTTATTAAACTCGTAAAACCAGGAATGGATCAAACTGCTCTGCAATGGGAGCCTTATTTCCATCCCCGTCGCAGCATATTGACTTACTTGGATTTGGTGCTTGACCTTCGCTTTAGGGACACTCGGTACTGAAAGACTGGCACAATTGAGACTCTACTCATTGTCATATTAGTATAGACAGTAACATGAAGAGGTTGCTTCTTAGGCACTGAAAGGGTTAAGATCACTGTCCAAATCTATTATGTTTGAATTAAAATGGCTTGTTCATAGCAGTCACTGACTTCACAATATAATAAATCTGATGTTTCGTTATGTAATTCCTAAAGAGTTCCATCAAGAAATGAAATGCGTATCACAGCCCCATATTGGCATGGCAAGCCTTTCTATTTTTTGTTTTGATTCATAACTTGAATCTATGAATGGCTCTATTGTAAGTATTAGCTTTGGGGGAAAAAAAAAACATTATTTACTCTAACCTTTAATTTTTTATAGAAGGAACAGCAGTTCTTCAAGGAATCTGTAATCAATACTATGTCTAAAGCTTTAACTCTTCCACCTCTTGCTTTAAAGTCAGATTGATATGGATTTAGCTTATAGAAGTCGTAGTGCTCTTGTATGTTTTAATAATATTATTAAATGTTGGTAATCTTTCAGAGAATATGTTAAACTATTCATAAATACAAAACTAGAATGTTAGGTGAACTTTACAATAATTTACCTAAGCCTTTTCATATTTAATGTACATGTTTTTAAAAATAGAATACATTTACTTTTTTTTTGTTATGAGGAAAAAGGTGTGCTTGTTCCTACACTAAAAACACTGGGGGATTGCATGTACCAAGGCTTTGAAAATATTTTTGGGGTTCCCATTCGCTCACCTACTAAAAGCCTTGTGGAGTGCAGGGTGAGTCATGCAAACATGGTTAAACTGTTTGCGCCAAAGTTTCAAAACTTTGTTTGGGGCAACAATGAAAAGAGCCGATTGGTGTGACACAGATCTACGGTCCATCTGATAAGTGGGTTGTGGGTGTGAGTTGAAATTGGGCTTTTCAAATTGGGAAGAAAAGAAATGTATGACAGGGGAAAGTGTGTGAAATTACTTTGTTGGCTACAATTACTTTAATGTTGATCATTTTGCCTTTGCAGGTGAAGTTGGGTTTCTGGCTGAAGACTGAAGAATCAACGTTGCAGTGACACGAGCGAGACGGCACCTGGCTGTAGTGTGTGACTCCTGCACTGTACGACACCATGACTTTCTGAAATCACTGGTGGATTACATGACGGAGAAAGGGGAGGTGCGGACTGCATTTGAATACCTAGATGACATTATCCCTCAGAACTACACCCGTGAGCCCTCCCAGGATGAAATGAAGGAACAAAGCAAGGCCAAAGACCCCTCCGGAAAACCGAGGGAAAAGAAGCAGCAAGGAAGCCAAAGAGAAACAGACCGCAACAAGAGCAGTAGTACCAACAAGAACAGCTCTGATACTGCAAAGCCACTTAACTCACGAAGAGATGAAGCCGTGGAGGGCATGGCAATTAAAGACAATTACGGAGAGTTAAAAGCCAGGATTTTAGACTATCTTGAAGACCCTAATAAGAAAAGACTGGATTTCCCACCATCGTTGAACTCGCACGATCGGATGTTGGTGCACCAGATTTCAGAAGAACTGGGACTTACACACGAGAGCACAGGGGAGGGCAAGGAGAGATACATCACTGTTTCCAGGCCGCACAATTTTCAGAGGAATTCTAAGGCAAGCACAGAAATGAAAGTCCAAGAATCGGTCGAGAAAACCAAACAAGAAGATACAGAAGAAAGGGAAGAGAAGGAAGTGCCAAAGGCTACTGAGTGTACAGCTAAAGTGGACTTGAAGACATTGCACTTGGAACGAATGCAGAGAGAGCAAGCGAAAAGAGAAGGCTATGCTGAGTCACGGACACCAAGCAACCACGCTGACAAAGTCCTCAGAGAAATCAAAAAGTGCCAGCAAGGGTAGGTGCAGTTTTACTAATAATGTGTATTTTAGTATACACACTTTTTAATACACAATGGAATGGAATAGTAAAACACAAGTTTGTCATTTTTAAACAGTAGGAGTGCTTTACAATCAATTTCACCATTACATGGTTAATTACTTTGGTTTTATGCTTGTAATGCAATAAATACTGGTATAGATTTTTCAAGTTCAACGCAGCAGTATACAGTAGTTAAAAAATTGTTAAATGTTGCGTCCTGATTCCTAATCCCTTCCTGTGCTGTAGGTCACGTGATTTGATTACAGCTAGAGCATACTGTAGGAGTTCAATTGGCCTGTAGCACAAGAAGTGATGAGGTACTAGGAAGAAGAAGAAATCTTTATCCTACTGTACAGCGTTGTATTTTAAATACCTGCATATCCTGGATAAAAACACAAAAAAAACAATACGATCTTCAACAGAGCAAATGTATTTTAAAGCCCTGGTTAGCACTTTTCATGTCCCTATCACCATTGATTTGATGGCCACACTGTGTATTTCATACATGCTTGATTGTCAGATTCTAATTGCAGTTTTGTGTTTGTGTAGGAAAGGAATCCACTAAAGGGGCTGACATTGCTGCTGCTGCCACTGCTGACACATATTTTGACGACCTCATTGCTGCTGTTGTAAAAGCTGATAGCATCTGTGGATTTTCCAAGTGCAAAGCCATATTCTGGGAAAATAATTGGCTAGACTACATTTATGTAAAAAAAAATTAAAAAATTAAAAACATTTAAGGCCATTAAAATCAGATGAGATTTATAGCAATTGGTAAATGAAATGTATACTGTTCTGTACTGTGAAATCACATTTCTCTTTTTGAGACCATTGACCAGTGACCTTCGCGTTTTTTAAAATGATGAGTCAATGAACTGCAACACCAAATGAAGTTTAGTGCCTTTAAACATTTGGGAAGCAGAAAGAAGATTAAAGTAATTGGTTTCAACTTCATTAAAATAAATCCAATGGTATCTCTAACGTAAAAACAGAATTGTAATAGTGTTATTGCAAGTAATTAGTAGCAGTTTGCACAAAGCTCATTTTGTTTTTGAGGGATGCATTTCACCCTAGATTCTATAGGATCCTCATTAAATCGTGTAAAGCCAGTTACTACAACTATGGCCAAAAGTTTTGCATCACCTTCAATTTTAGGATTGAGACATTAATTAAAAAAATAACTATATGAACACAATTTAGTTTGTTTATTTAACATCATGTAATCCAAATAAACTACAAAATGATATCGCAAAAGTCTACCAGAACCATAGTACAGTATTTTAAATTGTCAAATGTTTTTATTATTGTTAGTTTTTCATTAAAACTACAAACGGTATGTAGTTCAATATGTTAGCGTAACATTATTCAGCAGGTTTCATTTGACTTTGAAGCAAAATGAGTTAATTCTATAGGGTGATGCAAAACATTTGGCCATAGCTGTATATTCATTTGTGTTTACAGAGTGATTTGCTTTCATTTTCATCATGTCACTTAAAATTGCATTTTGAGCTTTGTTGGAAGTGAATATTTAGGCATGATCACATAAGAGGAAATTGATTTGCATTGATGTATTTCACATTCAATTAATGTGAGCTCCGAATGTGCCTCTGGGTATTGCAGATTGTGTGTAATTTAAATGACTGTGAAAGTCGAAACCTTGTCAGTAATACTGGCTAGCAGCATTATGAGTGAGGGTATTATATTATAAATAGTTTAAACTTCATGTATAACACTATGTAATACAATTTTTGTTCCTGGGTAGTAAGTGTTATTTCCTAATTGCTTATGCCTCAAAAGTATAGAAAATGGCTATTATTCCCCACAAACTTTGCTTTTGTGACCAGGACAGTGATATTTTGAAATTTACCTATTTCCAATGAGAAAACGGGCGAATTTGTGTCTTTTCGTTCACATAAAGTCAGAAAAAAACAACATATGAATCCAAATTAACATGTATTTATACTAAAGTAATACAAAAATGACTACAAAAGATTTAGAAGTGAGTAGTCTTTTTGGTTGGGCTAGTATGGGTTTCTCTCCTCAGCTCCACCTCTGAAATTGTCATCTGGATCTACAACGTCTTCCTCGCTCTCTGACTTGCTGCTCTCTTCTAAAGACGGCTGCTCTCTCTCCGGAGGAGTGGGTACGGGGAGCTCATGGCAGTGTGGCACCGGGGCGATGGATGAAGGAAGGTCCGGATACGTGATAGCAGGTGCATTCTTGCCAGTCCGACGTTTGGAAGGGTCCACCATGCAGAAGTAGCTGTTGCTTGAATGGTCAGTGGGTTCCCGCCAAATTCTTGGGATAGCGAACTTCATGGCTCTCTTTTCCCCTCTGTACCATCCTACAAAAATACATTTATTTCACCCATGACTAATGTGTAAGAGATTCTCGCAACATTTTTCATATATGATATATTTTTTCAATAACATTGAAAATTGTAAAACATTTTTAAATTAAAAACTTTTACAATTTGAAAATTTTAACAAATTTTATAACATAAAATTCCGAGCAACAATTGTCCATCTTACCTTCCAGAGTTTTTTTGCAGTGCTCGCAGGTGAAATGAGGTGCCCAGGGTTTGTCTTGATCCCCGACAGGCATGCCGAAATATGCCTTGTAGGCCTCACACATCTTAGCAGATGCTTCCACGGAGTACTTTTTCGCTCTTGTCTTGATAAATTGGCCGCAGACATAGCAAAATGCGTCTGCCGGATGCTTGCGGCCTCTTGATGTCATCTCAGAAAAATGCAGATATGTATCCACTTAGGCAGCTGGAACTAAACTGAACTGGTGGGCTTAAGGCCCCTGTATTTATACTACTATTTATATTACTGGAAAGTTCTAGAAGTTACTCTAAGTTTACTCAGCACTGAATCTATCTGGAATGTTCCGGAAAATAGGTAAATTTCAAAATATCACTGTCCTGGTCTCAAAAGCAAAGTTTGTGGGGAATAATAGCCATTTTCTATACTTTTGAGGCATAAGCAATTAGGAAATAACACTTCCTACCCAGGAACAAAAAAAAAAAAAAAAAATTGTTACACAGTGTAATCAACCAATATCCTTATCGAACATCAGCAACAGGAATCGATGACATTGAGAACGTTTCATGTTGAAAACAAATTCCTTGAAATGCAACTGAAAACATGCACGTGCAAATAGACAGTGGGATTTCTCATCGCAAAACAAATAAATGAACGCTTGAATCGGTTTCGCGCAAAGAAAGCACGTGTTATTGGGTAGCTAGCTACCTGAGGTTCCAAATAGTGTGATTAATTTATCAAGCCATGATCAATTATCAATTTCATTGTTACATCTCTAATCATATACTCGTCATTCGTTGCACAAGTGTTACCGTGTTAGTATCAGAAAGTCTGCCTCACTGTACTCTATTGCATTGCTACTTTCACAGGCCAGAACCTTGCATCTTATTAATGCATATTGCTTGCACTGCATCTACTGCATATTGGTTAAGATTTATTGGATTGTTTTTACTGACAAGGCTTTCTACATTTAATTGCAGGAAAGCATTCTTGTTCACGAAGTTGAAAAGTCAACTCCTCAGCACTAATTAGCTTAGCAGGGTACATGTTGGATCAGCGGAATTACTATTTGAAAAAGGTCATTGGCAGGGATGCTGAAACTGAAGCTGTACTTAGTTTAATTACCTGTCTCAATAAAACTGAAGAGCACTTTGTTTCATGCTTACAGAATGGATAGACAAACCATGGGAAATAAGCAAAGATTAATTTGTGTTGCGCAAACTTCTTCCCAAAATGTTTGTCTAATTTATATAACCAGATTTATTAGTACGATTGATTGAATGTTTTGGATAATGATTAAGTCCGATTATTGAGTGAGTCAGGGGTGAAGATAGGTGATTGGCTTGACAGCTTGGATATCTCTACTGCATATGAAACTGATCAACGCGACTCCTCATGATTTGTATTGCCATCTAGCACATCATTGAAACATATTAGAAATTTGTGTTTCTGTCTTGGAGACCATTCCCTTCATCAACACGCTTTGTCTGCTGCTGAATTACCCCATTCATTTAAAAAACAACATTCTGATGTCCGGTGCTGTGAAAATAAACATCAAAGCAGACAATTATGAAATCTGTGTTAAAATAACTTTGATAACAGATGGAATTTAAGAAACCTTTATAACTACAACACCACAGTCAGTGGTTATCAAAATTTGCTGGTTGGATTTGTACTTAAATCTCAGCCTTTTCAGAAAACCCTTAGTTAACATTGGAAACCCGGGCATGCATTGCATTTTGAGGGAGGCAGGTACTGTAATTCATATTTGATTCAGAATTGTCATTGGTGTGTATTGATCTATAGTTGTTGATGAATAGGGGTAATCCCAGCAATGAAGTAAAGAAAGCCCAGTGAAACCAAGAATATATCAAATGATGATGATATCCCAACTGCTCCAAAATACACACTGCTTTGTAGAGGCTCACCAAACAGTCTGATACAGGTGGCCATCCCTGTGTTTGTTCTTGTTGACTGACATAGTACTTCCTATTGGCGTATCCAATCTCCCACAACAAAGTGCAAAAGTGGTTGTGGTAAACCATTTTATATTAAACAGATACATCATAGATAGGTACATAGGTAATCAGCAGGAATCCAACCCAGTTCGCTTGCATGGAGAGGCAGCATTTAATCCACTCAACCATTGATCTTGTTTTTTCATTAACAAGAAGCATTAAGCTGGTCTAATCAATTGCATCTATTGATTTAAACGCTGAATAAAAAAAAAATGGTAAAGTAACATTAATAGATCTGTTCACGTTGCACCAATAGCTGACCCAGAGAAAACAGTATTGATAGGAACAGGAATTTAATCATGAATGGTACTGCAATACATAGCTTTTTAATATGAGGAACTTATTTTAATTTAGTTTTTGCTCACCAAAAGCAGTTTAAACAACACTTTTATAAAATACTAGTCTGTTTTGTGAATCAAAAAATTATAATAATTTTAAAAATACTGTACAGGAATTAATACGGTAAGAATGGGTAATATTAAACCAATCTAGCAAGTTATTTAATGATTCTTAGTTTAAAAGATAAAGATCATGGTACTGGAGCCAACAAAAGACAGGAAAATAGATCTGAACCTTTCAGAAACTTCACCTTCACAATTAATTTAGTTGCGGCCCCTTGAGATTATGTCCTATAACTGTAGTGGTTGGGCGACATATATATCTATATAAACAAAACTTTCAAATTTAAAAATTGGACACTGGCATAAACCACAGCATACTGATTTTGACTGTTCAGCACAAAGCACATTTTTGTTTTCTTGTAATGGGCACTTTTTGCTTTGACCAAGGTCGCATTTGACATTCATGACATTAGTGTAAGGTGTTGAAACATTTTATTCACATCAGAATTCTGTTTCAGTTTGCGAAAGGTGTTGGATTAGTCTTCTAGGAAACAGAGGAAGAAGAGGTACGATTTGAATATGTCGTTGGATAAGTGAATATTGCCCAAATCTATTTTAAGAAGTGGTGTTCAGCAACATTTCTCAGTTTTTGTCTCGTAAATGTTGAAAAATATTTTTAGTTCATACTGAATTTCTTTTTGTTTTTATTTCTGAATTATTTTTTAATCTATACAGAAGATTTTACTGGAAAAAATGTGTATGTGGACTTTAGGCAATGTAACTTTTATTCAAAAGTTATATTAAGTAGGGTGAAAATTAGTTATGTAACCTAGTGATAATAACCAAACTGATATTATCAAGAGCTTGTCCCTACTCAATCCTATTACTTTATATTCTGTCCAGGACACTGGCGATTAAATTAACAGGGGTGATATTAAGTGTGTTACAATATATTCCGTTATACTATACCTATTTGTAATAGAAACACGTTTTTCCCAGACGTAGTTCCCCGACTGTTATTTTTTTTCTCCTGTGATACATGCAATCTCTCTAGTCCTGTTACTGCACACAAGGGAAATACTAGATTGGAACTCGACAGGACAACTCAAATGAAATCCAATTCTTTATTAGGGAACAGGACCTTCGTTGACCTTTCAAATGGCTTAATTTCCCATCACAGAGCTCCCTGTGGAATCTCCAGCAAAGATCGGCAATATCACACACCCAGGACACAAACCTACCCTCCCCTGACCCGTATGACTCTCCCTGCACACAACAAAGCCATGCTTTTACCAGGGGTGCCTCGGAGACCCTCTGCTGTTTATTCTGAATATTGATTTGCAGCAGCATAGTAGACTGCCATAGCCTTTTTTTTTTTTTTTTTTTTTTGCTTGACAGAGATATCATTTAGCAGCTAGGACCACTTGTTTAACATCCAGTGCTATGATACTTGTGTTTCATGTAAGTGACACAAGTAAAAGTTTTAGAAATATCACAGTAAACACATACAAATACTACTTGACAAAAGCAAATTTCAGATTTTTTTTATTTAAAAATACTCAACACAACAACATTTGCTTGGTGACACATTCCATAAAAGTCTTTAGATAAATCTGCAAAATTCCATGCATTGAAAAACTATTAATACTCTCTAGTTCATAAAATGAAGGGCTTGGGGCAAGATAATGGAAATCCAGAAATCATTACTGAGATAACAATATCAGTGACATACTAGCCTACAGTGCTTTCTTCAACTGTCAATTGTGGGACTGAATCAGGACGTGTCAATATTAAACTGTAGGCAGCTGTGTACACACAGCAAGCCCCAACAGACATGTGCTTGTTTTCAGCTTTGCAGGACAATATCTTTTGTTTAGTCATTTTTAAATAGCCTGTTTTCTTTGTAGCAAATTAAATGTGTGTAGATGACAGTTCACACTAAATCAAGAACTGTCTTGTTGAAAAAAAAACCAAAAAAAACATTTAATTAACACATTTTCTAAAATTTAGTCAAACAAATTAAGTTTAATTAAATAGCTGTTAGGTTAGTGATGAGTGCATCAATTTGATCAAACCAAAGATCTGATTCTTCAGTTTTTTCAAAACCTGTCTGAGTTACCATTATCTAGTCATGACCTCTGTCAGTTATGAACATCCACACTCTAAAAACATTGCTCCATTCACGGTAGATTTGGCACGTCTCAAAGTAAAGTAGAAAAGTCACAACCAAGTTTTAAAATGAACCTGATTTTTCTATATATTTATTTATTTTTCCTGCACACCTTTTCTGGACCTTTTCTAATAGAGGACACTGTTATTTTCTCTAAATACAAGTTTATAATTCGACTGGCTCCTTTTCAATATTTATTTTTCACTGGGTCACAAAATACTAATAAACTACTCACCTTTTAGAGTAATGTATTTGTCATGATGTGCCAATGAAGAACACCAGTCAAATGCATACTATTAAGGTGACTGACTTATTACAGTGTCTTGTGAGGTCCTGAAAAATAAAAGATCTAAAAAGGTGCAAGCCCATTAAAATTAATTTAGCAATTCTATCAAAACAATGGATTACTACTACTACTACTACTACTACTACTACTAATAATAATAATAATAATAATAATAATAATAATAATAATAATAATAATAATAATAATAATAATAATAATAATAATAATAATAATAATAAATAGTGGTACTAAAATCAAATTTATTCAGCTCTCTATTGTAAATAACATTGAGGTCATAAAGGTGTATTATCTTTGTTTAGATTATCAAAGTAAATCAATATTATTTTAAATGCCTGCTTACCATCACTATACTGGTACTGAAACGTGTCCCAGATGAAACGCCTGACTCTCCATTATAACCTTTTTTTTTTATACAACACAATATCTACTGCTAGTTTCAAAAGATAATAAAAGTAGAAGGATTTAGAAAAAAATAGCCTTTTATTTTTCCACATTATTATTTTTGCCCCCTATACACCAATGTAGTTTTATTGTAAGAATTAGGCACCATGCAAGAAGATATTTGTATTTGGAGTGAAGTGGGGAGGATGTTAATTCCTGCGGAGTGGATGCCACATGGAAACAGGCTTCCTCAGAGTGACCAGCATCTGTTTCCAGTGGGTGATTCCCATCCCGCTGGCTTCGGGCCCGATGATCACGTGACCTATATTGTCAGCTCTGCCATCTTCACAGTACTCCGCCACTGTGACTCTGAGTGACAGGTCCTGCGGGAAGACAAGAAACGTTTCATATATTAATTAAGGGATCATGACACTGCTGTGGCGTGTTAGAAGGTGAAAATGGAAGTCCCGAGTCAATAAAGCCAGAGAGAGATCAGTTTCAATATTACTGAGGAACACGACAAAGCAAAGTCATTAAAGTGTATTTATTTACCTAAGTTTGTCTGAAACAGTCCATTGAAAGGGTGAACTTTTTGAGGCAGGGCAGTGGTTTTAGAGAAGGTGTTGTTAATTAGTTTAATACTTTCTGTTACTGAGTTAAGAGAGAGCGGTTGTTGTGTAAGATAGGGTTATAGGACGGCAAGCGTCTGGGTGTAAGGGTATATTGGTACGAGTAGAAGTGAATGGAGGAATGGTTTCTGTGCTCAATATAACCCATACACAGTTGCTCACAGTCCTATAACTATTATATACTGCTTTATTGTTAATATACAAGTACAAAAAATCCAGCTATATTTGTTTTTTAATTCATTAACAACTTCAGTTTAGTCCATTGTGATTTCCATTGAAAAAAAGGTTTATTAAGAGAATACTGTTCAGTGGCTGATTCTGACGTCATCATTTTGAAGTGACTTTGCAGCTAAAACAAATTCCGAGAATTCAGTTATGATTTTTTTAAATCAGGTGATGTCAACTGTACCAATAGTAAGAATAAACCACTTAAAAGTCAATATGGTACGGTTGATGCCATAAGATGTTGTTTTTTTTTGTGATGTGTCACGAGTAGGCAAATCTTGCACTGTGATTGGCTGTAGCATGAAACACATTGTTGGTTTTATAGCTCTGAAGGCTGAATGTTTTGATTGTCTTCAGGGAATGGAAAGGGAGCTGTGGTGATGCATATAAAACTACAGGGTGTCCCATTACCGGCATAATTGATAATACTGTCTCTCTATTTCTGTCAGGTGTAAAATGTCTCAAAGCAGAGAGGGACGAGTTCACATTTTGATGTGTGGTGTAGATCAATGTGTGACTAATTAACAGACATGTGCTAAATCGGCTTAATACAGTGCTCCACATTTCTATAACAGCTCTTTATAGCGCAGAACCAGTTATAACATGACATGGATTCTATTGCACTAGCACTTTTATTCACCTTATGTGACGGAACACAAATAGCACAGTCTCATAACTATGGCTATGGCCTTCAGCATTGTAATGGGAAAGCACTGTATATAATATTGCCTATGATGCAGGATTCTTTGAGTAATGTTGTCATTCATTTAGGAAGTTTTGAAACCTATCAGCTCTTTCAAAGACTGTCAGATCTGCAACAGGGAGATGCAGCCAGTAATTCTAAAAGTTTGTGCTACGTAGTGCAGGAACGTCACGATAAAAAATTAGCCCCGGCTGAAACCCAACACTTTGTACTGAAGGTCATTTCAGTCTTCACTAGCGTTCAGTCACTACATGTTAGATGTTTAATGAAGCTCAGAAAGACAAACCCACAGAGGCAGGATCTGTGTGACGCATCGCCTTGTCTCCCATCGCAATGCGTTTGCACAACACTACACTAGCGTTTAATGCTACTGTATGAGAACCTTCATTTCCAGTAAACTGTGTATAAACTTATCCTAGTTATTATAAAACAACCCTTATAACTGGTAATGATCTGGAAGTAGGCCTCTACCAAATAGAATAAAGCACACATACTAGTGTTGGCAGTTTTAGCTAACTTCTTATATTTCAGTGCTACAGAGTTGAAGGGAAATACATCTGACAAACAGTATTATTCAAGTCAAATATATGTTTATTTGTATAGCTTAGAAAAGAATAACTTGAAATGGACAGAGTTATAAGCTCCGGGCTGCAGCAAGATCAGACTGAGCACCAGACACTACAATCCTTAGAGTTTTTAGAATTGCCTGCTCACACTAGCGATGTATTTGGAATGTAAGTTTTGTTACTCTTTGTCCCTCTTCAACGTGACACTCCAGTTCTACCAAGCAACAGTTTTTAAGAAGGTAGAAACCTTCCTGTGCATAAACCCATATGCCCCCTCCTTCATGAGAGGCCCTCTTGCATTTGTGAAATAAAGTAACCCACTCAGATTCTCTGTTGTAGACAATAACATTTCAAGAATAATCCATTGTAATATATAAACTACTACAACATTCCTACAGAGTGTATAATCTACCGGATCTCATTTTGGAATTTTGCATTCATTCAAATCCAACAACAGAATACAGTTCCGAATTATGCTGCATTGCTAGGCTTGATCTAAAAAAAGGTAATTGTACAAATTCAGCTGTTTAATGTTATGGTTAAATAATTTCTTTTCAATGGCGTGTTCTTGTAATATGAAATGAATACTCCATGAAAGTTTATGGAGTGCTGTGTTTATTTCACCTATGAAGATGACCATAACCACATTCTGATTACTGTAGCATATACTGAATGAATCGGAATACAAAAAAATTAAAACAATCTTGATTGAAGACTTTTTGAATCCAAACAGTGACTTGGTAAAATGAGCCAGATTTATGTTAATTTAATTAATTAAAAATGTATTTAATTTTATTTAAATGATCTTATTTGAATGATTATTTTAGATAACTTGGATAACCAGAAATAGAAAATTAATCAAGTATTCGGTGAAAGGGCAAACTGTATAACACATTTTATGTTTTAAACATATCTAACATTACTATGAAGAGGTGCTATCCCTTCTGCAGTGCTGTTTCAACGCAGATCCTGGTTGTGTCTGTGACTTACCTGCAGCACAATGGCTGGTACTGAGAAAATCATGGCCTCATTAAAGATGGGATTGTTCTCATCTCTCTTCACAGCCGTCTTCTTCTTGCTAATTTTCCTATTGTCTTGGAGGACATAAACTTTGACAAATGGATCTGTTTATGGAGGAGAGTCAGAGAGAAAACTGAGTCATTTACACATTAATGATCTCCTTTATCTGGCCACACAAGATGCTTCATTCAAATACATACATAAGATGCTGAAACTGAAATAGTTATCCTTGGATAACCTTTCTAGAAAGTTACTTAGTGCTGTTAATGTCCTTCAACTGACTGCTGTAAAATAAAAATCACATGTAGTAAAAAAATGGTATTTTCCAATAAGTAATGTGTTTAAAGATCGTGTTTTTCAAGACATTATTGGCAAACAGCCATAATCTAGTCAGTAAAAGCTTTTAATAAGCCTTGATTTTCTTTGCAGGTATGGTAAGATGCTATATAAAATTGTTGCTATAAATGTTTAGTTATATTATTTGTCCCACAGTTCATTTTTGGCAGGTAATAAATTGACAGGTAATAAATTACCTAATTTTAAATAAAAACAACTTCATTTTCCCTTGTTTTTTTCATACATTCTCATGATAAAATGCTTTATAAAATATCTGACAGTTCTGAAAATAGGGATGTTTTGGGGTATTTTGGTATACAGACCATGGCTTGGGCAAAATCTTGTAACACCTCAATAGTAGAAGATATTTGAAATCTGATTTTTTAAATTTGAAATCCTCATAAAATTTTGCATCTGTCATATGCTAAAAAATACTGTTTATTATACATTTTCCAAAATTTTTTTGGGCGGTGCAGTTTATATATAAAAAAGATATAATACATTCCACAATAAAAATACATTATATCATTGGAAACGGCTACTAACGGCCTTTCTACAGATATATTGGGTTTTAATTTCTGATGTAAGTTTGCCCAGCTACAAGCGCTAAATGTAAAGTGGTCATATTCAAGCCTAAATATGGTCATTCTACCTAGGCGTCAAAGGGTTAAAGTAGCAGAACATTCTACTGCCAAGCAAGTATATCGTAGAGAATGTAACTAAAATCCCCAACTCTGCAATATATTCCAATTTATGTGGGCATGTAGTGTCATGAGATCCACTAGACCTATATACAGTAAACTGTGAGAGTTGTGTGCAACTATTCAGAAACAATCAAAAGAAAACCACAGGGATTCAACCAGCTTGTTTCTCATCAAAAGCCTGCAGACGTATCACGTATTGTGATAAGTTTTACAGTGTCACCTGTCACCTGTTTTCACAACGTGTCTGGAGCTATCTAGCAAGTCACTTTAATTTGGCCAGTTAGTGCATAACAGTGCATTCTATTTGGCACTGAAACATCAAACCAAGAATAGACTATAAGTAGACATGCCCATCTTGAGATCAATATTTGTTTTCGGTTCAGTAGCAATCCATTGGGCTAACTTTCGAAAACCTAAAAATCAATAGACAATTACAAGCACATGTACCCTGTCACAGTTGTTAGCTTTTATATCTGTCATGGATTGCAGTTCCCAAAAGGATTTCAGAATAGGATGTGACGTGAATACAGACTGTAAAGAATGGGAAACACCCCAGAATATAACAACCAATCTATCTAAGTGTGGCCTGGAGTCACTGCTGACGACACAAACACTGAATACAAGTACTGTATTGAGCAAGCTGTATCAGCCAGAACAGTGCGTCTACTATCATCTCTGAATGAACGTGCCAATCACGACTGGAACTTTTTTATATTCTAGTCAGCGCTCCAGATAAGGTTTTGGGTCATTGAGTAATTTGCTTCCCAATTTAGATACTATGTGAGTAAAATACAACATTACCTTGAAGTCATGAGTACTTTCAATAAATACTGTACATACTTTAATGCTAACTTATGGGGTAGGCATTAACTACAGCCTTACATATTAACTGTAATGTTACTTTGAACTACTGTACAACAACCTAGTCTTAAAATGAAAACAACAATTATTCTTATTTGCTTTATTGACCACAAACAATATGGCTGTGAAGCAAAAAACAGATTTTTTTCCCCCAATGCTGCAGATGGAATATGCACACTTATATTTACTATATTTCTAAAAAAAAAAAAAACTTTACCGATTACTGCCCTAATGCAAATAAAGAAATGACTCTCTCCAAACACAGAATATTGTATTTATTATATATGTTTACCGTCAACAATTTTGGTAGGTTAGTTGAGGGGGATTAAGACAGCGCAGACAAATTTTAAGGATCAAGAATCCAGTTGCTTATTCACCAGTCACAAACAAGCTTCGTGAGTGAGTGTTTTGTATTAATTATTTTAACCTGGTTAAGTGTTTCTGGCAATTCCGAGTCAGGCTACAATTATTAGCTGTCCCAGCATTTCCATTCCCTAGTTATATTCACAATTGACTATTGAGACGCCGGGAGCCAACGCAGTTTTAGAAACTTCATACCATGCGGACTCAAGCCATGCCGCTAAAGTGCTGTGTGTATTCTTTACACATTCAATTTAAATATCATGCGCAATTCAGATTTTTTCAATGCGGAAAACACCCAGTACACATCTTATCTGGAGCGCTGATTATATTATCACATAAGATTAAAAATAGTAAAACATCTCATAGGTTTGCATGAAACTGCCAATTGCTTCAGGGAACCCTAATGGTTTCGTCACACAGATCAGGAGCCGCCCGGCACTGACCTGCACTATTCTTCCCATTTGTCCACACCAGATTTTTGGCTTTGGCCACCACGACCGTTAGCCTCTCCGCAGTTGGCAGGTAGCTGAGTGAAAGCAGGATTTCACCCACTGAGTCGACTGCCTTTCAAAACACAAGCAGACAGTTCTGGTTAGGGACTTGTGGTGCAACACAGACATACAATTAGGACATAATTCTCATTTTGGAATCCTGACTGCTATTCAAGTCACTAATTCAGAGCTTGACCTAAGGAAAGTACATCTCAAAACTCAGCTGTTTAAGCATTTTTTTTTCCTTTCACTTATATAAAACAGAATACTTCTGAACAATCGTGGAGTGCTGCTGTGTTTATTTCACTCATGAGGATGGCGTGTCAATCATTCACCTCAATTGTGGAATAACAATAGTGCCCCTTAATATGAGTTTAAAAATGTCCAATAATTATCAAGGGCAGTGTTCTCCAACAATCTTAGTTGGAGCTTCAGAACTGAGAAAAATTACAAACATCATAAAAACAGGTAAGCAGCAGGGGAGTGTTTTCACCTAATTAATGTGTTTAACAATACGTACGTAGAGGGATATTCAATTGATATACATGGTGTCGGCCTATAGGCTGCCACTGTATAATTAATGAATTACATGGCCATTATGAAATAGATATAATCCAGGACAGCATGTTAGTCTCTTGAATTGATTCAGGTTTGTTAAAATATGATCAAAAACTCCAGACAGCTCTTATTTGAATGTTTTAAATGACATCAATATTTAGATGCACCACTGTTTGGATCAATTGAATAGAATAGGTGTATTCAATCAGAAAATAGAGCTCAGTTCCACAGTGACACTCAGTCAAACTTTACAGAAGCACAGTAAAAACGGGTTTTAAAATAAAAGCCTATTGAATGTTAATACATTTTGGGCATATTTGCTTACGCAGTGGTGTCTACGGGACCTCTCAAGTTTGCTTGAATAGCGCCTATCTGTTTCGACTGAATCCACAGTAGAATGTAGAAAGCTATAATTAAAACAGGTTGTTCCGAATGTACCTTATTGACATCCTGCAAGTAGAGCCAGGCATTGAAAGGTCGAATGGACAGGTCCAGGTCAGACAGCTTCAGCTCTGCCACCCCTGTGCTGATGTTCCTTTCATCCTCGTCGACGCCGAACACAGAGAAGCGCAGGCTGTTCTCTTCCAAGGCAGAGGGGTCCAAGGCAATGGAGAACTTCTCGTCAAAGAGCACTGAAAAAGCATTCCTTTGTATCTGTGCCAAACAAACAAACGCGGCCAAAGAATACAAATCAGCTATACAGAGCTTCCAGACCTCTGCAGATAGCAATAACTGGGAAGACAGTATTCATCCAATACATTGAAAGCGCATATATATATATATATATATATATATATATATATATATATATATATATATATATATATACAGTACTGTGCAAAAGTTTTAGGCAGGTGTGAAAAAATGCTGTAAAGTAAGAATGCTTTCAAAAATAGACAGAGCCCTGATCTCAACATCATCGAGTCTGTCTGGGATTACATGAAGAGAGAGACGCAACTGAGGCTGCCTAAATCCACAGAAGAACTGTGGTTAGTTCTCCAAGATGTTTGGGCCAACCTACCTGCCGAGTTCCTTCAAAAACTGTGTGCAAGTGTACCTAGAAGAATTGATGCTGTTTTGAAGGCAAAGGGTGGTCACACCAAATATGGATTTGATTTAGATTTTTCTTCTGTTCACTCACTTTGCATTTTGTCAATTGATAAATATAAACTATTAACATGTCTATTTTTGAAAGCATTCTTACTTTACAGCATTTTTTCACACCTGCCTAAAACTTTTGCACAGTACTGTATATATATATATATTTTTTTTTTTGAACAAATGTTTTTTTATTTATTTAAAGAGAAAAGAACAACATGGAACAATACATAACACAACATAATATAAAAACACAAACACAAACTGCCCCCCCCCATTGGTGCCCCCTTTCCTCTATGGGATTTCATCCCACTGGATCTTATAATAATGACCTGACAATGGTCGCACCTGCACTCCATGCCTCCACAGTTCCCCCCCTGACACCATGGATTCGAGCAGTAGACAGTTCCATATGGATAATGTCAAGGAAAGTGAGGAACCAATGTTGCCAAGGGAGGGAGTGGGGCGGCTCCTAGCGGAGCGCCAGTAACTTTTTAGCTGCTGTGAGGCCAGCCAAACAAATCCTGTTCTGCTGCCATGAGAGATCGAGAGTACAGTCATCATTCAGGAGAAGGACCCGAGGAGAACATGGAATATTCGTGTTAAGAATAGTAATATTTATTTATATTTTTATATATATATATATATATATATATATATATATATATATATATATATATATATATATATATATATATATAATTTCATGAAGAGTCTACATTTTTGTCTTCTTTCTTTTTAATAAAATGTTCTCAATGTATCAATTTTTGACAATCATCACTTGTTTGATATTGGTTACTGATTGCACAATCTTCTGTCAAATAAAACAAAACAAAAAGCAAAGCCTCTTTCTGCTATTAAATGTACCTCGGCTAAACGAACCAAACCTACGCTACCTTTAGCTACAGTATTATTTATTAATAGACAATCTACCCACACACAGAGACGCACATAATATATTGCTTTTCATGCAACTTAATACATTATATTACAAGAGAAAAGCCACAAAAGTTTCCACAGTTTAACAAGCAAATACAATGGATTTGTCAGTATTTTAAAATCAAATACTAACTCCATATGTGCCATCAGAAACTGTGCTAAAAATGCAGTATATTTGGAAATTGGAATATTACACTAATGTAAATCATATAAACTAAAAAAAATTTGAGTGTTTAACATGCAGTCAACATTTTTCTCCTGTTCTACGAGTATTTTAGATCTGAGCTGTAACATTCACCCCCAATGAGCTGCAGATCACACCAGACTAGCATTGTGGTTTCTGTTAATGGAGGAGGACATTGTGGAAATTCGTAATTCCTTTCTGAATCTTTTTAAGATTCTATCTGAGTAAAGTTATAACAGTTCACATCCATCCCTGTCTCCGTGGTAACAACACATTTGTCATGCCAAGCCTGTTTTAATCAACCCAAAGCTAAGAACATTTCACAGATGGGGCCGTTATTTTCCTCTGGCTGCGTTTACATCTTACTGCCATGCTTACTAATCCAAACAAGCCTCAAATTAAAAGTGTTGGAATCAACTGCAAAAATAAATAACAATTTGACTGTCAAAACCACTGTTTATATCGCCTGCTGTACTAAGTGCATTGGAGAAACTGGAAATGGATTCTAAAGGATACTCACAGCACAAATATGATTGCATCACTTCGATATTAGTCTCAGCCACAATAAGCCAGCAAGTTAAATGATTTAAATCTACACGGCAAGCCTGTATTGGGGAATAACTCCACTCAAGCAGAAGGCTACTGCAGTCTAGGAAAGATAACGACACCCAGAACAGCAGGCTAATAGTGGTTTTGGTATTTATTTTTACTATAAGATACTAATATTGTGTTTTATTCCTTATTTGTTACCATTTATTCACTGAAATAATTCCTGCTGTTCCCTAATGGCCTGTGGAATCTCGGCTGAGACATCTTCCCTTAAAATGCAGCGGTACCACCTTGTAAGGGTGAAAAAAGAACAGGTTTGTGTTAAAAAAGGGTTGCTAAATATATACACTTGTATTTTCAATACTATACTAAATCGGTTTTAGATAATCTTGCACTTCCTTGGTCATTTAACAGACCAAGAAAGTGAATGAGCATGAAATTGTACACACGGGTTCAACATCTTCTTTCCTGTCATTAACCAACCAGCTACTGCTTCCCCTAATGACTGACATAGTTTACAGTCCGTAACATAACTCTAGAGACACTGCTGAGGTGAAATGACCGCTGAAGTGAAACAGTAACCGAGTACAAACTTTCTTAATGTAGTGTAGTATTCAAAGCCTTGACTAATATACAGTCGAAGTCTCCTAGTTTGGAGCGAACTCAATTCTAGACACAGATCACAAAGAAAGATGTAATGGAAGTATTTCCCTAGAAACTACCTAGTTGATCATTAAAAGTAGCTGCAGTACAGTGTGTTTCTGTCCGTGTTTGAATGATATTTTTAAACTGCGTGCGAGGTGCTTTAAGAAAAAGCAATTTCCTCATTACCTGCTCCAGCCTCAGAAACACATTTTTATCCTCCAACGCCTACAATTTGAAGTTGTGATGAAAATGGATTCCCGAGGCCGTCTGGACTGGGTTATGCAATCATTTTGTTGGATTTAAAAGATGTTGCTATGAAAACTGTTGCAAGGAGAGTTTACTTACTTTGTCACTAATAGGAGAGCAAGTGTTTTGGTGATTTTGGATGGATGGACTATAACGGAACACGTAGTTTGGCACAAAAATCTGAAATTCTTTATCCAACAATAATTTCCAATTGTTTATATATATATATATATATATATATATATATATATATATATATATATATATATATATATATATATATATATATTAGGGGAAAATATATATTGCTATTCAGGCATTTGATATTTTAAACAGTTAATATCATAATTAATAACATGTTTATAGATTGCATACGACGTGGCAGGATTTTGTGTCAGCAATGAGTGACACTAAACATAACTGCAAACAGACAGTGAGAAGCGATCCAGATTTATATGAATGTAACCACTTTTACTAACTTATTTGGTAATAAACTAAGCCTTTAACACGCGTCTTACTTTCTCATGCATAAGAAGTGGGAATAGTTCACCTCCTCTCCCTACTGGGCAGGAGTGTCATGAGGGCAGGCGGAGACTAGCCAGACTGGGCCCTCGTCTCCAGTGTTCAGAAGCTTAAAAGTTCAGCAGGCGAAGAGACGATGAGTGAATACTAAGCTCGCCGGTTGATCTTCAGTCCACAATCGGAATTTCAAATTTGGTGGAAAAATGTAATAATTGAAAAAAATAACTTCCAAGATTTTCATTATTTGACCATTACTCAACGATGACCTCTGCTGTTTCTTTCAGGGAAGTTGCAGGTGAAAATCTGCTCTTCAAAACCACCTGTGGTAGCAGGGAGATGCAACTTTTATACAGGACAGAATAGATGCCTGGATGCAAGCTGCAGAATATAACTAATCAATCCTGCGAGAGTCTATTTAAAAAAATATCCCTGGCAGAGAGACACCAGTTAGCCACTCAGTCCCATTATCCACACAGACAGCAGAACACCTTGTCAAAATTAAACATAGCAGATGTTTTTTTTATGCCCGTATGCCTGCAATGTGGGAAATGATAGATTCCAGTGTTGAGTCCTATTTACTGTGTTCATTGATGTACGATACTGTACACATGAGAGTATCCAGCATAAGAAAGTTTGCTAAGTATAATTAAAAGGCTTGCATGCACACACAGTTCCTAACCCAAGCTGACTGCATTGATTCTCTGACTGAGTTACAGAAGAACCAATGGGAGTGCACTACACTATTCCTGATTTAATATGTATTGCCTGTACCCTTTTCACCACACACCTCATCGCTGTCCAGTTAAACGTTTAATAGAATACACTTCTTCAATGATATGAAGGTACAACACTATGTTGCAGTCCTACCTTTTAATTAGTGTCACCCTTTTCATAATTGGCACTGAGCAACTTTGCAAATGGTCTCAAAATGAGAGACCTAGGACAGGACAGGCATGAGACAGAACTGTTTCCTTGTCTGGGGGATGCTGATGAGGCAATATATGGAACAACAGTTCAGAAAAGTTTAATAGCAAACATTCTTTGAATAACCAATGACCTTTGTGAATACGGTATTATTACTAATTCTAACTATAAAAAAGAAAACTGATTGTAAAGTCCTGCTTATCACCACGTGATTATAGCCAACACAACAGGTTACTACCTGCATCTTAGCTGTTGAGCACTGCCATTTGTAATATATTGTAGGTCTTAAGGACTTAAATGGGCAGTTTTGACAGAAGCACATGTTACAAAGCAATCACATATTTAGATTTGAAAACATGTTATATGGTTGCGCACAGTTTGCTTATATGAATTACATGAAGTCTTATTGCTTCACTTCTTTGGTCATTTCACAGCAGTGTCTTTGGAATCAGGTTGTTGGTTAATGACAAAAAAGGAAATTAAGGGGTGATGACAATTGAACTCTCCAGGTGATCTGACCAAAACAGATTTCTTCAACTTGTTTTAAACCGAATGTTTGCTAGAGCATGTGTTTCTTGCACAATGGAAGTGCACAACCGGTAATGTGTATTACTTTGTGCAACCACTGGAACAGGAATGTTCCTAGGGATGAAGGCTTGTTGTGCTAGCTATCACACCAGACCCAGCTTGTTGAAGACAGAGAGCAAAGGCTCTGTATGTGTGTCCTTGCCAGTGAAATGATTCGGCTTCTGACATTGACTGGGGATTCTGCTCTTAACTGCAGCTTATCATACTGTAACAGCACATTCTGAACTTACACTGCATTACATTGGCAGGTAGTTTCCGGTTTTAAAAAGCAAAGCCTGAATGATTCTAATTGAAATAAAAAAGAAATTCTAAAAACTTTTCTCCTTAAATCTTTTTGCTTCACCAAATCTTATAACATTATTCAGCTAAAGCCAAAACCCTGACGGTCGGTCAGATCTCTAAGGGCATTCACAGCAATTGATCTCTTTGTTTCCATTCTGTTATATTGGTTTGCCAGTGGTTTACCTGCACTGTAGAGAGTGAGTCAGGGCACATCTTGCTTGGAGCCCCCCTGTCTTTAGCACAGTTTAGTAAGGACTATAGAACTGCATGACTGCTCAAAGAGTCCATTCCAAGTTTCAAAAGGTACTCGTCCTTTGTTACAGAGTTTCTGGGGTCCTGGTTGAAGAATACCACTTTCAGCTGAAGCACATTATGAAGATGTCAGAGCACCGTGGGACACTGGTAAAATCATGGGAGTTCGACATCACATAGAACATTTGTTTTATCGATCTGGAGAAAGCAGTTGACTGTGCCAAGGAAGGATTTATGAGCAGTATTAGAGTAACAGCGAGGTGGAGCAGAGCAATCACAAGCGGATATAAATACACACATACATCCTGATCATTTTATCAGTCTGCTCTGTTATTCTATGTGATCATAGCAACTACTAGATCATGACAAACATGGCAGCTGACTGAAAAAAAACATGTTCACTTGGCTGAGTGAATCAGTACTGGTAATAATAGTAAGGAAAACGTATAAACAATAATAATACTGTTAATACTAATATTACTACTAAGCACGTCAGTGAAAAACATCCCATAACACAACTCTATATACAACATTAGAGACCACCATCTTTTGTATGACCAAGAAAACATGTCAGTCAGACTGTATTTAGAAATACTTAAATTCAATGACAAACAACTAGTGTAGAAGTCTTTGTCAATGTCTTTTTTTGTCATTGAATTTGTTTCTTTTAGTATTTCTAAATCATTGAGTGTTTAACAGTTATGGATGACATTCAGACAGAGAAGTCAATCTGAAGTGCAGTTGCAGGCGGTCAGAGAGACTTACAGCCACCCTATACCGCAGACCATGGTACACTAGATAGCTTGTGCTACAGAAGGTCCTTAGTAAGAATTGCACATTCAAGCAGGGGATAATAGCATCCAAAGGGTTTACCAGCCTTCATTGTCACCAATGCAAGAACCTATTTCTGATGAATAATAGATAATGGACAATATTTGGTGAACCATTACGCTTACTCTTTAAAATATTTACAGATGGGTTGAACTATGCTCTCAAATGTGACGTTACTCCTATACTCAGGGATACAAAGATATTTCGGAGTGAAGAGAACCAGCAGAAAATCTACTGGCACAGCCTTTTTGTGGGTTTCTATTACCAGTAGAAAATCTGCTGAGAGTAAGAAACTCCAAAAACTGCTATTGTTAGTTAAGGAAAGAAAGCATGTATATTTTACTGGCCTTCTGATTATAGAAATGGAAATAAAAATGGGTTGTTCCATAAAAATGTGTTTTGTGTACTAAAAGCCCTACTGGTAAGTAAGGAAGTGTTTGTTTGAGTCAGGTAAAATTGGAAACTTGTTTGAGGGCAGTATACTGCGTCAAACAGAACTGTACATCCTTTTAAAACAATGCTGTAATTTATACTCCCAACTGATAGACACACACACCACTTATTCAATGTGAACACTATAAATTGTTGCACACATGTTTTGACTGCTGTCTGACATGTTTTTCAAGGAAGCTGCTAATGTATATTATTAGAATAGGTTTAGCTGTAAACAGTTTCCCCACTTTAATCATCCGCACTTATCTTAATCTAGCAAAGTGACATGCATCACTGCAACTCCTGACTTCAAACCCTCTGAAAATGATGAAAATTCTGTTCAGCTAAGTATAGGAGGCAATTAGTGGAAGATTGCAGGGATACAGATTGTCGTGCTGATGTATGCGAATCAGACAGAACCTTTGAACATCACCCTGGTGGGAAAACAAAGGACAGCCAGTAATTCATTGATAAATTGTATGCAACTGCACACCCACACATGATGCAAGCGCGCTGGGAAGCTTGACAGGATCATCAACTTTTTACTTAAAGGAGTACTGACCAAGGCTTTATAAAAAAAAAAGATTATATCCCTGTTCCCTGTTCCACGATTCCACGCCCAAGCCAATTGCCTCTTTACACCCTGGAACTGGTGTCCTCCTGCAGCTCACCAGGCCCCTGGCCACTGAGGGGACAAACAGACCCTGCCAATTGTGTCTCCAGTACCCCATGGAGAACGTGCTCCCCAGCCATGATAGACAGCTTGACACAGCCAGGTCACAAACCTCACTGTGTGACTCCCCCTTCAGACCAGGGATATAGTAACTGCGTCACAAACCCGAATGAGGGAATGCAAAAGAAATAAGCTCTAGAGCTGGCAAAACAGTTAAAAAATGTAAAAATGGCATTTGCAAATATTTGCTATTGAAGTTAAACCTGGATCTTTACATTATTAAATGTAAATACCTCCCTTGGTGACTCTGCAAGGTTTAAAACATCAATTTATTAAAACACCATTAGCTAGACTGTAGACAAAAAGTATATTAAAAAAAAAAATGAGCGCGAGATTTGCCTGAATCTGCCTGGGAGAACCAGGTGGGTTATTATGCTAATTGTGCTTCGGGGGTGCTGTGAAGAATATTCAATTAAAACTATACCAGGGTTGACTGTCACATTCTCTTCTCGGAGTGAGTGGTTTTTCATTAATTCATACCCATGGGACGGTTTTAAAATGATATTTAAGCAAGTGGTTACTGTGAACAAATTGTCCTTACATTTAAAGTGTTTCTAATTCAGCAGTGAAAGAAAAAATAGATGCTGGTGTGAGCTCCTTATCCCAAAATGAAGAAAAATACGACACTCAAAATGAGCAAGACCTAGAACCTTATGCTATTGCTCCAGTGCAGATGTCACTGGTATGTGTTTATTGTGGCATCTCAGCCTTGTAAAATGCAACTATAACCATAAACAAAGGGAATACTGACTGCATGGTGCTGTTTGTTCAAGAGTTTTTAGCTGATAGCCAAACGTACTACTTTTTGCACTGGGAGCACATTTTGCACCACTTCAAATTTGAATTAAAAAAAGCAAATGGTTTCAAACTGGAGAGAACTTAATTTAAGTGCTCTTACCTTTTTTTTTTTAAATTACATTTAGAAAAAAAAAAGTGGAGCAAACTTTGCACCTGCTGCAAGTAAATCTTAATTAAATTGTAATCATGGTCACGTGTTGTTATTGGCCCCCTGATCTAATACATCAGCCCCTCCAGTTTAGAGAAGCTGGAGCCGGGCCTGGTGGTATTTATTTCCAAAAACTGCCAAAGCTGAAAGACAGTGCTAAGATTTTAGTCACGATTCTGTTTTGTAAAACAGATAGAGACGGGTAGAGCGAGAAACAGAGCGAGAGAGAGAGAGCAAAAGACCTGCTTACACCAAATCATTAAGCGAGGCAGCAGTAAAGATCGATTATGAACTAGAAGCTGGAGCTTTTTGAATATTGGCCATCATCAATGACGCACCAGTATAAATGTGAAATACAGATATTACATCAAATTAAAATACTGAAGTGGCTGTATGATCTTGTAAACCTTTCGTTAGAAGTAAAAAAAAAAACTAAAAAAACACACGACTTACAAAAAATGGGGTGGAAAACATTTGATCAGCTCAGCGCCTTTTGTTTTGCTGTGCACAAGAGGGTGCTGATGCTTATTAATAAAAATACACCGATCTAGCCTACATAATGCAGTGCATCTCTATGGCAGGCAACTAGAAAAGCTCCTCCTGAACTCAGTCAAAACCATTTTGTAAATCAATAAAAAATAAAAAAGCACTTGAGCCACTGCAATAAATGCAATCCTACATTTTAAGTTACTTGCACCTTAATGTTTTTGGCTTTATGCCGGGCAGAATCAGTTTGCAGGTATTCATTTCCTAGTTACTGTTAAAAGCCATGGTTAGGACTGACTGTGGTGATGCGAGGGGAAGCTCCACAGACAGTGTTACCCACCACTAGATTCATAATGAAAAATAAAAGCACTTACCCGGGAGATGCCCACGATCTGCTCGTCAGGAAGCAGGCTGATGCGCACGAAGCAGGACTCGAAGTTGATCTCCTCTTTCTCCATCAGGTCTTTTCCTTGCACCAGGGTGACGGACAGGGTGCTGGAGTGTAGCTCATACTCCATGTTGACCTCCACCTGCCCCACGCTGAAGTCCTGGCCAAAGTTGTTCCCGATGGAGGAGATGGAGCTGAGGGAGTCGGTGGAGAGGGACCGGCGCATCGGCCCGTACGGAGTCAGCTCCATGTCTCTGTTCAGCTCCAGTGTGCCCAGCTCGTTGATGCTCTCATAGTTGTCATCGATCCTTAAGCTGGACTTGCAGCTTGCAGGCATCTTTTCTGCAGCTTTCTTGTGGTTTGAAGCAGCTACTCTCTGCAAGAAAGGTTGCAAAACTAACACAATGGCTCTTAACATTAGTAGCATCAAATGACAACATTTGTTTTTACTGTTCCCTTATCCTGTTACAGCACAGTAATCCCTTGATAGAACGCTGTTAAAGGGGGACAGGGAAAATAAGCGCTATACTGGGGGGAGCATTATACTACAAGCATATGCTTTTCATTCATAAATATGACATTACAATACACAAAATGGGTTTCCGGAATACGTTTATTGAACACTGCAGCAAATAGCCTACATATGAAATAAAACAAACATTGTACAAACAAGGACTGTAGTGAAATAAAATCAGTATAGTAATATACATTTATATAAATGAAATACAACGGGGAAAAAATGTATGCAAAATACAGTACATTGTATTGCTGTCTCAAGCTTATTTTTAAATGTTAAATCCTATTTCGGTCCTGTACAGTAATAGTACAAACTTGTACATAATAAAATTTAAAAAATGTATTGCCTGCCCTGGCTTGCATGTGTGTACAGATCTAGATTTCTAACCTGCTGCTGCAGTTCTTTTGTTTCTGTGTTGTTGCTTTGACGTGCTGTGCTGAGTAAATGAGACTTTTTGAACTGAAACAGTAAGCCTCAAAGTTGAAGGCACAAATGTTAACGAAGCTAGGTTTTTTAGGTAACCAAAGTAGTTTACACATTAGTTGAATATCACACTGTCAGATACGTAAGCCGTAAGCTCTCTTGTTCGTGGTTTACTTAATGCATCAGAAACCAGGATAAGCGCGAAGCAGCAAATCAAATACGAGAACCAGAGTTAGTGTTCATCTGCCTATATAATCAAGAGCAAGAGAAATGGGGTGGGGGGTGTGCTCTTCAGTTGCTTAGCAATGGGCCTAGCGACCACGAACCCACCCAAACAAACCAGCAACATGGCATCGCCAGTTAGTTTTTTGCCTTTACGGTTTTATTCAGTGATGAACTGAAAAAGTCATTGTAAATGAAAAACTGCTGTACAGTTATGCTTCTACTAATGCATACTAAAGTTTTTCTTGTGTACAACGACTGCCTAATTATTACTATTATGATTAACATTATTATTATAGCTACATAAATATCAAACCTTAAATCAGAGTGTCATGATGAATGTTTAATCATAGGAAAAAATGTAAATAATAATGTATTGTATGCGGAGATTAATTACTACAGTACACTAATGTGTACATCCTCACTTCAACACAGTAAGTTAACTTTTGTATATGTATTACTGAAACGTACATTCAGTGTATTATAGAAACTGAAAATGTATGTGTTTGAGTGGTGTTTATATTTAATAACTGACAATAACCGATATTGCCAAATAATAATAAAAAAACCCGATAAAACCCCTCGTCGAACTGAACATAAAATAAATACCGAAAAATTCAAGCCCTGATTATAATATTGCTGAAACATGTAAAATAAAATATTACTGGTACTTTCATCAAGTGTGGTTCTGTACCCAGGAGAATTGAGTAGCACTGCACTTAATGGAAGATTTACTGCATCAATTCATTACCTTTAAGCCTTTTTAATAAATACACTGTACTGCAATAAGCATCTGCGTTGAATTCAGAGCATCTAAACAGCTCATTTCTACTTGCAGTGCTTGTGCATTTAAAAGTCAAACAGTAATTTACTGCTGCAATCTGAAGCTTCACAGGCACAGTTTATTCAATTACCTTCTGTCTGACTTCTGAGCAGGAAGTCCCGTATTTCTGCTCGAGGTATCTGAAATCGAAGTTTGGGAAAGGCGAGGGGGTGGGATAGCTTCCAGATCTCCACAGCTTCCACAAGTTCAATCCCACGACTCCCAGTAGCACCAGGAAACCAGCAATATAAATCCCTACCTCCCATCCGGGCGGACTTTGAACCACTAAACAAAAAAAGACAGAGATGAAGTCCTTGAAATGAAACCATTAGTAGTTTGATAAACATTTGTGATTAAAAAAAAAAAAACTTTTAATACATTACTAAGCAGAACTTGATTTAATTAACTTGTAAAGCAATTAGCAGAATGCGCTGGATACAACCAGAAAACACTTGAAGAGCACTTGCTACGAGGGGTTTTAGTTTCCATTTAATTTTCTAAACTTTTTAGTATTGAACAAAACATGAAATGTATCACAAGTGTGCATCAGTGTGGCTAATTTGATGTGGAGACTCAATGATAAGAACATAAGAAAAAAAGTGGAGGCCATTTGGCCTATCTATGCTTGTCTGTCTCAACAACATGACTAGGTAGCCCATATAATAGCCTCATCACTCACTGCGTGAAGAAGTGTCTCCTTCCCTCTGTTCTAAGTCTATTTCTGCCTTATTTCCCAACTGTGTCCTCTGGTCCTGATTTCTGTGCTGCGCTTAAAGTATTGGTTAGGCTTAACTTTGTCAACTCCTTTTTTTAAGATTTTATATACCTCAATCAAGTCCCCACTAATTCATCTTTGTTCTAAGCTCAACAGATTCAGTTGTTTCAGCCTATCTTCATAGCTCATTCCTTTAAGCTCTGGGGTTAGTGTGGTTGCTCTTTGCTGGGCTCTTTCCAAGGTCACAATATCCTTTTGGTCCTATGGTGACCAGATCACACGTCAAATAATTCTCAGGAAAACCAGAACATCAGCAAATCCATTCATCTGACACTATTGACGGTATTATGGCACATCTTAATTGTGTGACCCCTGTATGATGCTGCTCACAATAACATTAACAATAACATTTAATTTATATAGAGCATTTTAAGACCATCCCAAAGCACTACAATACTACTGCAGTATATATAACACACTGGTAGTGCTGCCAGTGGAAATATAAGTCTTCTGCAAAGTTGCAGTCTATAATATACTGTTCAGTTCATCAAACAATATTTGCGTGGATATTACAATTACTTAAAAATATAACAAGCAACAGAAAAAAAAACACATTCAGAACACATAATCACCTTTCTGCTTCACTTTGGAAAGTGGGATGAATTATTCATTGAGCTGCTTTTTAATTTAGATGATGGTCTCGTAACTAAAATGGAAGATCTATTATGGAACAGTGCCTGTGGGCAGACAAGGCTGTTTTCAGGTGGGCCACTACACTGTGACATAGAGACACACTCCTGGCACTTTCTCCATTAACACTGGAATTAATATCCATCAGGTTAATGGTAAAGAGTGGGGAGGCTCCTGACATCCCTGCCCTTTAAAACATTTCTGCAGTCCTCCTCGGGTACTTGCTAGTCATAGCCTGTGCAAGAACATTACATGCATTATAGCTGCTCTCAAGAGGGAGTTTTATTACAGTCAGATTTTTATCCTGTGTTAATAAGGGGTAGTTTTGCGAGTTTAAAACAGCCCTAAAAAGTAGTTTTTTGTGATGACGGGCCCAATTCACAAAGCTTTAACTCATTAATTATTCAAAGATAACAGCATAAAAACATAAGAAAAGGTATGAATGAGAGACCACTCGGCCCATCTCTGCTCATCTGGTTCCTAGTATCCCAGTTATTCAGCTTCAATAACAGGGATAGGTGATTCATTCCACACCCTCACCACTCTATGTGCACAGGTGTGTCCTACCCTCCATCCTAAGTCTATTTCCACTTCATGTCCAGCTGTGTCCTCTGGTCCTGGTGTCTGTGCTGCGCTGGTTAGGGTTAACTTTGTTGCCTCTTTAAGATCATGTACCCTCTAAATATTTTTAGTTCTAGATTAAATATATTCAGTTCTTTCACCCTATCATAGCTCATTCCTCTAAGCAATTAATCAAATACAGCATGACTGAGTTATACTGACTGCGAGTTCTTTTCTGTTCTAGTTGCCTGTGTAGATCATATAGTCTTTGTCATCACAAATATATTGCAAATGTCATGGATATTGTATATTTTTACAGAAAACTAAATCTAATTAAATCTAATCTAATATGTCTACCTTTGCCTGGTGATAACGATCTATCTAACACTTTGAATATGCCAGGCACTCATGAAACAAAAGGCTAATCAAGCCCGTCTCTTTTGAGATTTAATTACCCAGTCTAGTGAGGGAAGGGGGGGAAGGGGGGAAGGGGGGAAGGGGGGGGGGGGGGGTTAACACACTAAAGCCTACAGTAAGGCAAAAAGGAAAAAACAACATAGTTTAAAATCAACTAAAAGAAAACAAGAGATCTGAAAGAATTTAACATCATCTTGATTTAAAATCACTAAAGTACAAGATGCAAGCGTTTTTATCCTTAAAAATCACCTAATAAAGCACAGAATAACGCAGGTAGAAACCCCCTAAGAAAATGAAACTGTTTGTCTAACCAAAGTCACATCCCGACACATTTGGAGTCTAAAGAAATGTAATTTCACATGGTAAAAATAACAAGAATTCAGAATAAAATCTGAATGATTTAGCAAAAGTTATGTACGTTTAAAAGTTTCCCTTTTCTAAATTATGACAATGAACTCAAATCAGGCAAGAAAAGGAGGGGGGCGAACAATCAAGATTGCAAGCCCCATTCAGACACAAACTAACCAATCAGAGCGTGCGGTGGGAAATGTAAAGAATCTCTTTGTTTGAAAAGTATAAAGCCCATCATGAAATTTACAACTGTGCTCTCTTGCTCTCTCTCAGATTCAAAAAAAAAGAAGGAACTACAAGACCGTACCTGGAGCTCAGCTCTCAGCATTAATATACCACAATTAGAGGCCCTGGCACTTTGAGAAACACAAGGTAACCGCACGCTGAGACTCGACTGCTTTCTAGCCTATTCAGGCCTTGTGAGATTCCTTGTTGTAGTGTCAGTATGTACTACAATTTCATTGGCAAATTGTTGTTTATCCTCAGTTCTTCTTGTAATGCCTTTAATGTGATATTAAATGTGCAATTGTTTTGTGTGATTTCCGAATGTATTATGATTGCATGCTTAATAAATACCGTTTTTTCTAAGTAGGGATTCCCAGTATTGAATCCTTCACTCAGGTTGAACAAACTTGATTTATTGAACTTAAAATTTAATGGAATATGAGTAATTATTGGTAGTTTGTGGTAACGTGTAAATCTCTATCGTTTTCAGAGAGCGATATTGAAAAAGGTTTATATGTTAAAATAAACGCAATTGTTAATTTGTTAAGTTAATAATATACCTCCAATAAACGCCACCGTTTTTGGAGGTCCCTTACCTTATTGCTTTTAAGAATATTAACTGTCTACAATAGTACTCACACCTGCCATAGACATATGTAATTTAGCCGTGATAAGTGTCTTGATTAATACCTCGAATTCCTTTAAGGGAGTTGGGGGAGGAAATGTGCACCAAAGTCTTCTCCAGAAAGGCCCAAAGAGTTCAGAGACTTAAGAAATGTTTTATTTTTTATTTCCCCATGTGACCTAGCAGAAGTATTTTCATTATTACCATTAGCACTCTGAGGTATACATCCAAACTGCACCATCATACAGTCCCAGTTCTGATGAATGTCAGCCTGTTCCCAGTATTATAGCTTATCTAACTGTGTACACTCGAAATTACATTTGCTGCACTCCATGGTTTTCCATTGGCTGAATCAGACAAATATCTGTCAAAATCTCTGCAGCCAAGAAGTTTGCCTACATCAGTTTATGTTAGGTTGATAAGAGAAATCAGTTTTAGTTGTGCTGCATCTAGTTTATGAACTCGTGGATATTGCTTATGCAGTATGTGTTTATTGTCTGGGTCAATGAAATAGTTCAAGGATTGTCATCATGTGTGCAGTGTGAAAGTTGTACAGAGCAGGTTGTGAGGGCTTACAGAAAAACATGACTTACCATTGCTGCCTGCTGTGATGTACATATTCCTGAACTATCTGTTTTCAACATAATTTGCAATTATGGCTGTTTGCACGCAACCAGAAACATTGGTTCCTGAAGTTCAGCTCTCTGATTGGTTCATCTGTTTGTCTGTGCATGGGCGTGAACAGGTTTATGAATGAGCATGGATGACAACTACCAAAAGCTAAAGCATGGTTAGCAATAAGTATTAGATTTGGACCACAATGTAATTAAAAAAAGTTGAATTGCATACAGCAAAGTACGTCAGGAACTGTCCTCCAGTAACCTGCATGTCAACCCAATGACCGATGGCATCATCACATAAATGGTGCACATCCCATTTACCATGGGGCTTACGTGTTGCCATTTCTTAATGTTAACTAAGGGGGTCCACTGTGAAAAAACACGTGGAGAGGAACACACAACACAATTTAAAGAGTCAAGGTGCAATCTTTGAAAAACAAATTACCATAGCAAGGGCCCTCTTTGAACCAAAAGTATAATAAACCAAGTCAGAACTATATTCTCTAAGTGACACGCACATTTTGATAACAGACAATGTCAATGTCTGATATTGCAGTACGTACAACATAGGAGGAAGCAACGGTAACTAATGTGTTTTGCTGGAAACTCTACAGCCTGTTCAGCAACAATTTAATATGGATCAACTGTAAGTGTATAGCTGCTGATGTTTAATTTGTGAATAGTGACATGCACATGGATTTCTCTTTGTTTGCATACTCACCACTTATACGGTAGTCTGCTATATCTCGTCCAGCAACTGAAGACATTCTTTAAGGATTTGCCTACAAAAAACACAACATTTTCACATTATTTCACACACAGAACTCTACAAAGTCATTTTTTAATCTTCTAGATAAATAATTCTACTATGTGTGTTTGCCTTTACTCGGGGGTGAGTGGGAGAACCAAGAAAAATAACGCTGGTATGATTTCAAAGCTTCCCCCCCCGCCCCTCCTTAAAATATTACCCCATAAATATACATGGTAATTTAGTAGTTTTCACATGTATTTCCCATGGTTATTTCCCATAGTTTACCTTGGTTTCCTATGCTTTTTAAATATACTTTATCATACCTCACTGGGCTTTACAATGATTACCATGCTTTCAATCATTTATTACAATAAGCCATACTTTAAGTATGTTACATTTTTAGAAGGGTCAACTCATTGATGAGCCATTGAGGTAAAGGGTAGATCAACCCCCTTGGTCAACATGAGTCACAATGATAATCTTCTGTTGAGGGCACCTCTGTATTTACACTTTAAAAAAAAAAAAAAGTATGTGGGGGTTGTTTGTGATATTACAAAAAGCTAAATGTATAAAGTTACTGTTATGAAACTGATTAAAACAATAATAAAAATCCATACATAATTAAGTTAATTTCCCGTTTCTAAATCTGGCAACAGAATATGAGCTATTTTTCCATTTGCGCATCTGGCTGCGCATTAGGAGTTGGAAAATGATAATAAATTGATCTTTGCCTCTCTCTCTCTAAGTAAATGTCAAAACAAATTCAGGCTTCTCAGTGTCAACACTGCTGGGTGATTTGAATGCATTATGTCCCACAAGGTTGGTTGGCTTGACATTGGAGAGAACACATGGTCATTTTTATTTCTCAAATGCAATGTTGTGCTCTTTCTTTTAAAAAATAATCATCATACATGACCAACAAAATGTGCAAACAGGCAGCTGGCCTTACTACTGAACTACAGGGACTCCCTAGAGTACTGACGTTATTTTAGTCATGAGGACAGCCGTAAGAAACCACTTTATTGAGCAGTTTAACCATTTTTCTTTTATGCACATTGTTCAAATTCAATGTTTTTGTTAGTGTTAGTGTCTAATAGTTTTTTTTCTAAAACAAATGTGCAAAAAAAAACCCTGAAATACAGTAGTTAGTGCACATTGATAATTTAAGAGACATAGGGTCTTTATAGTTGGTACATAGCTGTATTCTATAATTCTCCTAATAAAGCCACATTGCAGGTGGTATGCAGTTAGCTGTTTCATTGCCACATTGTTTTAACCACTGACCAATGATACAGACTTACTCACTTTCAGTCTCTTCACAGGTGGTACACAACTATATTCTATGATTCTCTCAATAAAGGTGGTGTCCAGTAGAAACCTTTACACTTGCACACATGTTTACAAAACATTCGATCTGGGGATGCTTTGTTTTTTATTGACAAAAACTCCCATTTTTAGTTTAGAATATAATTTAACATGAAAGAGAATATTTCAAAGATAAAGACCAGATGCACATTAAAAGCTGCATTATATCTACTTCTTATAACATATATATTTCAAACAGGGGTTACCATGGCTACACCATAGGGTTTATTAAAATTAACCTACAAGAGAAATAGGTTCATGCTAAATTTATTTTAGTACTATTCAAATAAATTTACCCATGAGGATGACATTTTCCACATTCAAGTTTCTCATGCATCAAAAAATTACAGCAGCCCTTATAGCAATAAACATTGATATTAAGTTACTGAGATGTACGTGGTGTCATAAGAAACATGCTTAAGTGCAGTTTAATTAAAAAAGAAAAAAAGGCTTATGTAGAACTGCAATGAAGCTATTGGAGCCGGCTATGAAACAATACATGAATACAGTATTCATCCATAACTTTAAAATGCTCAATCAGGACTCAGAGTAGTACCTGAAGAAACATCATATCTACTTAGCTTTGAGCTTGTCTGGAGAATCCCAAGTGATGGCACTGTGCAGCCTTCCTCATTACATTTAAACCATGTGAGACTGTTACCATTGAACTCTGCCAGCTCCAGGAACAGTATATTTGTAGATTAGGTGGGGCTGGCAGAGTTGAAAGGTCGTGTTATCAAACGATTTGAATGAAACGAGGAAAGCTGTTCAGTGTTGGCGCTTAGTATTATCCAGACAACAAAGACAGAGAAAACTCCCCTCACTTGGATATATATCACTAAATACAACAATAATACAATGGAAATCGGATCATTACAATTGCACCCCATTGTATTTTACGGGCAATGTTTTGCTATGCACTTCCGCTACAGACTGTCCTGTCTGTGAAATTAGATGAAGTGGGGTTAAAAGCTCTATGACCATGAAGAGCGAGGAGCCTGGCATAGTGGTTAAGACTCTCGCTTCCACTGAAGGGTGCAAACATTTTATTTCCAATCAGAGAACCATTCTGGAGATGGGCAGTCAAGCTTCATAAAGTTTATAGTTTTGTTGCAACCTGTTACCTAAATTGCTGTTGCTCAGTCCACATTCAACGATAGTTTATTTCACAGTGCCCTGCATCAGCTAAAGTAAGGTGGAACATCTAACTGACAGCGTCTTGGAGACGTATACAGACGTGGTCAAATTTGTTGGTACCCCTCCACAAAAAACGAAGAATGCACAATTTTCTCTGAAATAACTTGAAACTGACAAAAGTAATTGGCATCCACCATTGTTTATTCCATATTTAATAGAAATCAGACTTTGCTTTTGATTTTTTATTCAACATAATATTGTAAATAATTAAACAAATGAAAATGGCATGGACAAAAATGACGGGACCGCTAACCTAATATTTTGTTGCACAACCTTTAGAGGCAATCACTGCAATCAAACATTTTCTGTAGCTCTCAATGAGACTTCTGCACCTGTTAACAGGTAGTTTGGCCCACTCTTCCTCAGCAAACTGCTCCAGCTGTCTCAGGTTTGATGGGTGCCTTCTCCAGACTGCAAGTTTCAGCTCTTTCCATAGATGTTCGATAGGATTCAGATCAGGACTCATAGAAGGCCACTTCAGAATAGTCCAATGTTTTGTTCTTATCCATTCTTGGGTGCTTTTAGCTGTGTGTTTTGGGTCATTATCCTGTTGGAGGACCCATGACCTGCGACTGAGACAGAGCTTTCTGACACTGGGCAGTACGTTTCGCTCCAGAATGCCTTGATAGTCTTGAGATTTCATTGTGCCCTGCACAGATTCAAGGCACCCTGTGCCAGGCGCAGCAAAGCAGCCCCAAAACATAACCGAGCCTCATCCATGTTTCACTGTAGGTATGGTGTTCTTTTCTTTGAAAGCTTCATTTTTTCGTCTATGAACATAGAGCTGATGTGACTTGCCAAAAAGCTCCAGTTTTGACTCATCTGTACAAAGGACAGTCTCCCAGAAGGATTGTGACTTGTCAATATGCATTTTAGCAAATTCCAGTCTGGCTTTTTTATGTTTTTCTTTCAAAAGTGGAGTCCTCCTGGGTCTTCTTCCATGGAGCCCACTTTCGCTCAAAAAGCGACGGATGGTGCGATCAGAAACTGACGTACCTTCACCTTGGAGTTCAGCTTGTATCTCTTTGGCAGTTATCCTTTGTTCTTTTTCTACCATTCGCACTATCCTTCTGTTCAATCTGGGGTCGATTTTCCTTTTGCGGCCACGCCCAGGGAGGTTGGCTACAGTTCCATGGACCTTAAACTTCTTTATAATATTTGCAACTGTTGTCACAGGAACATCAAGCTGCTTGGAGATGGTCTTGTAGCCTTTACCTTTACCATGCTTGTCTATTATTTTCTTTCTGATCTCCTCAGACAACTCTCTCCTTTGCTTTCTCTGGTCCATGTTCAGTGTGGTGCACACAATGATACCAAACAGCACAGTGACTACTTTTCTCCATTTAAATAGGCTGAATGACTGATTACAAGTTTGGAGACATGTGTGATACTAATTAAAGAAACTAATTAGTTTGAAATATCACTATAATCCAATTATTTATTATCTTTTCTAAGGGGTACCAACAAATGTGTCCAGGCCATTTTAGAATATCTTTGTAGAATAAGCAATAATTCATCTCTTTTCACAGCTTGTTTGCTTTATTCTATGACATACCAAAGGCATGCAAGTATACTTGATAAAATAGCTTTTAATGTCATCACTTTTCAGGAGGAATGAAGCATTATTTCAATGAGCTGTAAGGGTACCAACAAATTTGAGCACGTCTGTATGTCATAAAATCGTCCCACCCTTGACATTGGCTCCTCTCTTAGCTGCAATGACTTTTTAAACTTTTTTAAAAATAAAATATTGGACATCAGAAATCAGATTATACAGAGGATTATTCTAGCATAATATTACTAATGTGAACTGTTAAGGCTACTATGGAGACTTTCTCTGATAAATGTACAAGAACTGACAGTGCTAGCTCAGCACATGAGAGCTACCACATGCTCTATTGATCCTATTCCTACAAAACTTTTAAAATATGTTTCTGGTGCTAATAATACCCACGTTTTAAATTATAAATCACTTTCCTCCGGTGCAGTTCTCTCAGCACTTAAGGTAGCTGTGGTAAAGCCTATGCTTAAGAAACACAATTTGGACTCTAAAGTCCTCAATAACTATAGGCCAATCTCCAATTTACCATTCCTAGATAAGGTTCTAGAAGAGTAGCTGCAAGTTAAATTACAAAAAATTCTTAATGGTGTATCTGAGATGTTTCAGTCTGGATTCCGTGCTTCACATAGCACCGAGACAGCCCTTGTCAGAGTTGTAAGTGATCTGCCGATAAGCTCTGACTTGGGCTTTCTATCAGTTTCAATTCTCTTAGATCTAAGTGCTGCCTTTGATACTGTAGACCAATCCATCTTATTGAATTGTCTTGAAAACAAGGTGGGACTGTCTGGCCTTGTCCTATTCTGGCTCAAATCTTATCTTTCCGATATATTTCTTTCATCTCTACTGGGGAGACAACATCTGAAAGGTCTGAAGTTGTCTGTGGTGTTCCACAGGGCTCTATTCTAGGTCCTTTGTTATCTTCATTATATATGCTACCGTTATGTGACATTATCCACACATATGGAGTGAACTTCCATTGCTATGCAGATGATACCCAGCTATATCTGTCCCTAAAGCCAGGAAATACTTTTGCTGGGGTTACTTGCTGCTTGTCTTGCAGACATTAAGTGTTGGATGTCTCGGAATTATTAAGAGGGATCATTTTTTTTACCAGAACTTTGAATTTTTTAATAGTGTACTCATTTAAAAACAGGCACAGATTCAGTTCACATCGGTCCACGTCAACTGGTCAGAAAACAAATATCAATCCTCACTTTCAACATTTGAGACTGTTGTTAAATAAATAAAACAGAGCTGAGAGTGTTTACATCTCACCTCTATCAATTCTGATTGGCTAGGTGTGAGAAAAGCCAATCTTTATTTATTTATTTGATTTCATTTATTCATTCTTTAACCAGGAAAAATAAAAAACATTGACACGAGGCTTCTTTTACAAGAGTGTCCTGACAAGATGAGCAGAAACAGGCAGCAGTAATTTCACATCCCTCAAAATAACATCACTCTAAAAGACATACATTCAATCTGGATCAAAAACATGTACACTTTAATAATTCTTGGAGCCTACTCATTAAAATACATTTAATCTTAAGTCATTATTCTTCGTTTAGCTGATATATTTGGGTTATTTATCTGATGCTCAATCATATCCCAGATACTCTTATCCAGACTATTCCATGCCATAGTGGGCACTGTAGCTAAATGCTGATCGGCCAACCCAGGACCTTCTCCAAGGCACCTGATAAATAAGTGCAAGACTAGATCATAAACTATACTTGGGTATGTTTACCTGTAGCAACAAACATAAGTAACCTGGCCACAAACCTAGTACAGTTCTACACACAAAAATTACCCAGTGTAATTGCCTTCTTCCAATTTAAAGAATCCAGTAACTGGCAGTGATGGGTTTGAGGGTGGCATTCAAATACAAATCTAGCTGCTTTGTTCATTAGTTGATCCATTTTTTTTAATTGCTCAGCAGAGGCATGTAAAAATAAAGTATCACCATAATCAAACAAAGAAAAAACACAGCTCTTTATAACATGATTTGTACTTTTAAATTTAACTGCTTTTTTTCCTTTTTGGTATGGGTCATTTGTCAAGATTTGGAATTTTGTTTTAAGGGCCCTGCTGCTTTGTAAGTTGTACTATGACCTACATCAAAATTTCACATTTTTAACTTTTAAATTAAAAACATAGATAATGTTATTTCTATATAAGCATATTTTGACATTTCATACCAATTTTAATAAATAAATAAATAAATAAATAAATAAATAAATAAATAAATATGTATTGACAAGATCAGAACGTAGTTTTTAAATCAACTGAACTTTGTGTATTCAGCCTATCAAGCTGAATACAGGAAGCAAGTTAGACTTGTCTTTAAATAGAAATCCTCTGCTGTTGAAAGCAAGTAATACATTGTTTATTCAGTTGAGTTTCCATATGTCTGATTTAATAGTACAACAAATGAGTTGCAAGTGTTCTGCCATGTATCCAAGAACACACCCAGAAAATTAGCTGGAGTTTATAGTGTTATGAAGCACAGAAACACTCACAGGACAACTTTCAAAGCTTTTTGCTCCAGTGCAAAATGTCACTGCTGCTTCTATTGATCCATGTCTCTCTCGAAAGGGCCCATTACCGTGGCAACAAGCTTAAGTGCATCTGAAACTTCCTGAATGCAGACAAGCTGAGAATGCAGGGACATTTTTTTTTTTTAGCCGAGCTCCACAGTTTATAGAGCTTCACATTTGAATTTGGGATGCACACTCTTTTTTACAAAAACTGCTTAAGAGCTCAAAGGGCTTGTTCGAGACTGTTTGGATTACAGGCAAACATGTTCCCTGCTGTTCAAGTGCAGTTACAGTCTTGCAGTCATTTAATAATTCAAACATCTGGATGTCCAGAAGGAAAATGAAATCAAGTACACTGTTTCGGTATTGAGAATTATCACTTGTGAAAGGATGGTAAAAAAGTTATGATTTTCTCAGGAATTTTAGTAGCTAAGAAACATCTTTAAAAGATACCTAAATAGTTTTTCCAATAAGTTGATGTAATTCAAAATGTAAGACACTGTAGGTAAGCACTGTACGTCTATGGTAAACTATTAAAGGGTTAATTGTATGTTTGAAATAAGAGTTATAAAGGTTCACAATAACAATCCTCCAGTCTGGCTAAAACTGGTCTTATCAAGATTGAATACGTGGCAGTGAACAGAACAAAGACTGTGTATGGGGCAGAGTGAACAGAACAGAGGTTGAAGCACATGGGTTATAGAGATAACTTAATATCTGTTAGCATATACATTCAGTGGGCTATTCGGAAGACTCACGATGGCATCCTCCACTCCTGTCCTGAAAGAATACCGGCAGTTCAGGTAGATATTGTGCACCTATTCTGTTACTGTAAACTAGATGGCCATTATATAGCGTCTAGAGGTATAATTGTGTTTAGAGGTATAATTGCAATATTTCTGTATGACTAATAATCTTTGAATGTTAAATGTTGAATAATGTATGCTTTAATAAATAAGTCTGAATTTACTCACTGTTGTAAAGTATCATTAATAACATTGATTAATTAAAAAGAAACAGGACTGCCACAATCCTTACCACTATGATAAATGCATCGTATAACCATGGGAAAAACTGTACAGTGCAAAAAGTAATGGAGACATGAAAATATTGGAAAGATCTCTCTCAATTTAAGTTTATTTTAGTATTTCTGAATTATAAAGAATGTTTGAATTGTAAGACACCAAGTTATACAATAAAAAGCTCTATTGACAGCAGGACAGACCGATTCTCTCACTCAGTTGAAAGCTTGTCTGATTTGCTCTGGTTATTATGAAACACATATTTAATACAGCAGGAAAGATCATTAAATGCAGACAAAAAAGATTCACCTTCTATCAGATGTGTCCCGACCCTCCCCAGCACACAGTATCTGGCACTGTGAAAGGACAGTAACTAGAAAACGATTTTCCACTTGTTATTCTGGTATCACAGCTGGCATCCACAGGGCAGATTTTCACTCTAGGCTTCAAATCACAAACATGTCCATGAAGATATCATTTTATTTCCCTGTAAACCCCCAAAAAAAAATACAGACAAATATTGGTATCTGTAATATTTGTAAAGAACTGTTGTTCATTTTAATAGTAATGATATAATTGATAACCACCCTCCTCAGATGAAAATGTTCTTAGGACCCCATCTCCCTTTTTAGAAATATTAAACTTCATACATTCAATGAAGTTTAATACATTCAAACATTTCACCTAGAAGACTTTAAGGTCTTCATTTAAGTTTATTTTGGTATTTCCAAATAGGTAGACAGATCATTGAAAAAAGACTTTGATTAAATTTACTAAGCTTCTGAATTCAGCACCTCTGAGGAGTGTCTAATAGTTATGGCTGATCTGTTGGCATCTTCCAGGTGTGGGGACTGTTCACCTAGTATACCCTGGATTCCTTGATTACTCTAGAAAGCCAAGCACATGCTTTAGTGCTGCACTTGTACCCTGATGATGATGGCTACTTTCCAGAAGATAATGCAGCTATCGAATTGCCAGAATCGTGTGTGAATTATGTGAGGAGCAGAACATTGACTCCGGACCTCAATCCAACGGAGCACATTTTGGATGACCTGGAACTATTCGTCGGCACAGTTGTCTGCCTAACACAGCTTGCAGTATTCAAAGGATTTATCATGTAAATTAAACCAATGTATAAAACGATTAATCAATCATATACTTTGATATAAATTAATACAATACTTAAGCTAAAGTACATTACTAATGTATTTAAGTTAAATGAATATAAAAACTACTTTGACTTTCCTGTTCCAATCTCATGCTGCACAATTCCCAGCTAAATTAAGAAACATATCATGATTTGCAATGCTGTTATATCACAAAATTACATGTAAAACTCTAATATTCCACAATAGGTTTAAAGGCTTTTTTATCCCTGCCATTGTAGTTTCTGCACAATAAACAAACTGTCAAAAGACACATTTTCATCAAGTAATATATTATCGACGTGTACTTATGCCTTTTTTCTAGATGTACAGACAAGTGAAAACTCAAATTTAACTTAAATAAACTCTTCAAAAAATAATCGTGGATGAGGGGGCGTTGTACAAAGAAAACAAAAAAAAAACTCACCATTTTGTTTTTTGTTTATTACTCTCCTCATAACAGAAAATAGAATCACAACAAAACCAAACGTTGATCACTATAGGTAACATTTACTTTGCAAGTTAGACCAGTGTTTGGAAAGCATGAAGCATTTTCGAATGTGTGGATTTTTGCCTTCGAATTCATGTGCTGCAATGTTTGTTTGAATATTCAGATAGTTTTTTCAGTACTAAAGAAAATAGTATTACTCCATACCGCTGTTTTCACGTACTACTGAAGTATACTCTCTTTGATCAACCAGTGAGCACTGACACAAACCAAAATGGGCGGAGATTTGTGACACATGCCAAAATGAAATCTGATCACAATGAATGTTCGGCCAATCAACATGCAGTGATTATACCGACACAGAATGAGGGATCAGAATGCAAGTAGCATGAACTGTGCTGAATGAAAGCTGGATAGCAGCACTATCCAGCTGCTGGGGGCTGATGTGGCCGCACAAAATCATGCTGGTGGCCACATTTGAGAAACACTGAACTAAAGGATAATGTGAGGTGAGCCAATACATAATGCAACCGCAGTAAATGGTAAAACGCATGACAGGGAATGAGAACACAAGGAGAATAATAAGAAATTCTGCAGGGCAGAATAGCACATTAAAGACAAGAAAGCATGAGCTAAAATCACTAGGAAGGCAGCATTTCAAAAGCAGCCTGTCTGACTCAGCACAACACATTTACTATAATGTAATCATGTATGGGACAGGTCAGCTAATCAAGGAAATATTCGATGGTACTGATCTATGCAGCTGTCTTCTCATCCATTCTGGCTTCAGGCAGGGATCAACCCAAATGCGAAGGGGCTACTTTCAGTACCAAAGCTAATAAAATGAGCCTAATAAATGTGAGGTCATACAGTATCCCAGCTGGACCACATGCACAGTAGTTAATATTTTACAGTTCTGTTTACATCTAGAGAATCCCTTGTCAAATTCTGATGAAACTATCTACTGTAAGGACATTCTTTAGCACGTTAGTATCATAATCTAGTGGGGCTTATGGAGGTCTGTCTGTGTATCTGTATCATATCTAGAATTGCTTGTTCAGCTGTGATGAAACTAAAGTATCAGAATCTTGGTCTTAAAAAATAAATAAAAATACAAATCTTTACGATTGTTTTGGATAATCTAGCAAGTAATATCATTCTTAATGTTACTGAAAAACTGCAACACTTGTCAGTGGTAATTACATTTTATTAGGCTTGCTTTTGCCAAGACAGCAAAACAGTTAATTTCAATCTAAATGAAAACAGGGGTAGTAATAAATGTATTCAGTTTTAGAGGATGACAGAGTGAGGTTTATATTAACGGTGAAAACTAATGTTATTTTTTAATGGGTTTTAAAAATGAAACGAAAGGCTGTTCAAATGAAGTCCTATTGTCTGTTTTATCATGTTTGAATTGATTGGTTTTACTGCAGATGCTCATCAAATGATGTGAAATGTAGAGAGAATGTTAGAAACAGTAGTAAGACTTACAAGACTTCACAAAAACAATTTATTGTAATTGTTGGGTGACATTTCATTAACTTAATATTGGTCACTCACGGTTAAGCCACGTTAAGACAGTAAATTGTACAGGAGAATTAAAGATTCTTCTGACAAAATCTAGATATCTGTAAATGTAAAATCCATATAGACACCTCCATATAACCCCAGATACACTCATTAACTTGTGACAAGCACTTTTCCAGATAAATAAAAAAAAAAAAAAAGTTCAGGTATGTGTGACAAACAGACAGGCAGTCAGTCAGACAGACTCCAAACACCCCTAGATTACGATGCAATAACTTGAGCTAAAAAAACATCTTAGAAAGTGTGATCACAATTAGATAAGCAATACTCTAAATATAGAAATGTACAGGTATGTGTGATATACAAACAAACTGACAGACAGACCAGCTACCATATACCCTGATATTATGATACACTCAATAATATGTGAGAAGGTCATTAGCAACATTCATCACAATTGGATAAGTGGTTCTCTATACATGGTGTAAATCTTTCACATACATATATATGACATGCATGCCCAGTAGGGTATAACAACACTGACCCAATGATTGCACAGGTACAGTGTGTTCCTTCTAAGATGATGTCAGCATATTTCCCCCTTATAGGCAAAGTAATTGTAAACAAATGTGCAGGAATATCTATTGTTTCTTAACCTCCTCTTATGAACTGTTAATATTACTACCTGTTTCCCTTTCTCTAAACTTATCAATAAGATGCAGCCCTGATGTTATCTGACAAAACAAAAACTTAAACGCCTTTGTGCTCAAAGGAATTAAAACTAATTTTTAACATTCTTACTGCTTTACAAAATATACATTTTAAAAAAAGAATATTCAAAAATGCCATTCGGAGGCTTACAACAATAATGAAACAGTTCCCTGAAGTTTAAAGGTGTCTGATCCCTGAGTTATGCGTAGACACTCCTGCAGACATGGATTTTCCCACAGCCCTTTTCAGTGGACCAATCAATAACCTGCTTCACAATTAATACAATTAATATTTCAAGATTCTTTCATGTGAAAGTCTGACTGAGTAACCCGGAGCTATACTGCAGGGCCACCACTGTGAACGCTTAAGAGATCAAGTCTTTTTTTTTTTAATCTTTAGATACACATGAAAGGAACATAAGCAGCCTTGTTTTAAACAGCCTGGCCTGTAGCAAAGAGAACAGGAGATCTGAGACACAGAGGTTTATGTTTGATATAAATTACATTTTACACAGAAAAACATAATTAGCCATCTATAAGCAGATTGAGGCAGCACCTGTACACTGCATTGCAAGAATCCAAGAAGGAGTTGGTTCACCTGCTTCCCAAGCGACCACCTCAAGTGCATTAACCAGCTGCAAGCAAAAGACCGGCACAGCCAGCTGCGCCCGCAGCCAGAAATGATGTTCGGAACTGGCACGCGGCTGTTCGCAGTGGAGGCTTTAATAGGTTCCCCTGTCCTGCACAGAAACAGAAGCCGCAGGCCAAGCCACCGACTGAGCAGCAGCCCTGGGAATTTGCTGCCATAGGCCCAGGGCCCTTTCTCAGGGAGCCATTGGACTATTGGCGTCAGTGCACCACAGACATCTGGGTGCTTACTACAGTTCCCACCTGCTACTCACTGCAGTTCAAGCACGGTTCCCCCCTCCCTTTCAGGGCGTGACTACAACTACTCACATCCCCATAAAACCAGCTCACAGGAAGTACCTGCGGTTCCGTGTATTGCCATTTGGCCTCTCCCTAGCTCCCTGTGCCTTCTCGAAGTGCATGAAAGCTATCCTGGCCCCATGAGACTCAAAGGCATCAGAGTGCTCAATTATCTGGGCGACTGGCTCATTTGCACCCAGTCTCCAGCAGAGGCCCACACGGAAGTTGTCACCGGCCACCTTCAATGGTTGGGCCTTGCAGTGAATAATGCGAAGAGCCAGCTCATGCCTTCTCAGACAGCCTCCTATCTAGGAGTATCTTTGGACTCAAGGGCCATGCTGTTCACTCTGTCGGACGGCAGAGTGCAGAGAATAGCCACCTGTTTGGTGCTCTTTCAGCTCAACAGAGTTAGATTTGTGGCTATAACTCTTTAACTATAAAGGTTACAGGTACATGTCATGTCGCCGGTAGGATATTTAATACTGGGCAGACCCTGATAAGTTAATGCGCTGCATTGAGTGACACTGAAATATTTTCTCCTGTGGTGTGATGGATAGTACAGCAAGTTCAATAGTGGATTGTAAAATATGTCCATGCAAAGTTTCATGAAACAGAGTCAACTGGTTCATACGCTATAGACTTCAGAAGCCAGACCAAATGAGAACTGAATAAGGTCTGTATTATGAATGTGGCATGTATATGGAAACACAGGATATAAATCTCCATCTCCACTATATCCCTGTGACAAAAACTTGCAAATAATAATAACTGCATAATGCAGTACTATGAATATTAAACTTGCTTTGGTTCAAGTAACATTTAAACCAATTTTGTGGCAATTTATGAGACTCATCTACTCACGTAGCTCTGCTAAAAGGTTCTCTGCAGAAAAATAATTAGCATTCACTGAATGCCTGCAGAGGTCCCAGGGAGGCTGCAATCCAATTGTTTTTTCAATTTCCTCTGACTTTGTAGAAAGAAACAAACAATGAGTTCCCAGATGGCACACAGCACGGACTAGTATGTTCCTGGATGTAGAAACATATTTAAATTTTATTTCACTATAAAAAAGCACCTGCTTGTGGTTACTGTTCTTGCTACACTATTAAAGCCCATAGAGACAACAGAATAGTTCCAGTGCATTTTAACATATATCCAATCCAAATTAGCAGATATTTCAATGTTGCATTTCTGGCACGTTCCAGCATCACATGCATGGACGCTGAAAATGAAAGCTCCCAGAAGCCTCATGTTTTCGTTCTCCTCATTAACCAATTGCTGCTTTTGACTACAAGCTTCTAACCTTTCTGATCTCCATCATGTGACCTCAAGAAATTAATGTGGGGCCATGCCAGAAGTGAAGTACTGAAATATCTGCAAGGAGCAAATCGGTAAGGATTGTTCATTAATACTTAACATTACTAATTAATTAATGTACCACCATGTCTGTCTTTTTTAAAGACAGTGTGAGACATACAGTGATGGCAATGGCTATTCAGATTTACTGGAATTATTTTCTCACCTCTATGTAGAGTACAAATTATTTTATTCAAAACCAATCTCACCTTACATTGGACACCTTCGGGGAAACCCATCCATAGAGAATAATTGGAAGAATAAAGGCTACTGTGTAGAAAAATATTATATTATACAGTACACAATGCACATAGGGGAAACAAAATAAGTTTTTTTTTTTTCTTCTTCATTATGGGTCATTCCAGCTCAAGATGCATTAATTAATATATTCATTATTTTGGTTGGATTGCCCTTAGAAACAAGCTTGTCTACATCATCCAAGGTGGAGAAAATCTTTACCACCTTCAGACTAGTTACACAGTTTCTTTTTAGAACGCACATGGCACCTAAACTGGAACCTGGAGTTGAAACAGAGGAAACATCTTGCCAAAAATCCAACCTGCTTCAGCTGGAAAGACCCCTATAAAACATTGCACTACTGCATGTACTCATAGGTGGTTTGTTTTTTCTACTTTTCATTAAAAAGCTGAGAAACACTGATGAAAATCTGCCTCTGGGATTTCAACGGTACAGTATCTCTGTGGTATTTCTTTCTTTTCTTTTCTGTGAATGGATTACACAGACTCGAGGTTATAAGTAAGAAATTACTTTTAAAACATATGGCCCTCAGTTTGACATCTCAAATGAATGGGCTTCACTTGCAGCGGTGAAAAGTGTATTTCCCACAGCTACATCCATTTGCCAGCTTAGGTTTTTGCACTGCCCTCTCTAGCACTGTTCGTTTTTCACATTTTGAGACGGGAGATGGTTATTAGACCGATGGCCTTTGCCCTCAGCAACAGATTGGGTCGTTAAGTTTATTGCTATCGATTTATTTTGAAAAGAAACGTTAGTTGGTGTCACAGAACAAACATTGTAGTAGATAATAATAATAAAGTCAAATGTCAACTCTATTCAAATATGTATGCACATAATTTCAAACGATGTTAGCCAGTCATATCTCCCAATGGTAAATAAAGGAACTGGCAAAAGAAATAACACAGGCCTGCACTGGAGATTAAACTGCCTTACAAACACAAAACAACCTTAAAATGGTTTAACTATTAGTTTTAAACCTATTTTCTCAATTGGCATTATAATGACATTTACACAGCTCCTTGTCAAGTTTAAGACTTTATATTCAATTACATTATTATAACTGAACTTCCTCTGCAACAGGTACTATCTTAGGATCCCACCCAATCTCTCTCTCAGTATAGGACTCCCAGTCTATGCCTGGTGGGGTCCTTATGTCTGTTGCACAGGAAGGGGATTCATAGTGTTGTGACAGGCTCCAGGAGTCAAAGTGAAAATGATTTCTGAGATTGTTGTTGATTTTAAAAGCTTGGTCAGGGATGGGAATAAGACTCCCATTGCATAGCAGCCCTGAGTGAATGTAAGAAACGCCACATTTGTTCTATGTGGTACTAATGTATAACTTACCACCCACTAGAAGCAACATGCTGAGGTTAGACATGGTTCTAAGAGCTTTATTAAAAAATAGTGCTGCTGCTGCTCCAGAGTGGCGCATCCGGTAAAGGCGCTCCGCGTGGAGAGCAGGATGTGGAGGAAGCTATTCAACAACTGACCGTGGATGGGAGCTCCCAGGGGGCGCCGCACAATTGGCCTGAGTTCCTGAGAGTATAATGTGATTGTGGGTGGGGGTGAGCTTGGACCATCACCCCGTTACGGGTAGGATAAGGTGAAACGGAAGGCTTTCTATAAAGCGATCGTTTGGGGGCTATTTTCATGTTGCTTTCTCATTTTCAACGAGCTAGAATTGGCGTTTCATTTTAATTTTAAAAACACCAATAAACTTAAAAAGCCATAGAAGCTGTGGATGTGTTTAATTAGCTGGTAAGTCTGTGATGTTGAGATGAAAAAAATGAATAAAGTGCACTGCAGGGGAACCAGGTTAACAAAGCCGGAGAGGCTAGTACACAGCCCTCTGCACTGAACAGCTCTCTTAAGTGTGTGGGCGTTTAATCGTGCTCTCTTTCTTCCAGGCTGCTGCTATCGGCTCCCTGAGGAGCACAAGCCACTACAGCAGTGTCCTCTACAGAGAAAGCATGGGGGCTTTGCCAAGGACACATTTTGTTAATCTTATTTCTAATTAGGCACATGTTCCACTTTGTTTTCTTCTTATATATAAAAAAAATAAAATTAAAAAATCATGATTTTTTATGAAATCATATATTTTAGGCTATTCCTGCCACATATTGCAACACCCTAATCTAATTAGAAAAAAAAAATCATAAATTGATGTTTAATATACTGTTTACTGGATAGTATTAATTAAACTTAAAATCATGAAAAAAAAGGTTTCTCAGTTACTGAGTTGAACATTCCTCAGCCCATATAATTGAGCATATCAGAATCTTGGCTACCCCATTGGCTACTGCAGGGTTACATGACCAAAAATAGTGCTATTGCCCACAAACCAGCCAATATTCACTCAATATTGCCTTTTGACGTCACTCAGCAGTCAATAGTCAAAACTCTATTGCCCTCTGACATCATAGGTTGAAAAATACGAGACAGTGAGTGACCCTCTTATCAAATTGTGATGAAACTTGTGATGAAAATAAATTCAGGGAGTAAAAGCTCATTTAAATTGAACACCATTCTCCAATTGTAGGCTACTGCTTGCTTATCGATGCAAAGGGTTTTATTTAACCAGAGTATGGCTTTTCTTATGGTACAGTCACCGTATTTTGCAGATGTCTAGCTTTACAGGTACATCGCCAATTAACTCTCTCCCTCCAAGAACAAAACAGGAAAAGGAAATAGCGTCTTGCATATGCAGTGCAGTGAACTAACAACAGCTCTACTCTAGAGTGATTCACCCAGCGGAACCCACGATAAGGGGCTTGTATTATTATCTTATATAGAAAATATATTACAACTAGCAACAAAATAAATGTGGTTCACCTATTACACATTAACACTGCCGCTATACATTATTCAAAACATTAAAGTTGTTGCTGTACACTAACTTGTTATTACTTTCTTTTTTTTTTTTTTTTTTAACAAAGCCCTTATAAAATTAAGTAGATGCGTAACCAAGGTTTTGAGCAGAAGGTGGAAAGGAAATTAATTACTAAACCGCTATGAATGCCTGTCACTTCATTCCCATCTGTCACACCCTGCAGGAAATCAGATTTTTCTTGCAAATTTGTTAATTCAAAAATAACCTTTTAGATGGATGTAAAATTATTAAAAAATAATTACATAAAAAAATGAAGCTCATACTGAATTTTTGCTTATTTAATAATGCTATAATTTTGACAAGGAGCTACCCATCTATAGCTATCGTTGTCTCCCTCCCTGTCATTTGTTATGTAAAATACTATACATTCTTTCAGCAGTTTGAATAAAAATAGAAATAAAAAAAAAACTATTCTATATTCCTTGTTTACCTGTAACATTTGCAACAGATACAAAAACTGATAAACAAGAACTACAGAAATATTTTATGTATGTTATTCATTTTTGTGTTCTTTAAGAAACAGATTATATAAAATAACACATTCTGCGCCACGCATGCATTATTTACCAAAATCAACTCAATTTTATTGTGTGATAACATATTCTGAGCCACACATTATTCTAGTTCTATTCATCACACCAATACCCTGTACTGTGAAGCACACTAGGGCTGTCACAGGCATAGTGGGTGCAAAAACATCTCATCTGGGGGGCTCCCGAGTGGGGCATCCAGTAAAAGGAGCTCAGCGTGGATTGCAGGATGCGCCCTATAGTCTGGACGTCGCCGGTTGGAGTCCAGGCTATTCCATTGCCGACTGTGGACGGGAGTTCCCAGGGGGCAGTGCACAATTGGCCGATTAAATTAGTAAATGACTAATCCTATAATCGATCTTGTATAAAACTGAAGGTAGAATACCCACTTTAATCTTTATTACTACTACAAAGAATCCCTGTGCAGTATCCTCTTAATCCAGTATGCATAATTTCATCACATTGGAAATGTGAAAAGATAATTCAATTCCCTGTGTATGTGACTAATGACCAGTTAAAGTGTGATTGTAAATACATTAGGTCACATGTGGAATCTGTTCAGTTCTTCAGTGGCAGCTCCTGTGGATTGTGGGTACCTGTTTAAAAAATTACATGTCTTCTTCACATTATGATACGGTGTGTAATTAATTCTTGACTGTTCCTGTAATAGAACAGAGATCCTGGGCAATCCTTCTCCAGATTAACTGTATTGAGTTTTTTGCATTAGTCACACATACCAGTGCGAAGTGAAATACAACACTACATTTAATGATTTACAGCAATTATGGAATCACTTCTAAAAAAATTACTCATCATATAAATCATGCAAGAGAGATCAACCAATCACCGGCATGGGTTTATCAAAATTCCACTACTTGTTATCCTTCATACAGATCCCTTGAATAGAACATACGGCTCAATTAAAAAAAAATGCTTTAGAGGCACCCTAAGCAGATTGTATTAACTTTTATTGTTGATCCTTTCAATATTGAGATTGCTCTTAAAATAGTAAAATACCATATATTCATTTCCAGAGGGGCACATAACGCCTTGTCTCAGATTCTTCAAACCCAGTTAGGATTATTTATTTACTTTTTTACAGCAGCATTGCAAAAGGGCCCTACTGACTTTTATAATTCATCTGTTTATATAGAAATGGTGATTAATTCCTATAATAACACAGCCACCAGATGACACCCTGAGTCACAGACAATGCACAATGATTAAATCAATGTGTATTTCCCTTGACAGAGGTTTCCTGGCTCATTCAGTCTCTTGTCATCCCTGGCTGGGAGGGAAAGGAACAGGCAGCCCTGTAGATACGAGACCCAGTCTCGAATCCATCAGGACAGTGACACGTCTTCCCCCGGAGGTTAAAAGTACCAGAACACAAAGTACAAGAGGACTAAAGGAATTCCCTTTGCTTTCAGGTGTATTGAGAATCACAAGGAAAGCTCTTCTGTTTTCATTTTTTAAGCATCTCATATACTTTTTATCGGCTTGTTAAGTTTAACCTTTTGAATGCCTCACAAATATAATGTCTGTGATCCAGCTATGCCATGGTAAAAAATGACAGCTTTATATTATTCCAATACAATACTTGTTAAAGGGTTTTATCAACACACAGCATCATATTGTGAATATAATAAAAGGTCAAGTGCAGTGAGATTTGGATTCAAATACAACACTGTCAAATCCAATCTGTTTTTTAAACCTGCCTCCATTAAACCCAGTTGGTTACTACATCTCATTTTTACTTCCCAGAAAAGGTTAAATGTCAGCATAGACACAGCCTCGAAGGAGTCACAAGTGTTCGCCAGGTTCTGTGGCGGAATTGGATCTCATGTAAAGGACCCAGGCGAAGAGATTCCCATTGGAAAATGTTAGTGAACTAAATTACCACATTGTTTGCTGAAACCATTTGGTTTATTGAACTAAATTCAATCAAAAACCATAAGAAAAAATACTATAGAGTGCTACAGAGTTCAAACAAAGTTCATCTCAATCCCTACAAGTGTGCTGAGTTTGATGAAGATCTTTCAAAAGAGGAACAAGATTTCTACCACTTTTTAACTCTCTCCTAATCTTTATACAGCTATTAAAATATTGTTTTGTATGTGATGTTATGATTTGAATGGTCCTGGAACACCAGCTGAGACAATACCTTAGATTTCCCATAAAGTTAATTCCCTTAGTTTCTAATTTTGAAATCCATTAACGAGCAAACCCATTGCACGTCAATAACGGTCATTACCAAAACCAGAAAGAATTTCAGGCACAGTTCATTCAGGTTGATTTACAGACTTTCAAAGAGAACAACAAAGAGAAAAAGAATGGAACTTAATTTTGGCGAGGCACAGTGATGAAAGAGGGTGATGATATTTGCTGTACAGAGGTACAGTATACTGGTCCCCAAGGGTGTAATTCGGAAGGCTTGTGCTACACCCGGTGATGGGGTAAGAGCACACACTACATCCTCATTGTAACCTGGGTGAAGTTGTAAAGACTTATTTTAATAAAAATGCATGGACTGTTGCGTCAGTGTAGGTGAAAAATGTGCCTTCACTGGCAGTTTACTGTGGGCAATACAAATAGGATAGAAAATTATGGCAGATGGTGGGGATTCAGTTTTCTGGTAAAATGTTGTGGATATGCAACTCCGGGAGGGGATTGTAACAGGGGGATGTTACCTGTGTGGGTTGTCACTGAATAATAATAATAATAATAATGAGTCAGACACAGAGCATTGGGTGTTGAGATGCCGCACAGGTGCACAGATTTAATAAACACAAGTGTTAACACTCCCTCCCGGAAATGAATTATTCAACTACGTGAGACAATTAAAAAATATTAGTCATGTGCAAAAATTCTCAACCCATCACCAGCACCCGCCAACACCCCCACCCCGCACCAGTGTTATTAAACAAAAAAACATCCACCCTCGAAATAAAATCCTGGCTATGCCACTGATCAGGACCTCAATGCCAGATGAGCCTACCTGCTAAATTGGTTGCCTAGCAACGCGTCTCCTGTTGCACGTCCCAGCTGCATACGTTCGCGCAAGAACCAGCGACAGTGTCCTCTCTGTCACAGGGATAAACAGAGAAAATTCCACGAACGTTCATTTAGAACTGTGGTTATTTCACAAAGGAGGACGGACCCTTAAGGGGTTAATTGGTTGTCTACGGCTATCCTTATGAGTGAAAAACACAGCACTCCAGGAAATAAAAGTAAAAATATAACAGGGAGAAGCTCCGCTGTCTCCGGCGCCACAGGGAGAAGCCCCGCTGTCTCCGGCGCCACAGGGAGAAGCCCCGCTGTCTCCAGTGCCACAGGACTATACTGTTTTTAAGTAGATTGCAGAAGCTACTCGAAGTAGGAACTAGAATAATATATCATGCAGCAATTGCCTTTCACCATCAATACCCTCACAGCACCTGCACTGTGCCTTACAAAAGATGGGGGCAGAGCTTACTTCAGTTTAATGGATTCTCTTGAAAATGAATCCGTTTTGTGTCTAGATGTATATTTTTATCCAAATCGGATCATCGGTTCAACTACTTTTTTGAGGAAGACAAAAACTGAAACAAGCATAATTTTTATTGGTCCCCACGATTTGTTTTTCTATCTTGCGTTTTACCGGTACTTCAAATGCAATAGAATCCAAGTCTAACTCTGTAACTGCACTTGAGTTTGAATTATATTTAATGTTATCTGCAGTAATATTAAAATGTATTAATTGTATTTCTGTACCTTATCTCAGATATTTTAGTTTAGACCTGATGTTGGTCGTTGAAAAAAAAATAAACCATCGTAATCAGGTTAGAGAGAGCTTTGAAACAATTCTCTGCATCTGAAATCATTTTGTGCACTGAATGGATGACCTGCTGTAACAGAAACCAACAATGAAGGCGTAAAGCAAGCACAGCTTGTCATAGCCAGCAAGAACAAAGCCTGACGAAGATGAGGTCATTCTGAGTTAGTACAGCTACGACTGCTTTCTAATTTGCTTTAATCAGGAACCTACAATCACCTGCCCTCCTAAACCAAAAGACAACCCTCCAGCTATGGCTAAGTATATGGAAAAATACAAAGCGGTACTTAATTCAATATGGTTACATAACATTATTCAGCAGATTTCATTCAAAATGTGTTCATTCTATAGGATGATGCAAAACCTTTGGCCATAGCTGTAATATGAGCAATATTCATGGACATCCTCCAATGTTAGCTTTAGTTGCCCCAATTATAACATCTATAATAGTGTGACGGATATCAAAATTAAGCTTGTTTACTTAACTGAACAGATGTCACTTGGGTTATCCTTTTACTGCCTGCTCCAGTCCTATTAGTGTCAAGATGGATTTAATAGGTTTGTTTTGTTTTGTGTCGAGACCCTTTATATCCCTTTTCTGTCTGTCAAAGACAAAAGCAACAGCCAGCAACTCCCATATGGGCTGTGAGTCTAGCAGAAACTATTGCGACCCAATGCATTTATTGAAGGGCTGGGACAATACCTTGAGTCATCATGTTTTCTGTATATATTTCTGTTTTATATTATAAAAAATGTTTAGAGTACTGGACTATTATTTTTCTCTTCAATTTAGAATGTCCAATTACGTTCGCTCACCGCAGCAATTCCCCACACAGCTCAGCAGAACTGAAGGTTCAGTGGCTGTCCTCCTAGTGTTGAAACACATATTTTGAAACAAAAATACATTTTCTTTAACATGCGTGCCTTTCAAAACTGCACCTCTGAGACCTATAAATATTTAAACTGTTATTAGTGATAACATTTAGAAACACTGGAGTTAATCCACTAACTAGCTAAAAACTGCAGTTATTTCTGGTTCTGAATTAAAAGCACTTTAAAACGTAGGAATATTTCCCAAAGGAAAATATTTATTTTTCTTTAAAAAGCACCATGGGACTTCCAAAAGAAACCTCAAAACGCACAGCAATCGTGCAAACCGTGCTGCAGTGTTTGAACCAGAGAATCCCAACAGGAATGAGAGCTGGGGAAATGCTATTGCCACTGTACAGTGCTAGAGTGCGTTCTGCTCTGTCATCAGCTGTGTGAATCACAGAGGCCTAGGTCTAAAAACATAGCTTTTTCACTGCACTATGCTGTTCCTAAACCTGTTACCAGTGTTCAATATTTCCTGCAATTCATCACCAGTAACACAAAACTCATTTTAATACATTCGCAGTAATATTCTTCCTGGACTCCACAGTTATGACAGAGCAGGGCATAAACAGTTGTTGGAGATTATAAATAGGAAGAAAATGTATTTAAAATGACACCCCCAACACCCACGAACATCTATTTTTATAGTTACTGTATAATCTTTTGTAATATGAATACAATTCAAATGCGTGAAAATATTGAAATGTTTTATAGAAAACATTTGTTAGAAAATGGATGCTGGTCAACAAAAAGTGGATTGTTCCCTTTTGGAGAATGCTTTGAAGGGGAAATTACAAAATGTAGCCTCCAGATGGCACTATGCTTTATAGAAAAAAAAATAACGTAAAAGCATTCCGAACAGTCTCTCATTCTTAACATTTCTTACTGAGGCAACATTTATTTTGTCAGTGTACTGTGGCAGACTTCCAGAAGGAAGAAAGACGGAAAATAGAAAATGCAGCTCAACATAACAGAAGAAAGGAAGAAAATCTGATTAGCCTAAAATAAGAACATGACTCAACCGAAACCAAAAGGTATTTTCAAACTTTGTTGGGTAATATTCTTGCAGTTAGCAGAACAGAAACATCTAAGCATTAATGGGAGAAGCAATTTCATAAAATGCCTTGAAGAAAACTGAGAGGATGTTTATGAAAAGTGCAGAGTGACTGACCAACACTCCACTGCATAGCTTAGAAATACTAAACGTAAACACTTATAACTTTAAAGTCTATTTCAAAGCTATTTTCAAAATGGCCACTTTAGCACTCTGGGGTTTAAGATTTGTCCTCTAAATCACTGCAGGAAGAGCGGATTAAAAAAAAAAAACTAAACATAACAAGTGCTCTGGCTTTTCTTTTCCAAACCACATCATGGATCGTTATTGCTGTGTTACCTGTTTGACAATGTGGACAATAATCCTTACACTATCAGTGCACTAGAGCAGACATTTTGAAAAGAGCTTTGAAACAGACTTTAAAGTTATAAGTGTAAAAAGTTGTCAGGATTTTAACAATGAAGAGAAATTACAGGTGCACGATTTAAACAGTTGTAGCAACACGTGAGGTCGTGTAATGCTATATTTTTGGAACCCCGCTACTTACTCTTTAATATAGCCCCAGTCTGCAAAGACATTTGGCATCAAAGACCAAATATGATGTACAGCTCATGTATAATTTAATAAATTCATATGCAGTCATGTGCTTCTAACATGCTTGTGCATAAGTGATAAGAACACAGACAGCCCCAGATGACAAATAATCACTTTTAAGACCTAATTTAAAAAAATCAGTAACGTGCACCAACCAACACATCGCCAACTACCAGCCCATAGGGATGGAAATATGACTCCTACTGTACAGCAGTTTCACTCATTCCAGGTTTTAATATGTACCTGATTAGCCCCAGTGTTTATAGGTGACAAGCTCACGTGTGTTTTATTAAACTCATAGTAAAACCAGGAATGGATTCAACTGCTATGCAATGGGAGTCTTGTTTCCAACCCTGAGCCCACATTTAAATTCTGTCAGATCTGCTGTCTTGCCTTTTGTGACTTAAAGATTTACAGTAGGGAGATGCAGCTTTTATATGTTATAGATTACATGTCCAGTATAGCACTTGCATAACACATATGTGTTTAACACATATTTGTGTCTATTAGAAAACAGTAGTGGATCTGCATACAACTACTCTTTGACTTAATTCTGGTGGTGTTTTCCTCAGGGCTAAATTATTGATCCACTGTACATTCCTACACACAACAGAGGTTTATGAATCTTAGGATCTCAGTATAAAGATCTGCCAAGGTTTCGATTATTGAAATACAACCCAGTGTATTAAATTACAAGATGACACACAAACCTTAAACCGTAACTGCAGCACATGTTTTTGATGGGGTTTTTTTATAGTTACCATTGTGCTTTGTTTAATTTCTTGTGAAGCTTCCAGCAGTATTAAAGCAGTACACAGCAGCATTGCAATCAGTGTTCATTTATCAGGATTATTTTTGAATGCCATAGAAGTTAAATAAAGCCAATCAAATAAATACATACATAAATAAATAAAATGAGAAATTTGACAATCCTATCACACTTACAATTTGGTATTTTTAAATACATTTACTGACATAGAGGGTTAGCTTTTAGTGTATCTTTTGTTTTCATCAAAAGAAAAACTGCATTACCTGATCAAATAAAAAACAATTGTACATTTAATAATAAAACAAACACAAAACCAAAAATGTGAATCCATGTTTTAGCTTCAAACAAGACTATTCAGGGGTGTAAACAAACCAGGCTGTCAACAAAGCATGCTTACTAATAAAGTACACAAAGGATCACTGATGTATGTAGTAAACAGACAATACTGAATGATATTATTATGTCACAAACTTATTTTGGACAGTGATGCTATAAAATATTTATTTTTTTATTACAATAAAAAGTATTAAAAAAGAATATGAAAACGGAAATCTGGTCTAATGCAAATTATAAACAGATGAATGACGTCCATTTTATTCAAATACTGTTTTTTCCCCATAAAAATACAACGTGCTTAAAAAACACACATATTGTATGGTATGGTACCTTAGACGTAATAATATATTTATTCAAGAAAAACAACACATTTTTACTGATTAAGTATTCATAAGTTTCAACCATAGTCCTGGGATTCTTTGGTAAACGTGCATCTTTGATAAAGTCCATTTGAGATAATAAAAGAAAATCAATTCACACATATAAACACATACGCACACACGTGTGCAACAAAAGACCAGCCCCTGACACATGCATCTATTTTAAAAAGCCGTTTGTAAATATAAATAATAAGGTCAATTTAACTGTGCTTACCTACTATATAGCAGGAGTTTAGTTTGGTGCAGTAGAGGTAGCGAAAAACTCCGCAGATTTTCTTCCTCCGCGCATCATTAGCAGAACCTTTCCTTGAGATTACTCGAGTGCCGTGGACCAATGCAGAGGAACCCTTGGCTGGACAGCAGAGCCGGTAAATCCCTGTTTTGGGCACAGAGGCAGGAGGCAGCGTGTGAGCGGTGTTTTGGAAAAGGGGGTTTTGCTCTGGTACTAAACAATGCAGCCGAGCCCGGTGGTTCAACTGGGTGATCACAAATGAAATGCTATGAACAGCATTTAGTTGCGCCCACCTCCCGACTGCAGAAGCCCCACCCCTGCATTCAACTTGCACCAGTACTTCAAAAACAAGCACAGTAGGCAAGCAACTTCAGCACTACAGTTCACCGGAAAGCCCGTTGCACCGTATTGTGCAGAAAGCAACCGGTTTAATTAAAAATAAAATACAATTTAAAAAAGATCACAGTCTATATGTTAAAGTTAACCTTACACTGTATTATTTATTTAATGTCTACAAAATAACACAGTATTGTGTGCGTCAATGTATGAAGGAGGAGGAAGACGGTACTGTGCTGTTGAAGCAAAAGTTTTGCTTTTGTGGACGAGGATAAAAAAAAAGTTACAAGAAATAGATGTCTACAATTATTTATTTCAGAATTTTTTTTTTTTTTTTGCAAAACTCCAAAAATGCTAATTCAAAAGTATTCATACCCTGACAGGAGAAATGAAATTCACTCCAACATATCAGGGTTTCCGCTTGCCACGCGAACGATACCTGGTTGCAAAATTGTTGGCAAAACCAAGGGAGGAGATGCTGCAACCATCAGGGTATCGAGAGCGGGAAGGCGTGTCTTCTTAGGATTGGTGGCAGGTGTACAGGCGGCGTGCCCAGGACATGGGAATAAGCTGCTGCTGAGATGGAGAGACAAGCTGGAGTGAGAAAAAGAACGCAGAAGACAGAGCCAAGGAGAGCAGAAGAGAAGCGGGACTACAGCAAAAAGAAACCAGAGACAACACTTAGTGACTGTAGCACACAGCTGAAACAGTGTGTGTTTTTATTTTTTACTTTCTTTTATTTGCCACAGTCTGAGTAGCACTACACTGCTCAGCTGTAAGTGTACCACTGGCTGGTAAAGCAGCATGCTTTTACCTGCCCAGTGTAGAGTCCCGGTTTAATAAACCGTGAATCTGAGAACCTGCAAATATCAGTGTGAGCCGCCTTCATTTTCCTGCAAACGCCACTATATATATATATATATACACACACACACACACACACACAACTACAAGTCTGTCTATAAAGATAAAGCAAAGCACCGCAACTTTGTTTGATGTAATTCCTAAACAAAATTGAAGTTCGTCTTACAACTAATCGTAATACACAGATATGGACTAGAATTTGAAAGTGGTCTACTGTAGACATATCCTCTCCTAATAAGTTGTATACACCTGTAACCCATAAATACTAAATTCTGTATATGTACATTATGATCTAATCTTTCAATGTATTCACCGACTCCAGAGTGTAGCCTCAGTTGTGTCTTGTTATCTTAACTAAATTGTATTATATATTGCTACGCCACTCTTGGCTTTAGTCACTGCAATTGCCCCTACGTTCACTGTCGGTGATTATAGACACGACATGAGCTGTCTTGGTTTTGACTTGTGTTCCCCACTTCACATTAATCTCTACAATAGTTCTTGAGATCTGTGTAGAAACACAGTGAAGGCTTCCAACATCTGGGGTTTGTCAAAAAGTTCTGTATTGTCTATAGAGCCACAGTATTTTTTGCCACCCTTTACTCAAACTTAACTGGAGACACTCTTTGGGTGTGCAGTGAAGGTCTCTGCACATGCTACTTTGTTTGCTCCCATCCTTTCACCAGTATCTAACCAGTCCTTTGAAATGGCTGTGTCTCTAAAACAAAATGATGTATGTGCGCAACAAACAGATTCTTATTCAAGGGAGCTGACAAGCTTAGTGATTGCTAGTCGGTAAAACAAACACATTGCTTTCATGTTACCTTGTATCAGGGTGTTGTACAGCTAAGGCAAATTCTATTATATTATTTCAATGGCACTGGCTGAGGTAAGGTTTCCTAACAAAGTCAAAATTAGTTCTTATTGATAGACGGCATGAGACACAAACGTGTGCTGTATATTTAGATGTATAATCGCTTAAAACCACAATATTAAGAAACCGAAGACAACAGACCTGAGTCGCCCAAATGTTCCACATATTAACAAAACAGTAGCTCATGAATTCAGCTACACGCGTTAAAGCTGCGCACACTGTTGATTCATTTTATCGATGGATTAGATTTACAATTAGCTGCAACAACGGATTTGGTTTGAACTTAAATCCATCATTACATGCATCCATTCAAACCACGATGTTTTTTTGTTTTTTTTTAATCAACACAATATGTGTAGCAGCTGAGACCTTTTTGCTATTTTACTGCCCTTTTAATTAAGTAATACTTGAATCGTGATGGTTTGCTGTGGTTGCTTCGTTTGGGTTTCAGAATATACTTGTCGGTTTTATAAATTTAATAGAAGACTGTAAACTAACAAATCTGAGAGCAACCCTTTGGGTTAAAAAGAGAAGAGCATTATAACAAATTTGTGGAGTTTGTGGAGTTGTTTCCAGCCTCCTCCAGATCACACTGCCCCCTGGTGTTTGTGTGTTGTGTTGACGTTATTCATTATTTGGTTTTGCGCACATTTGAAGATTGTTAGCACTTATTTTGTTAATCACTATCTGGTTGTATTCTGTATTTGTATAAAACGCTTATTTTGTACTTTTTTTGTTTTCTTACTTTGAGCACTTTCTTCTCCAGTTGACAGTGGCATATGGGAGAGGCTGTCCTGACTTCATTTGTGCTTTATCAACCCATCCTTGCTTTCTTTTAGGACCTACCGTAGCATATAATAACTGCTGTTAGGTAGTAAAGAAGATATCTGTACTAAAAAGCATTTCTTTTTTTTATTCTTTTGTCTGAATTTTCTTTGTATTTAAATAAATACCACCTCGCCTATGTTGGGTAAGGTTTAAACCATATGCACGTTTTTTTATTATTCTTATTTGAAATGGACTCAAGCGGGGGTCACAATATATGGGAGACATTTTAATTCAGAGCTCTCCTTACTCCTGCTATAATAAGGGGAGGCATAGTCAAAACAATAGCCCTGTAGAGAGGGGGCGCCACATGTGTTTAACTTTTGCAGGAAAATGAAGAGGCGGGCGAACACGAAACATTATTTTACAATATTTGAAAAACGTAAAATGCATTTATCGTTACCTGTTAAGTCTACTATTGCCCACATACCTTTTTGACTTGTTGATTTAATTGATAATTGGGTAAAAGTGTGCTGTGAAGACATGTTTGTGACCAGTTTCTGCAGTTAAACTTCCCACACAACACACCAGGCACAATGTTTTATTCACCGTTTGCTCACCCGGTGACCCCTCTGTGGTCACCGAACTGTTGTTAAAGTAAAGAGTGACGCTCAACAAACTGCTGTTAAACTCACCGATGAGCCAATAGACTCACTGGGCTCGACATTTGGTGAGATTCACCAAAAACAATATGGATGCCACCATGGACTGTCAGTGTGGAGAGACCAAATTAAATGTTTTAGTCAACTCTGAGATGGCAAATTGTTTAAGAAATGGTAAATAATAGAAGTCCTACCGAATCCTATTCATTTATGAACTTTTTTGCTTCGATTCAAATATTCAAATCCAAAAGCAAAGAAATTTGAATTTAAGTTGATTGATTTGTAAAGATCAAATCAGTTTTATAATCTAACTGTGGCGTTTAATGTCATAGCAATTAAGTCATATAAAAAAAGAAAAAAAAGTACTGCTTAGCATAATAAGAAATTAATTTAAAAAACCACATCAAAACGTTTGTATGAATTTATTTTAAGTTTCATTTAGCATGTTACTATCTGTACAAAGAACAATGAAAAGGAAAAAAAAAAAAACACCAGGTATTTCACATTGGTGTCATGTGAAGCACCAAATTAGACTAGTTTTAAAAATGAAGAACTTGAAAGAAATTTTACAAAATAAGATTTTAATCTCAATTATTTTAGAAGAATCAGGTGTATTATTTATATTTAAGGAATATAAACTTCATATACCATGACCTCAGCTGAAAATACAGCAGTATATTAGCACTCTGTTAAGTCAGAGCTTCAAAATGAACACCAGTGCCACACTTGAACTGAAGTCCTGCTCAGTCTGAAATGACTCTTGAAATCCATGTTGGAGTACTGATTCACATCATGTTAGTAGCCTTGAATTTTTACCTTTCTCAATTTAGATCGAATAAACTCGGACATTTCCTTTTCCAATTCAAAGTCATAATCAGAATCTAACTTCGTTCTCACTGACAACAGCAAGTCTGTTACAGCCTTGCCTGCCGCTGCAGCACAGTTTTCTCCTACTACTAGTCACCATATTGATGTCACCAAACTGTTCTTTGAATCCAGTCACCGATGCATGTACTTCCACCTCGCCAGTTTCTTGGCAGCGGTGAATAAAACAACCCACCCAAACCTTCTCTCCTGTGTATGTGAATCAGTGTGGGTGGGTAATGTGAGTAGTCCAGACCCAATGAGAAACTATCATCATCTATGGTTGCTAAGGAATTAAAAAAAATAAAATGTCTACTGGTGCCAGAATTTAAAGTTGCTGGTACCCTGGCGCTACAATCTAGTGCCATAGCGCCAAATTTGCACCACTACCAATTCTATTGAATTGTGCCCTGCGTTTGTGAAGAACCACACTACCAGGCAGGACACTAAACAGTGGGGCTGGGGGGTGCTTATGGGGATGGATGTCTGTCCGTCCCTCTGCATGTCACACTTACATGTATGCACATAGTGGGAGAACTGCTTATCCAGTTGTCATGAACCTTGGTATTGCCATTCTGTAAATAAACACTGAGTATCAGATTCTGGTTATTGTGTTCATACTCTGAAGCACCGTGGAGATCACCAATGCCAGCACTGCAGTGTAATATCTTATTGCATTATATATCTTTGTCCAGCTAAAGCAATCCCAAAATTCAATAAACCAGTCACAGTGTGTAGTTACCTTTCAAACATTATTATTTAATTACAATGAAATATGAGGCTGGTATTTCTTTAATGACCGGGATCATTAAAGAGATGCAGTTTGGATCAATAGAAATTCTGCATCCCCAGCAAAGTACATGCCTTTATCTCTTTATAAAACTGAGAAATTGGTCACATTTATTGTCCCCATACCTTTATGTTTGCAATCATTCTAAGTGGTTCTTTTTATGCTTTTCAAGTATTACTTTGTTTTGTTTTTTTTATAAATCTGTGCTGCTCAATTCTAGTTTCCACGGACATCTGTAATGTAGGCTAGAGCAGCAAAAGTGTCTTTATATTAGTAAGCACCAGTGGCAGATCACTAGATGGTGCTGGCCCTTACTTCATAAAAACACTTTGGTTGATCTAGCCTATGTTACGTCTATGGCAGGCAACTAGAACTGAGGAGCAGCTCCTGAATGTTGATGAAAGCAGCAAAATTAGTGTAGTTGCAGTAAGAAGCACCCTGGATGATTGCAAGTATAACAACGACGTAAGGGAACAGGGTAACACTTTAAAATAATGGCCACAAATTCATAATGAATTCCAGCTGAATACCACAGGAATAACAACTGAATATCGTATGCGCTTCCTTGAATTCAGCCCTGTTTATTCATGTGGATTTAATTACCAGTATTCATTAGGTGTTCTTTTGTAGAAATGATGTTGATCACATGTATAATGCAATATGGCAGGTGTTCCTAGTTTGTATTTTGATTAAATAGTTTTTTTTTCAAAGTTCAATTGCAAAGAGAGGAAATGATTCATTTTAAAGACCATTAAATGTAGCAGCCCTAACGGGTGCCCAGTGATTACAGCAGGCTATCAGCCAATGACACTTTTTATTAAAATATTAAAACTGCAGAAGCCAAGACCTTCTGCCAGCAAACCTATTAAACAGTCAATCCACCAGGTCTCTTTTTATCCCTGTCGCACTGAGTATCTTCTAAATTCAATTGGATCTGAAGCAGCAGTCTGAGGCACTTGAGTTGATCACTCCTTGCAGTCTTTGTAGTTATTAAGTTACTTTGTGTGGGTATTGACAAAGCATTTTTTGTTCACTAGGGTGCAGACTGCAAGACAGCACAGAACGATGTACTACAGAAGTGTTCCTGCTGTCCCACCAGAAAACATGGATTTCCGCAGAGTAGTCTGTGTGCACAGAGATCTATTGAAACGTTCTTGAGCATTAGGAATAAAACACAGAAATGTTGTAATTCAGAAGTTTGGGGGAACATATTTTACCTAACCATTTTCTGCCTTGCAAGTGTTGGCAGTCTACACATCCACAGTCTCAATGGTATTCTCTTTTTTTTTCCTAAAATAACATCCATCAATGCCAAGCTTAATAACAAAACATGTCAAAGGTTACTTCAGAAAATACAGCAGCAATACTAACAGACTGCCGCCAGGTTTAAAAGGTCAAAGGCTGATCTCTTAATGAACGTTAGCTTTGCCAGATCTTGTTTTGAACAGAGCAAAGGTCCACTGTGGTCTACAGCAACAAAAAAGAATTTCATTGTTTTATCAATGCTATTCACAAAGCTTTTTTAAAGACAGCTTTAAGTTTGTGAATTTTGTGAATGTTTTAAAATACTTGTATAAAACTACAGGCTTCATGAATACCAAGCTTTATACAACAATCTTTGGGAGGCTCAGCTGAGCTTTTTCCATATATTTTGTATATAACGACAGAATGACTGGCCAAATCATTGCTGAGCAGCTTGAGGTAAGGACATGAATCCTATGATCCAATGCTGTGTCCGATGCCCTCCCATTAAATAACTGAGTTTCCTTCCATTCTTTTCATTTCTCTTGCACTTCCTCATTCTGGTGAGTGACTGTATCCATGGCAGCAATAATGTCTCTTAAACCTTGAGAGATATTGTTCTAAAAATCCAAGATAATCTAATTATATCGATTATTTCTGTGTCAGATCCAACAAATCGATATGAATACACCTCCAATAAAAATAGCAGAGGCTCCACTTTCAAAAAACAAAGCAGATTTAGTGAGGGTTAAAAATACAGGGATGCTAATGGAAGCCATGGAAGTTTATTTTGCAAGAGAAATTATAAATTTACATCATTTTGATAAGGAGTTGAGCTTATCTAAAACCACTTTCCAAAAACATATGAGAATTCTTTTTTTTTACTTAAGTAACAGCACTCAGAACCATATATATCAAGTGCATGCACACACTGACCTAACAGGTTCAAATATTTGTATAAAAATCAGTTTATCAGATTACAACCAAATGCAAGCCAAAACAGAGGCAGATAGCAGACGGACAAGATCAGCAGAGGGTCCCCATTATTTGAAACAGGACCCCAAGAAGAGAAAGTAAAACAAGAGTAAATTGAAGCTGTTTGCTCCTAAATCATACTGCAGATCCTAATTATATTATCATCTGACACAGATTCATGTGCCACTTTTTTGGTACCATTCTTGATGATGCACTGCTTTTCACCTTTCTTTCTTTCCACTGAATAAAACACCAGCAAGATAAATGTTTCATTGTCTGATTTAGAGAAGATTGGATTTGACAGCCTGAAATTGCTATCCGTACACATCCAAGGTATTAAGAATTTAGAACAATTAGGAGCTTGGAGGGGAATCCAATTATTTAGACCATTATACCCAGCGGTCCAGATAAGCTGCATACCTGCTGTTTTTTTTCCTCATTAAAGAATCCGAAATACGCACTAAATTTAAATTTAATGCGTAAACATACGCATGGCAATTTTGCTGCACAGCTTGTCTGCCTCCCCTAAAACGTCCACTAACAACATCTCCCAGAATACAATGTCTTCAGTTACTAGGAAACTGTACACGACAAAAACCAACCCAACATACATTATCAAATCTCTGGCTAGCCCTGTGGTCTTTGCAGCTACAAATCCAACTGAAACCATCATCAGAAGCAACCGCTAAAAAAAGGTGCCTATAATATTAAACAAACTGTTTTATAACTTATTAATGCATTTCCTTATTTTATTTATCTGTATGACTTTCTATTAAAGTTTTAACACTGAGTTTAAGAATGTAATGTTAAAATATAAGTTCTGTTTCTGTGCTTATCTTCAAATTCATATTGGCTGTGATCAATAAAGTGAATAAAAAGAGCTGTTTTCTCTAATTTTATTTTAATACCAAGTTTTGTACAGTAATTCAGAGTAGCATTGTAGTTAAAAAGGAAGACTATTTTTTAATATCTATCCCATTACAAATAAAGATTGTACAGTATTTATCAAGATTATTTATGACTTCAAGGTAATGTTGCATTTTACCCCCTGAAAATACATTTTACTCTCTCAGTTTTAAAACTCGAGGGTAAGTTACTCCCAGACCCAAACCCTTATCTGGAGTGCTAATTATACCGTCCAGAATCTCTTTCTGGTTTTCACATTGCAAAAGGGGGGCAATTGATTAGCGAACCAATAAACATGACAAGCAATGTCATTTAATCAGGGGGTTGGTTGTGTGTGATGGTTACAAAGGCTACAAAGTCAGACAGCTTGCCTCTTTGCTGTATTATGCATGTGGTTTCTGTTAAGGTGTTATGAATGCAGTGTCCGATTCAAATAAAGTGTTACCCATTAAACTGTTGTAGACTGGTAAAGAAGCCAAAAATAGGACAGTTTCATATATATCAAACTGTATTTCATTCATAAAAACACACTTTGAAATAACACTGAAATGGCTCATGTGGTAAAGCTTGCAAATAGGGCCCATTAAAAGCTGGAGTTACAGCATGACTATAGTGTTTAGTATCTGTTACCTGTACAAGCTCATGAACCATAGCTTTTCACACACTGAAAGCAGCAGATGGGAAGGGGGTATAGCCTCCCTATGGCACACATATAAAAGGACTGGGAGTACTCCTTCAGTAAAATGGCTGGCATGCAAACCATCTGAAGGATGAACTGTGAATGTAAAAACAGTTTCAGAGAGAAATAATAGGCTGCAGTGGGAATATACTTTTATTATGACAGATGGACAGGTGGAGGCCAGAGATTTTTACACAGATTGCATTGCTTAGTACTTCTCTCCCACAGGGCAAAAGAAACGCAAGCCTTTTTTCATTGCACATCAATCTGTTTATATCCAGGTGAAGTGTGACATAGCACTGTTTTATTATTTGTATTTAATTTTTGCCTTTTTATGTTAATTTATTTCACTTTATTCTAAAAGATACATGATTTGAATCTGGTTCTTAAAGATACAGTTTCAACAATCATGTTCAATCATACACTAAAATCACTAATCACTAAGAGTCTGAGTATATTAAATTCTATAGCCTTTTGTACACTTTATCAGAAAGCAGAATGTTTTGACCAATTTTCGTGGCTTGGAATAGTGTGTTAGCATTTCAAATTGTGTAGAAAAATGGGAGGAAAATAATTTAAAAAATGCTAGTTTTCTTCAACTGTAACTAAATTAAACTAATTTAATTTAAACCAGTCACATTATTGTGAAGCCCAAGGCCTTTAAACCAGAATAAACCACATCACTAAATTACTCCCAGTTAAAAAGCAAACACTAATAAAGAAAGAGTTATAGATTATTTTAAACACATACTAGTGGGATGATTGTGAATGTCCATACAGGGTTTTGAAAAGTAGACCTGTCTTTAATATAGGATATGTCTCCCTCTTGTGGATAAACTGTAAATTCATCAATCTTGGGCATTGTGCTAGGGGGCTGTAGTATGTTAATGGTTATGCTGTATGATAAGCATGTGTGTGTGTGTGTGTGTGTGTGTTTTGTTCTGTCACACAGATATTACTAAATGTGGTGTTGCTGCTATTGAAATTAGTTTTAACAATGTTGCTGTAAAAATGAAGTTCAAGTTTACTTTGCACCCCTTTACCCTTGGTTAAAGAAATCTCAGTTTGCAAGCCATGTTTTCAGTTAGTGTTGCACTTACTTGGTCATTTTACCTTAAGGGTGAAATTGTCTCCAACTCTTCAATAGCTTCTTTCCATTCATTAACCAACCAGTTCCTTCCTCTGTTGACTAACATGCTTTGACCCAGAAAACGATACTGTTGTTGTATTGGCTGATGTTAAAAAATAAAAAGAAGTGGTAGTCAATACAGTATAAGGCCTACTGATGTTTAGATCATTAAAATAAATCCCTGAATGTAGCAGCTAAAAATCTATTGTTGTGACAAACACGATTCAATGTTTTGTAAAAACTAATATGAATAGTTGAATATTCTTTCATTTTTTCAATAAAATGTTCAATATACAGTAGTGTTCAAAAGTTTGGAAACAACTAATCATTTACAGCAAGACTAGATATTTCATGAGCAAGTAGCCTGAGAGATAATCTGTTCCATGAGACTGTGTATGCTATTGTAATAAACTACAAGTAAAATGCTTTTATTCTTTAACACTGCAATTGAAACATTGTAATGGATGTTAAAGTGAAGTACTATCACAAGATGAAATGAGTGCAATATTAAACTAATGTCATTTGAATAACTACCATCGTCATTGTAAATATTTGCATCTCGCAGTGTCTGCAAAGCCATTTCCATTGCAGCCTACCTGTATAATGTAAGTTAAACACAAGGGCCAGTGACAATAGGAACAGTGACATCACTAGAAATAGAGCAGGTGATTGGAACAGGACTGTGTGGACAAAAGCTAGTATACTGAACTCAACACTTCATTGACTGAGTCCTGACCCTCAGCAATGCCTGTGATACAAGAAAAGCAACAGGTAGGCGACCTGCTATTAAATGTAAATACAGAAACTTAGATTCCTTAAAAGACAGGGAAGTAGATCTGATTTGTTTAACTGATTTGCGCTGTGATACTTTGCTAGGCTGCTGTTGGTGTCTTTAAGTCAAGGGAAGTTTTGTGAACTTCTTTAAATATATATATATATATATATATATATATATATATATATATATATATATATATATATATATATATATATATATATAGTTTAGTTAGTAGCTTTAACCATTATTATATGACTCTAGTGTGTAAACATGAACATATGTCAGTTGGTAACTACAGATACACCTAAACTAAACAAGAAAACAAGAGTATCAATATATTAGTCTCAGTAAGGCACTATTGAAATACTACAGGTCCTTTGGCATAAAACGATTCAGTAAATATATGCCTTCCGTTGTCCATAACTACTAGTGGTGCATTGTTAGTTAATCTGTGAAGGAATTTTTGTTTTGTGTGTTGCAGTGAATTTATTCAGTCTTGTATTATGTTCATTTCTCTTGTAATGGAATGTTCCTGTATACTATTGGGTTTAAATAAAGACAAAGGCAATGGTTCTCTAATGGAACAATAGAACAAAGTAGTATGAGTGGTATAATGGTACTAACATAGTTATATACCATGTCGGTGCCAGCTGTTCCAAATCCATTGCAAGTTATGCTGTAGTCTAGTAATGGTTCCGCTAATAGATTCTTCAGATCAATTGTCTTGTAATTTAACAATTTATTTGTGGAATTTGTCCAACTTTAAAAAAAAAAAAATGTGATTTATGGTAATAAATAAAAAATGGCTACAAGACAGTAATGTATTCAGCACTGTGGCAGGGCAGGAGCAAAACCAAAGAAGATCCCACCAAAGTTTTTGTACTGTTCAGTGTGTTGATATGTAAATAAATCCTGTTCGCCTGCAGGGCGTATCAACTTCAACCATCTTTGTGCAGTTTTGGTTGGTCAAACTGTTTCAACTGATGCCTCGCATAGTAAGAGACACTACACATGACATATTAAACAGTTTGTACTGGGAACCTGCTATAGTTGTTATTTTTTAAAATTTTAAATCATAAGTTCTATGCATGGGATCTGGAATGTTGTTCTGAAATTGACAAATACTTAACAAATGTTGCATAATTTAAGTAAAACATATTGAATGTCGCATAAATCCAGGTTTTGCTGTTTTTAAATTTTAATTTATTGCAATGGATTGGTATAGTATGCTTTCCAAATATGTTGTAAAATATATTTTCACTTTCACTTGGGTGAGACATACCTGGTTTCTCAGTGTTAGTCTCAAGGCTTACCATAGTAAAATAATAACAAAGTGCAATTCATAGTGAAAGCATGCTTATGCATTGGTAAGCAATGTAAAGCCCAGAGAGGTATGGCAAACCATATTATAAAACATGGCTAATGATAGTGAATTATGGGAAATGCATAGTATAACCACAGGAAAATTGAAAAATGTCTGTCCAACTTTACTGTGGTAACCATTATTATAGCATTTATCAGGGATCCAGTCTTGAACAAAACAAAAGATTACCAGCTGCACATCTGATGCTCCTACTGATCCCCAGCCCTGTGACTGACCTTCATGCAAATTCCAATTTGCAGTTTGCGTGCGAGAGTCGGGATAGTGTTTTTAATGTTTCAGGTGTGGGAGTACAGATCTTATGAAAGCAACTTGAATAATGAACATCATTCAAATGGGCCTCACCTTCTGGTTTGTAAAGAGCTCATTATGTGTTTTTTTGGGGGGTTTTTGGAGGGGGGGGGGGTAGAAATGGAGAAAATTCTTTACAGTAAGCTTTAATTTATAGTTGGTTTTGAATAGGCAGACACAGCCCTATATCATAAATGTGGTTTATTGTATTATAGCCAAGAACAAATTCAAGTTCTGGTTAAATGACAGCTATCTGAATGCTGTTCTACCACATCACATATTGTTTTTTTTTTATTTATTATATTTATTTTATTTTAATAGATCATTCCTAGAGATGTTCTATCTAACCTAAAACAAAAAGGTTGCTTTAAATATAATATTACATATTTTCCCGTGTAAGTTTGCTTCATTGTTTCGTATTCTTCTGCGACTCAGAAAGAAAGCTGACCCTACTTGCAGTTGAGTTTATTTACATTCCCCATAGGGACACAGGCTCCTCTTCCTCCTCCTATAAACCTGCTTATACAATGGTGTGCTCTGCTCCTATTGTTGACTACTGTGATGTACAGTTCTGAACCCTCAATACCCCCAATGATTTGTTTTCCACTGAAAAAATACAACCTTTACTCCTGTAACTATTTTATTACATATTAACAACATGCCTTTGACAGAAGTAAATATTCCTGATTATATATTTTGTATTGAGAGTTGGATATATGAGTTTACACCATGATCTAGGTTGTTTAAGCCAATGATGCAATGTATGTGCCACAATTCAGTTCAAAAGCAGCACATTTTGGTTTTGTTACTAAAGTTTCCTAAAAGTGGCTGCACCTTCTACTTCAACCTGAGCAGGCTACTCTACAGTACCTGCACCAGACCAGCCCAGCTCACAACGTACCCTTCCAAAAGCACACAGATTGTGGGAAACATTAAGAACCAAAGTGTGGAATAAATGAAACAATCAAGAGAATGGCCTGGTTACCTCAGAATGATTACACTCAGCCAGTGCAAACACTCAAGTTCGGTTTGTGTTTACTGATGCTGGCCGCATGTAAATATCCCTTAAAAGCTGCATCTTGATTATGTCATGTGTAGACTGTACTGGCACTGTGTAGTTTGTCATGTGTAGACTGTACTATAAAATGTATAATGGTTCCATGGTGGTAGTGATATTGCAGAACATTTAGAGAGAAAAATGCTGTTCTCTCACTATATTGATATTCAAAGCTTCAGAATGCTGTCTTAAATAGAATGGGTGGTATAATGTAATGGAATGTTATTGACTGGTTTGTAAACATGAAGTGTGAAAAAAGACTTGTGAAGTGGAAGAACTACATGTGAAGTATGTATTGTTAATGGTTTACAATATATTTTTTACCTTTTTATCAGCTAAAAGCTAATTTAATTGGGCCTTTGATCAAGAGAATAATAAAATACAGCTGTCCATTACATGTCATGTTTTATCATCAATATGGCAGTGAAACTCTTTACTGGATAACACTTACAATGGAACTTGACTGAAAGAATCATACAATACAACTCTGTACCAAATATGAAAACACAATTATCACAAATGTGCTGTCTCTATCCAGCAGAAACCTAAAAAGTCACACAACCTCAATATGGCATCCATATTATGACAGACTAAATATTACCTCAATACCCTTTTAAAAGGTTTTGTACAGTAATTTTGCTGGTATACTAATCATTTACAAATATCTCTTAGAAATTTTGTAAAACTTTTTTTAAAGAGGTTTCTGAAGATGACTTAAAAAAATTGAAATGCCAAAAATATTTATTTTAAAAAAGCGATCTGTAATTGTTTATAATACGTGATTTATGGTAATATAGTATTAATAGGGTGTCTCATATAAATGGTTTGCTGTGCTTTTTTAAATGCTTTACAGTACCTCTCCAGGCTTGACAGTGCTTACCTATGCTTTTGTAGTCTTTCACTGCGATTTCTTGCACTTTGCTATGCTTTTACTATTGGGAACTTTTATAAGGGTATTAGGTCAGAAGTCTATGTCAAAGTTACCAAAACATATAGCATGCAGGGTTTAACTAGTCAAGCCAATTTGAAATGACTGCCTGAAATGGTGCCTGAGATGTAATAATAATAATAATAATAATAATAATAATAATAATAATAATAATAATAATAATAATAATAATAATAATACCCATACCAAGTCACTCTTTAAAGTAGTTGTTCCTTTAAAAAAAAATGAACCTATTATGCACTTCTGTTTGTTACCTAGGTCTCAGATATGTAGCTTACAGTCTGCAGGTCCTTCAACTTTAAAAAATGATATGTGGTACTACACTGCGTTAAAGAAATCTCTGTTTATAAGCCATGCTTTTAGACTGCCTTGCACTTTCAGTGTCATTTCACCTGGAGGGTGAATCTCCCCCCTTCATGGTCTTCTTTCCTGTCATTAACAAACCACTTCACTGCTGATTAACATGCTTTGCAGTCAGTAACATGCTATGATCTAGAGACGCTGCTGAGGTAAAAACAGATCTCTATGGAAGGAAAGCCAAGCAAACTGAGAACTTTTACCTAGGGTAGTGGGTATGTCAACATTCAAGATCTATATATTATTGTAAATAGTGTGTTAGCTACAACCACTTTAAGAGTAGCGGCAGTGCACAGTTTATTTACTGATGTTAAAATATATCTTATACAAAATATATACAAAAGTATTGGATGCTGTAAGATACAAGCAGCTACACCCTATACAATATTCTATATGTAACAAATGCACATGCGAGTTTTACTGCTGTCGTGATTGATATTTAGTAAGCAAGGGGGCTGAGTTGGGTAAAATGGGATGTCCTACTCATTTTGTATGTATTGTGTCATACCTGCGGTCCTATATATAAGCTGCAATATATTCCTGAAGGCAGAGTTTTTCATTTGAACTTTGTGGATAACTGAAACCATATACTAGAGGGAGTAGTGAGTAAAGGGCCTACAGCCAGTTAATAAGCTCTCCAGGAGTGATAATAGGCAATCAGCCAGAAGGAAAACTGGTCTGGCAATCAAGGAATAATAGAATAATTTGGCAGCAGCAGAACCAGTATAAAGGAGAGTGTTTGGTCTGTTTAGCAGGCTCATGAAAGGAGTGAATGCGAGGGCCGGAGATATAATCTTTAGTGAGATATCCTACAGATCCAACCTGTCAGTACATTTTAAACCCTGGGTTAAACCTGCTAGGCTTATCCTGCCTCCTACGATTTAGTTAAGCCTGGCAAGGGAGCAAGAGAGCCACTTGGTAACAGTTCAGATAATGCTTGGTTAGTATGGTCCCCCCAGACTAAATTGTTGTCTTTCCTAGATACCCACAAGAGGCAATACTGCGACAGCGCCCTGTCTATTCTGACCACCAGGGGCGCTGTTTTACAGTATGCATTGGTCCCAAATTACTTGAATGTAGTGTCAAATAAAAGCTCCAGCAATTATTATCTAGAAAATGGAAGTCAAAGGTCACTGGCAACATTATAAAATGAGAATGGCGATGGATTTTGTTGTGCGTTTCTGTCTCACAACTGGTATCTAAAACAATCAGAGTTTTGTTGTTTTCCATTGCAAATACATGCAAATGAAGAGCTGATTTTCATACGCAGTGGAAAGCTCTTGGGTTTTTTTTTTTTTTTTCTGGTTATTTAACCCGAGTGGATTCCACAAATATTTCTTACAAAACTTGCATCGCATGAAACAAATAATTTAAACTCAGCATGCAAAAGGTTTCAATACTATGAGTATTCTGCGGCACACCGGTGTAGTGTTATTTTTAGGTATGCGGTAAAAACTGATACACAACTCACTGCACTTGTTTGCACATGCCTAAACAATGTCTAAACAACTTCCTCTAAGCAAGCAGGGAAATGCCCATTCAAATCTGGTATGTTATGCTGTTTTTTGTAAAATGTAATTTATCATATTTTCTAGTCTTTTACATTGCTGTTAATGTAATTTGTCATATTTTTCCACCATTGAGAAACTACTATGCAAATATTTATCATATGAAATACATTGAGTCTTGTACATTTTTATACTTGTGCAACTTTGCGCTGGACTTTTTTTTTCTTTTTAGAGAAATTGATTGTCTGTTTCCAGTTTAAGTTTGCAAAAAAAATAATGTATAATTAATGGTAAATTAATTGACAATAGGAAAACACCCATCAGATCGCAATTGAAAAAACAACATAATAAAACATTTGTTAACATGTTAGTAAGTAGTTGTTAACACTTAACAGTATCACAAAACTGACACCTTTTTGGGTCACGCTTTATTTAGGCCACTTTTTTAGTTTATTAACTGTTAACAAACATTGTTCATTTTGAGCTAAGGGTTCTACATTGAGATCTTTCTGAACTAATGTAACAGTCAGTGTTGTGGGATGCACTGCCATTACGGATTCTGTTTCCTGTCGGTGAGATGAGGTTGAAAGTTCTATAACTAGGAATGCAGACCAGCCTGGCTCGTCTGCATTGCGGTTAAGACGCCCGCTAATAAAAACCTGATTTAATTTGCTCAACATTACAACAGTAACAATTGTAACGGATTTCAAATTGGGAATTGATAATCTATAGGGCTCTGATGTTTGCAGTTTTAGCTATTATATATTAAATAACAATTAACAAAAAAATAAATCATGTATATTAACATGTTTATTAGCTGGCTGTTAATAGTTAATAGACGGCCCTTAAAATAAAGTTTTGTTTAAGATAATGTGGTTTAGGGACATGTATGGAGTTTTAGCATTAAATAATTGCACACAGTTATCACGGTTTTTGGTATTTGGCTATAAGGATAGCGGCTCCATAATTAAAATTGAATCATTCACAATTTTAAAATGTAAACTTCTTTCTCTTTCTTTCAGAATGTGGCTCCCAGAAGAGGAGCATGCAGCAACTGTGGGGAGAACCTGGAGTATCCGCAAGGCAGGAAGTAAGTCAAATCCAGGGGGACTATTAAAGGAATGTGTGACCTACAGTTCAGGAAGTGGCTAGGTACCAGGAAGCAACATTATCATTTTTTTTTCTCATGGTTTTTTTTCTTTTTTTTTTAAATGTCAAAAGAAAGCATGATTAAAATAGGAGCAAGTTGTATGTATTTTAAAGCCTTCTGATACATCACTACTTTAAATGATCTGAACAAAAGTATAAATACCAAAAACCAAGCAGCATTGACCAGGTGTTTATACAGGCAAGTGCAATTTCTGTACTGCCCTTCTTACACACAACTTATTTTTTCTGATTGGGTGAGCTGCCTCTGAGGGAAGGATTAGTTCAGGTGTCCAGTTCACATGACAAAGGGGGTGGTGAGGTAGGGTTGGGTGATGTGCCTGTTGGTTCCAGCTGCAGTGATTGTCCTGGAGTTTAAGCTCCAGCTCCAAGGGCTCCCACTGCCGTCTGTGTACAAGAAATAAACAAAACAGCTTAGAGCTTGTTGCATACCAAGCACCAAACAAGGGGAAGTATTCAGCAAACTGTGTTCCCTACATGCTGTGATCAGCGTGTCACAGCCTCCAGTCCAATCGCTGCAAACAACACAGCTGATCACACTAAATCTGGGTTCTCCACAGAAAGATGGCCGACTTCTGGTCTAACTTCCACACCTACAGTGACCGTTGAACTGGTGTTCTTTTCTTTGTATGCCTCACCAGACTTTCTCCAAATGTAATGACTATCAGCATGATTAAATAGCTCAATTTTTGTTTCATCACTCCACAAAACCTTTGACCAGAACTCATATCCATCATTCAAATGCCGTTTTGCAAACATTAAGCAATTGTCCTTCTGACGTTTTCCAAAGAGTGGCTTTTTCCTTCTAGACTTTTCTAGACTTTTCTAGAATTAGGTTCTGCATTATCATTATCTGCATTATCATACACATTTCTAGCACCTTGTAGACAATACTATCATAGCATCAAAGTGTATGAATATATATATATATATATATATATATATATATATATATATATATATATATATATATATATATATATATATACACACTACATTCTTTACTAGATATACTAGATTGTCCTTGCAGTCCATTAAAAACCTTAGCCATATATGGCTCAAGATCCATCCGTTGGACAGCCCTGATTTAGGCATGTATGTCTCTCCCCTAATTCTGCATGGACTTGCTTTTTAGACAATGGAATCTACAATAACCCCAACTTCAATCTATAGGCTGTGTGGTCCAGCGGTTAAAGAAAAGGGCTTGTAACCAGGAGGTCCCCAGTTCAAATCCTACCTCAGCCACTGACTCATTGTGTGACCCTGAGCAAGTCACTTAACCTCCTTGTGCTCCCATCTTTTGGGTGAGACGTAGTTGTAAGTGACTCTGCAGCTGATGCATAGTTCACACACCCTAGTTTCTGTAAGTCGCCTTGGATAAAGGCATCTGCTAAATAAACAAATAATAATATTAAGCAATGATGTCAGTATGGGTTATACTTGGTGCACTGTAGTTCTTTTAATATTGACAGCTCTTTCACTGTATTTTATTAGTACAAATGTTTGTACAACATTTCTTTGGCTCATTGGCACTGTATGTAAGCGAGGAAACTGATCCTCTCTGGTGTAAACTGAGCTCTGTGGTTTGCCTGACTCTCTCGAGTCAGAATCACATCCTGAGGTTTGATCCTGAAGCCGGTGGAGGAAAGGTTTTCAGGATTTAAATTGTGTCATGCAAATGTGCTGCCCAAACGTCACTCGTCTGCTAGGTGCCACAGAATTTGTCAGCAGTATGCAAATTAGACTGACATGAAAGATCTTTCAGGCTCATCAGTGAGTCTTGTGCAGCCTTTATCTTGCCACACTTTCATAGTCTTGCAAGAGCACCATCAGAATTTCAATTGGATGAGAATAGCTACTAGTTTGAAACATTTGTCAGAGGTTCCTGCCTTTGTCTGTTTTTTTTTTTAAAGACATGTTGATACATTTTTTTATATGGGCAGAAATATTTTTCAGCAAGACAATGTATGCCATTCATAAACACATGAGACTGGTTATCCTGGAATATTTTCTGGACATGCTATTATTTATATATTGAAAACTATTTCAAAAAACAGCTATAACCTTCTTCAGATAGCATGTTAGAAATTGCTAGGTAGAATGATGTTTTTTTAAGTTTGAAAAACAACAATCTCAATGTACCTAGCTATTTCTACCTTGCTATGTGAAGAAGCTGAAACATTTTAGATAATTATTAAAATAGTAAGTTTTCATTTTATCAGTTAGTTTTCTGCTTCATTAGGTATTTCTAGCGATTGAGGATTCTCCGTGGACATAGAGCTGTTTGCTGTTTTTGAATTCCCTGCACTATTATTTTATATAGAAGATACACTATGAACGTTCATCTGCATTGTTGTAATTCCAGGAATAAGGATGACCAATTAACCAATGAGCCCCCGAATTGTATACTTTTAACTCTCTTTATGCTATGATATGTGTTCTTAATCATTTGTGATTACTGCTTCTACACTAGTGGATATTTGGTTTGTTTTTAAAGTCACCAGCATATTTTACCTTGAGTCTGAGCAGGGTGGATTTTCTGTAATGAGGTCAGTATAAAAATCAACACTAGGGGTGAAAGTGTATCCCGCTTCAGAAGAACAAGTAAAAGATAAATGGTCTTATTGTGTGTGCCCTCTTGTAGTGCGGAAGGTGTCTGTCGGTGTTTCTACACCGTTAATGAATCCAAAGTATCCCCAGTCCAGGGAATTCACAAGAGGGATGAACGGTACAATGGTTGTCGATCCGATAACCAGAGGAAAAGAGAGCCCATGCATCGCGTTGGGAACATTGAGTTCAAGGGATCTGGAAAGAAGCGAGGCAAGGTACAGTATTGAAACACAATTTTAAGATTTGCATTGATATTCTACACCCATTTAATTTCCCAGTTTTAAGCCTATGATTCACCACAGCAGTAACCAATTAATGAATAAATTAATTAATGAAGAATGATGATCCCATCCAGACATTCTATATTGGTAGTAAATGGGTGATATTTGGGGTACCACCACAATTGTGATTTAGCTTGCTCAATAAAATGTTTTGCTTATTTGTAAAGAGGGGACAATTACCTATTGAGTCATACCAAGATATTTAGCAAGGGCTGAAATGGGTGATAAACACCCTGCTCCCATCATCCTACATTGACAACAATTTGGATAACATCATTCCCATTGTGCACGACAGTGTCTGGTCAGAGTGTTTGTTTTAACATTTCTAACCTGGACTCTTCCTGTAGTTTGTGATAGAGCACTGCACCACAGACCCAGCAGCCCTCTATGAGGTTCTGACGGAGGAATGGAACCTGACACCCCCCCACCTGGTAGTGTCGCTCGTGGGGGGGGATGAGGACTTCCAGATGAAGCCCTGGCTGAGGGACACTTTGAGGAAGGGGCTCGTGAAAGCAGCGCAGAGCACTGGTGGGTTCATATCCGCAGGGCGGGTTACAGCAGGAGCTCATGGCCCCCCTTGACATTAAGCATCCTGACTGAGGTCCCCTAGCCAATGAGTCCATAGAAATGGGAGATCGTGTTTTCCTCATAATCACTCCCTCTCTTAACACCTCTTTATAAGGCCACCTCAATAAAGGCCACTTTTCTAGTCACAATGTGCTCATATTGAGTTTGCAGCCCCAAATATATCAAACTCTAATAACACCAAAACACTGTAAATGACAAGCCTTTTTGTTCTTTAAAAATAAAACAAACCCTCTGAAAACCTGTATTAAATTATGCAACTTTTGATTTAGATTTAAAATAAATCGACTGGAAACAAAATAAGCAAATTGAAACCTTTTTCATAAAAGAAATGCATTGACAATCTGTATAGTCTACTATACTGTACAGGTACAACATGTTGTATGAATATTGTTTTGTTGGTTTTCAAAGGGATTATGCAAATATTATACAGTGTTATATAGCCTTTATGTAGGGGTTAAGAATGTTTTATAGTTATCAATTCACAGACAGCGTTACCACAAAGTCTGATAACATGCACAGAACTATGTACTGCAAAATGAAAAAAGAATACTCTAATTTTTAGACTATAATGTCAAGCTTTTACAATTTTTTAATGTCATATACAAGCCGGCAGTATAGTTCGGTTATAGCAAGTGCCAAAGTAGCAAATCACTAGATGGTGTTGGCTCTTACTTCTATCAAGACAGTTTTGCTGATCCAGCAAGTTACATACAGTACATATTGCAAGCAAATAGAACTGAAGAGCAACTTCTCAACTCATTTCAATAAGAACCATTGTTTGCAAACAGCATATAAAAGCAAGGGGACAATCAACTGAGCGAATCCTTTACCTCTGCAGGTGCTTGGATCGTCACCAGCGGGCTGCGTGTCGGCATCACCACACACGTAGGAGAGGCAGTCCGGGATCATTCACTGGCCAGCACCTCTTCAAAGGTCAAGGTCATTGCCATTGGAATTGCACCATGGAAAGTGATCCGTGACAAAGAGACATTGCTCACTGCTATGGTTTGCATCCATTTTATCTTGCTATGTCATCTGAGCTACGTTTATTCTGTTGCTTGTATGCAGCGGGAACTAATATGAACTTGTTTCAGAGATATGTGGGTGCCAAAACCCACCCTTTATTGGGATAGGCATCAACATGCTGGGACTTTAGGTACACTGTAGCTGGACTTATAAATAATGGGACACACACGTCAAAAAATTCAGGTTCAGAAAGTATTTTGTTCTATTTTAAAGTTCTAGCAGTCTAATGTTCTAATCCAGCGTAGAAACTGTACTTTTCAATTCTGTTCCCCGCAATAAAGAGAGTCCAGTGAGCAGACAAAGAACCCTTGCCAAATACTTTAACCACAGCACAGAGACCAGGACACGTAGGACAAGAGTGTAGGAGACACTTGTTTTATACAGAGTGAGTGTACGGAATGGGTTACAAAGCCACGTCCAACTTGACAACGTTTTGTGATCAATCTGCAACTATGAACTGGCTGAACGGCCTCCTCTACTTCGTACATGTTCTAAATACAGCTGCTTTAACATGTATAAACCTGACTTGTCACGGACATCAGTTCATTGTAGTTTTATTGCTGATGTTCATCAGCAGACTGCAATACAACTTTAAAAATGGGTTGCTGGGGGTACTTAGGGACCAGGCTTAAAAACCACTGACCAGTGGTGTAGTGGGAAAAAAAAGTAGTTAAACTGAACTTTTTGGTGTTCCAGGCAGGGCAGTGGCATGGTAGGCACAAAGCATGTGTAGAAATGCCCTTTGTAAACATGCATGTCAGTTGACGCGGTCGTGCAGAATTGTGGTTTAAAGATTAATGGGAAGGGATTCTGCCCATCATTAAACGTGCCGAGTCACTTTATAACCTAAATTGGACTATTGCTTGGCTTTAACCCTTGGTATAGCCAGGATTCACTTTTCACAGGAGAGGAGGATGCGAGTAAACGCTTTATTCCTTAAATGAGAAATGTTTACCCTCGACTACACTATTGCCACTGTCTGGTTGAACATTGAATGTCTTTAACAAAATAGGAATTGTTGTTCTGTGTTCTTTAGCCCGGCAAGCCGGCATTTTATGAGACAGCTGAGCAGCCATCTGGCTCATTATATTCTCTGGACAGCAACCACTCTCATTTCATACTGGTGGACGAGGATGAGAGGCACAAAGATGGAACAACTGAGATGAGAATCAAACTCCTGAAACACATCTCTGAGCAGCGCACAGGGTATGGAGGTATGAACATGACCAAAGAAAAAAACACTTTCCTATTCACTTTGATTCTTTTGGCACAAGATCGTGGTGTTATGGTAGTGCACCAATTCAGTGACGTACTAACAAAACAATATACTGTATGGCCACATGTTTTTTGATATGCTGTACCTCTCTAGTTAGTTACTGTCCTGGTGCTAAACTCACTAGTGATTTAAATATAATATGTTATGCTGGCACTAAAGCAATAGTGAGATTTTATTAAGAATTGAATGCGACTTTCATTAAGACGGTTTGTATTCCTTTGAAATTAGGGTATGGCTCAGGTTAAAGGGGCGGCTTATTTTCTAGTAAATATGGTAGTTAAATATGTTGAATATTCCAGGTTGGTTATGGGTGGGCATTTTATTTTCAGCTTTAAGTGTCTATATTAATAGAGGGAACTTGTTTTATAGACTACAATTCATATATATATATATATGTATATATATATATATATATATATTGCATCCGCCACACACCATCTCAAGTACACAAGCTCTGTGCTAACATCCTAGTTTTCATTATTGTTTGTATTGCAAATAAATATTTCTTATGCTAGATGGATCACAGATGAAACTGAAGCACATGCTGGTACAGCTGCTGTAAACATTTTCTCCCAGTTTTAAGGTTGTATTTTTAAACATTTTTTTTTTTATTATTTTTTATAGGAACTGGTATTGAGATCCCTGTACTTTGCTTACTGGTACATGGACAACCACATATTCTTGAGGTGAGGATTGTTTGAAATTACTTGACCTTGGTAGTTGACAAATGTATTTGATAATATTTGTTTTGTGATTTTCAATACCTTAGTTTTCCTAGTAAGTAGCTTCACATGTAATTTTAATTGCATCTTTATACTGTATGTCCTTGCCTATCGTATGGTGTTTGCAATCATTCTGAGTGCATCTGTGTTTTTACCGTTTATCCTTAAATCTGCATTTACGTGGCTTTGAGCTTGTCTGGAGACTCAGAAGCACTCAGACTGACAGCCTTCCTCATTCCAGCCAATTGAAGTTTTGCATAATACCTACCTACTGTAATAATAATGTAAACAGCCAACTTTACTAAAGTAATGGAAAATATCTGGGGCTTTGATGGGTAAGAAGATCTTTGACTCACAGCCCTAATAATGACACTATTCCCTGTTTTGAGTGCGCTTATTCTAATTGCACTGAGACAACTATGTGAAGTAACTGTCTTATTGGAGAGATGTGGTGGGACCATCATTGGGACCGTACAGTCATTGAGAGCAATTCCAGGATAAGGTTCAGGCAGTGGAAACAAAAGCAGTACAGGGATGCAAGCTTAATATATAATACTTTATAGTTTACAGTAAGTGCAAATAATACTACTAAAATACAATATGAACTAGGATGCAGCAAGTTAGGATTACAACAAGTTATATCAACAATTACATAAAGGAAGTGCAAGGATAGTGCATAAGCTGAAGATCCAGTAAAGTGGTGTGTAGGTCAGGCTTCCAGTGCGTAATAGGAGGGGTTGTTCAAGAGATCTAGAAGTGCAGTGAGAGACGGAGCAGTCCTGAAGTTTTCCGTTAGCTGGTTCCACCACAGAGGGGCTAGGGAAGAGAAGGAGCTGGCAGGGGAGGACGGAGAGTGGAGGGAAGGCATGACCAGTCGACCAGTAGGGAGAGGAAGGAAGGGGCAGTGTGGTGAAGAGATCGGTAGGCAAGAACAAGGTTCTTGAATTGAATGCAAGCAGAGCTAGGTAGTCAGTGGAGAGTGTGAAGCAGAGGGGTAGCAAGAGAGTAGCGAGGTTGGGAGAAAACAAGACAAGCAGCGGAATTGTGAATGAGCTGAAGGGGGCAGATAGCTGAAGCAGGGAGACCCAACAAGGAGGGTTACAGTAGTCCAGTCTGGAGAGTAAAAGAGATTAGACCAGGAGTTGGGTGGAATAAGTAGAGAGAAAAGGACGGATTCGGTAGATGTTGCTAAGAAAGAAGCGGCAAGTGCGTGTCAGGGATGAGATGTGCTGAGAGAAGGAGGGGGTCAAGAGTAATACCTAGGTTTATAGCATAAGGGAATGGAGAGAGAGTGATAGAATCAAGGGTTACTGATGGAGAGGTCAGAAGAGGAAGAGGAAGCAGAAGGAAAGTAGAGGAGGTCAGATTTAGAGAGGTTGAATTTGAGGTGATGAGAATGCGTCCAAGTTGAGATAGCCGAGAGGCATTCTGTGATGCTAGAGAATATGAAAGACGAGAGGCGGGTTTTAAAACTGCAAATGTAGGCGGAACATGCTTGCAGTGGATATATTATTGGCAATATTGGCGATTGGGGAGTTCATTTATAAATAGCATTATACAAAACGTGATACATGCTGTGTAATCCAGTTGCGGATTAGATTGTAGACTGCAGAGGAACCGTCTGCAGCCCCAGTTTGATATTGGAGCGAGATAAGATTGAGTTTTATAGACTGGTTTCATGGTGCAATTTGGCACACAAGTGCTTTTTCTTTCACTGACTGTGGCTGTACCTACTCTTGTGTCTCGCGTCTCCAGAGGATATATAGGGGGATGTTGAACTCGACTCCCTGGCTCATCCTGGCAGGGTCTGGGGGGATTGCTGACATCCTGGTGGACATGATGAGCAGACCCTGTGACCCTGATTATGTGCAGGAGCAGCTGCAGGAGAAATTCCATACAGAATTCGCATGGACGGACATCTTAAAATGTACAAAAATGGTAAGTCTTACTATCATATATTTCAGTGGCTAACAAAAAAATTCCATAACTCTTACTAGTTGTGCACTTCCATTTCTGTGTACGTCTGAAATAGACAGAAGAAACACAGGTTGGAGGATGTTGCATTTTAAATTTAAAATATCTGGTACTACACTTGGTTAAATAAGTCTCTTTACAAGCCTTGTTTTCTGGTAGTGTTGCAAATTCCTGGAGAGCGAAATTGTCCACACCCTTTGAACATCTTCTGTCTTGTTCTTAAATAACCAGCTGCCTCCCATAATGAGTAACATGCTGTATCCCGAAGACACCGCTGTGGTGAAATGACCAACTGTAGGAAGTGAAAGAGTAAAAGACTTCCTGCAAAAAGGCAAACAAACTGAAAACTTTCTAATCTAGTGTAGAACCAGATCTCCTGTTCTGAGAGCCGAATGGAAGTGCAAGATAGATAGGGCAGCAGTGTGGAGTAGTGGTTAGGGCTCTGGACTCTTGACCGGAGGGTCATGGGTTCAATCCCCGGTGGGGACACTGCTGCTGTACCCTTGAGCAAGGTACTTTACCTAGATTGCTCCAGTAAAAACCCAACTGTATAAATGGGTAATTGTATGTAAAAATAATGTGATATTTTGTAAGTCGCCCTGGATAAGGGCGTCTGCTAAGAAATAAATTATTATTATAAGGTTTGTCTTGCACTTCAATGTATAATATAGTAATACATTTAAACCATGTGTGTAAATAGTCATTTACCTTTTAAAGTATTATGCACTTTTCAAATAGAAGAAAACCTTGTGAATTTCTGTCTCTTAAAGTAGCATATTAGAGCAGTAAATAACATCTCTCCCCTCAATTTCAGTAATGCTTCATATACACTCAGAATGCTTTACTATGGAGATATATGTATTACTGTCAGGGAAATGTTGGAGTCTGGGGAGTTCGTTCATTACTTACACATATTGGTGATGTGCTTATGCATCATTAATAATAATGCTGATGTGAGAGTTAAGTGTGAATCATTACATTTGATAGCAGATCATATTTGTGTTCATATATAATTACATTTGAATTTGTGTGCACTATGTTGCAAGGACCTCTGTTTGGCTGAACCACTATTATTATTATTATTATTATTTATTTCTTAGCAGACGCCCTTATCCAGGGCGACTTACAATTGTTACAAGATATCACATTATACATTATTTCACATTATACAGGTATCACATTATTTATTGAAATCCAAAGACAGGTAAAGAGCGTGGATGGGGGTATTGTAACTGTTGCCTTTGCAGAGTAGGTATTCACATTACAAACGTGATAGATCACATTGGCTGGGTTTACATGCACGTGAAAATCGGCTATATTTATGACTGTGACGTTGTCACATGAATACCTCATAAAACAGCAAAAGAACGTCCTTTTGGCAGCGCGACTTTGAGGACAGGGTCAATCATTTTCTCGCGATAAAAATAGCTGTAAAAACCCATGTAAACCAGAGCAGGAATCGTGCTTGTGGCTTATGAGGTTTCAGCAGACAAGATCCTGTTCTTCTGACTTAATCTCCAGCAGAAAGGCCGTACAATTTTTTTCCTAAATCAGAACTGCATAGCAACGCATTTCCTGAAAAGTATGGCAAACACGTTGTGAGGAAAACTGTCATGACCTTTGCATGTAAACGCCACCATTGTTTTACTTCAAAAGATTCAGATTATCCTAGAGCACCGTCACCTCTTAACCATACACAACCCAGGACAGGAAGGATCTGAGGAACTTGACACGGTCATTCTGAAGGCACTGGTAAAAGGTAAGGATAGCAATAAAGGAGCCTGCATATATTACTGTCTTCCTGGCAGAGATACAATACAATACAATACAATACAATACAATACAATACAATACAATACAATACAATACAAACAAGAGAAATAATATAATAATTTGCCGGAAACTGACAGAGTTGAATATGCCAGGCTTATTTAGCACAACAGATAGACACAACTTGGTATAAATACCCATACAGTACAGTATATATAATCTTTAAAAAAAAATGGGGCAAAGAATACTGAGAATCAAGGCCACGACTGTGAGGTATGTGTACAATCGTGTTAAAAACATGTAATAATAATAATACAAACTGACTTGTGAACCAGCTTCTGGTACCTTAAACTTTAATTGATCACAAGCAGGCTTGCTAATCACTGTCATTCAGCCTCTAAGTCCTCACTTGTGCCTCTCTTGTTCTGGCAGCTTGTAAAAGCCAAAGCCAAGAAGCCCAGGAATATCTGGACGAGCTGAAGCTGGCTGTAGCGTGGAACAGAGTGGACATTGCCAAGAGTGAAATCTTCAGTGGAGAGGTGGAATGGCGGGTAAGAAACAGACCCATATTATTGTGTGATGCTGCTACACAAAACAGCAGAGCTCAAGCGTTCATTCCAGTACAGTGTTGCTGAAACAGTGAAGTGTTATAATGCTGTGACCTAAGTAAGAAAGGTTAACCCTGCAATGCAGTCATGCCTGCTCAGACACTGCTTACCCTGCTTCCAGATCAACAGCACTAATGATAATAGAAAGCAAAATCACAAGATTCAAATATATCCTGAATAAACAACTGACTGCCAACCTCCTACTGCATGTACACCATTTACTGTTTCAAATTAAATCACAAGATTCAAATATATCCTGAATAAACAACTGACTGCCAACCTCCTACTGCATGTACACCATTTACTGTTTCAAATTAACATGCACCCCTGTATTTCATCATTAGAATCATTCAACGCATGTTTGTTTTCAGTTATTTTATTTGTATTATCCTTACATCATTTTAATTGTAGCATTTATTAAAATACATTCCTGTAAAGAGATACATTTAAAATCAATATCAATAAATTAGTATAGACATACTAAAAGGTCAAAACATCTGTCATGGACTGTAAAGTTTCTGTTAGTATGTCTACATTTAACACTATTGAGTGTTTAATAGTTATAGATAAAAAAATAAGTAACATGTATAAAATAATTAACTACGAAGTGTCTTATAGCTAACAAAATGTCCCCTAAATCGTATCTGTCATGCACTGTATAGGTCATAAATGTGCAGCTTTAAAATAAATACATTATAAATACATTATAGCATTATAGAAAATGTATTTTCATTTCAACAACAAGATATCTGGTACTATACTATGTTCTCAGTTTGCATGCATGACTTTCAAAAAGTCTGATAGTATTTCACTTCCTAGGTTATTTAACCTCAACAGTGTCTTCAGGGTCATAGAATGCTACTGACTGAAAAACATCTCCAGGTGAAATGAACAAGGAAGTGGAAGCCCATCGGAAAGCAAGGCCTGCAAACAGATTGATAATGTTAATTTAAAATACCTGATTCATTTAAACAATAAAAAGAATGTAACAAGTAAATACATCAAAAAATAGGCATGAAAAAACATAAACAATAAGCTGTCAATTTTAGCTTTTCAACAAAACATGTTTTAGATTTCTATTGTCACACTCATCATCTTTCAGGAAGTGCGTTCTCAGGCTGTTTTGAATGATCAGATTAAAATATATTTTTACAACTATGCAAAATATGTGGTTTAGTATTAGAAGATGCAATCTAAAGTTAAAAATACCTATGGTTTTCTACAGTATGCTGGTGACCACATACACGCCTAACAGCATTGCCTTGAATTTAGGCACATTCATATTATTATTTTGCTATGAGCCTTTGTCAAACAAACACATTGCTCTCCCCCTCCCTCCTCAAGATTTGGTTCCTACTTTCTAGGAAAGATAGCCCCCCTTGGTCTAATTTTCAGTCGTGTATCAAGCTAAGAAATTCCCTGAGTTTAGGATTCTGATTTTGTTTGTTGTATTTGAATTACTGGAATTACTGACATGCTTTGCAGCCAGTAATATGCTTTGACCCCTGCTGACGTGAAATGACCTAGGAAGTGAAACAGTAACAGGCTTCCTGATAATAAGGCAAGCAAACTGAGATCTTTGTGCAGTTCCAGATATCATGTTTTTAAAATGAAAATACATGTTTACTATGTGCTTCGCTCAAAACTGCACATTTGAGACCTGTAGAGCACAATGGGTTTTCTGAAACGATGCTGTTACAACCACAGTAACGAGAGCTGCTTGCTCTACTGAACACAAGTTCCTCTTCTGTGTTCTTCTCGCAGCCTTGTGACCTGGAAGAAGTCATGATGGATGCCTTGGTCAGCAATAAGCCCGATTTTGTGAAGCTTTTCATTGACAACGGGATGAACATGTGTGACTTCCTGACATACAGCAAACTCCAGGACTTGTACTGTGCAATCCCTCCGAAGTGCCTTCTCCACCAACTCCTGCAGAAGAAACACGAGGAGACCAAACTCTCCATATCAGCGCGGAATGACAGCATGGCAGATTCCCTAGAGCAGAAACCAAAGTTCACTCTGTATGAGGTCTCCAGAGTGCTCAAAGACTTCCTGCACGATTCCTGCAAAGGATTTTACCAGGAGACCACCAAGAGAGGAACAATGGTGTGTGCTTTCAGGTTATTTATTACAGACATTTCCATACCCACATAAAACACACATAGTCGCATCCAGATTAATTTTGTATCCTAAAGTAACAGTACTCTTAGGTAGGGCTTCTATTGGAGACATGTTTGATTGCTTACAAAATTCCAATATTTTAAAGTTTAATCCTTAAAGTTAAATGTTTAGAAAATGAATGTGATTTTTTTTTTTTGAAACGCAAATACGATATACAGTACATCACTGTAAGCCAGGGTAATGACGTTAGAAATATGACAGATAGACTTAGTTTGTAAAAGTAGTGGGGTTGCAACAATGTTTACTAACTGCAGACTATTCAGTGAAACATCATTTATAATAATTGATCCTTGAGGTTAAAAATCCACATGTCTTTGCATCAGCGTCAGGCACCATAGGCCTCGGCCTAGCTCTTCTTCTGAGGTGCAAAAATCTTAGTACCAGGTCATTAAATTGGTGACAAATGAAGTCCCAGATATTTTTGAGAAAATGTATTTAGAAATGCCTAGATATTGTATTGTAACCAAGCTCCTTCGCCTGTTCAGCTTGTTTTTAATAACAGTTACCCATGAAATTGGCCAGGGGGCTGTGTTTTCACTTGACATTGGCAGGTAGGAAAATGGTGATAGGAATTTGTATCAGTTGCCTGAAATTTGTAGTATGTTACCTAGCTGTGGGGGCTGTTAGGCATTTCTGTGGTCTCCATTCTAATAAATACATTATTCCACTGTTACAGAACACCCTGTAGTGTTTACAAGAAAGACGTTACTTTACATTTGCTGTATCACGTCTCAGCAATATACTTGCTGATCTTATTGCACGATATATATAAGTACACAATTGTATCAGAAAAAAAGGTAAGGTGTGGGGGGTAAGGTTAGGGCTAGGGTTATAGCGTGCAAAAAATGTACACATGAAGTTCATTGTAACTACGCATAATAACATTATAATTATGAACAAGTGCACATGTATTTACTGTCAATGCACAGTGATTAGAGACACTTAATGTAAAGTGTTACCCAAGATTCTTTTAAGTGGACTAATCGATTGCCTACTGTACTTTAAAAGCCACCTTACTTGAATGCGCGGTGTGTACATTTGTAACATGGCCTTGTTTCGTCTGTATTTTCAGGAAAGAGCCAGTATAAGTCGAGTCAGTCATGTGCAAAAGGCCTCACTTAACATGAACCAAAAATGTGAGAATCCGTGGAGGGATCTCTTTCTGTGGGCAGTCCTCCAGAACAGACAGGAAATGGCCAACTACTTCTGGGCTACGGTCAGCCATCTTCATTTTCTGTGCTGGGAGAAGATTTATAAATTGAAATTATACTGAAAGTTATTGCATTGTTCGGGGCCTCTTGTCAGTCTGTTAACCTATAATAATGCATTCTTGTTGCACTCTTTGCAGTCTTTTCTGTATTAATTTTTAGAATCCAAATGATTTGCAAGCAGCATTGATTAAAATAAGTTGGTATTCAAACTACATTTTATTTCAGATAGATGAATTCTTTGTATTGTATTCTAAATGTAAGCAGCAGTCAGTTGACAATCATGAATTTACAGTAAATTGGACTGTATCCTACATGCATGGGTTTTATTTAAGAATCAGTGAAGAATTATGTTGCAAACACAAGCTAGCTGAGTGGAGTTGCAGCTGTTTCAGCAGATTAAAATGTTTTTGATTGGTGTATGGTGGGTACATTTCCATGATATCTATCCAGGGGTCTTCTTTTTTTTTATATCTTGTGCATGGCAGGGCCCGGAGGCAGTGGCAGCAGCTCTAGCTGGCTGTAAGATCCTGAAAGAGATGGCTCACCTGGAATCAGAGGCGGAGTCTGCTCGTAGCATGAAGGAGGCTAAATATGAGCAATTTGCACAGGGTGAGGAAGTCCAGCCGACCTTCACAATGCCACATTAACTCTCCTTATGCGGCAAGCAGCTCAGGGTGCCACATTAAACTGCACATGTGTCAAATTAAATGTCAGTTAATGTCACCCATGCTCATCTTATTTGTATCATCTTATTAAAGCCAGGAACACATTGGGTACTCAAGAGACAGTAGTCTTGCTCTTTCCACAGTCCCATCCCGTTTATTGAATCTACTTATTGCTTAGGGGCTGATCAATAATCCACAACTGAATTTTTTAGAGCATTTTGCAGCACCAGCTGGAATGGATGACCCATATTTGCCAACCCCAGTTCTAAACATGAAAGGAGTTTCTCTTCTGTAATGGTTGCGGTCTGTTATTCCTAGACTTGTTCAGTGAATGCTACACCAACAGTGAGGACAGGGCCTTCGCTTTGCTGGTCAGAAAGACAAAGTCCTGGAACAAAACCACCTGCCTAGACCTGGCAACAGAAGCCGATGCCAAGTCCTTCTTCGCCCATGATGGTGTTCAGGTACAGGGCATTACAGAAACCTTTAGAATACCAATGTGTCAGGGGTCTACCATAAGCTTGCCATGCCGTTAGCAGACAACCGCATTTCCAGCAATGGCAACACAAGGGATTTGGCGTTAGCAGTTTTGTACAAACGTACTAAACTGAAAAGTTACTTACCAAAATAATTGTTCAAGGTACTTAACACCAGTTACATAACCTGAAAAATGTGTGTTATTGTATGTAATTTAAGATAATTAAGTAATTTTAAATAATAAGTAATACAATCACTTATTCATAGATGGTTTTAAATAATTCTAAGTAATGGTTGGCAATTACTTTACTTGATATTAGTTACAATAAAAAAATGAATACATAAATAAGTGCATTTAAATACCAACAATGTGTTATAATTTGTAGTAGCAGGAATATCAAAGTATTTATTTTATTAGTAGCAGTAAAACAATATTTTAAGAGTAAAAGTTTATGTACCAGTGTATTGGTTTATACCAAAGTGATACTGTACCATTGACATCATAGTCACTTTACAGTAATGGATCGACCATTTTCTTGAGCATATAATCATTTCACTGACATTGATTCCTTCTCTGTTTTCCCTCAATATCAACACAAATGAATGTAATCTTTCCCCTGCCTGGTTGCAGTACTGTATACAGTATGTAGTATACAGGTGGTGTCTTTCCATCCTATTGTTTATCCAACCCTTACTGAATCATTATTCCTTCTATGTTCCAGTCTCACTTGACGAAAATGTGGTGGGGAGCCATGAAGTCAGACACCCGGATTTGGAAACTAATGCTCTCATTCTTCTGTCCTCCTCTAATTTACACCAACTTAATAACATTCAGGTACGGAACCAAGCGCAAAGGTATTTACATGCCACGACTCCAGTTCTGTGTTGAAACTCAAATATCAAAAACCTTGCAGTTCACCATCTCAGTATAGAGTCTACCTTGCTAAAGCCATATGTTTAATTAGGTTCCATTGGCTTCACTCTCACTGCAGATTACAGACCACTACTTACAGTCCCTCACTAGACCAGGAAAACGGCCAGCTGTTTTTAAAAGAAAAAAAGGCATAACAAATAACTAGAAATGGGTGTTTTTGTGAAGAAAAGCCAAGCTTCCCCCTCAGTGGATGTAAGGGGAATACACCCTGTGTATTCATGTAACAGTAAAATGCATTGCAGACAGCACTCTATTGAGAGTAGAAATGTACTACTGCTCATGTTTGTTTGAACATTACCATGGCTTTGTTAATGAATAGACTCAAAACAAACCCACACAACAATATATAAAATACACACTTAAAACTGAAATTTGACATGCCAGTTTTTGGATTTTAGTATAGGTCACTTTTTTATAGCATGGGTTTATACTGGGTAGCAGCAAAATGATGTCCACATCACAACAACATCACACACTGGGTATAATGTTTTAGCGAGGCCCAGGGCTGAATGACAGGGAGTGTTCAGGGTAAGAAATGAAATATGGGAGGGGAGGCTCTTATGGTATTTGCTGGCATCACTCCTGGCAGTAGCCCTGTGCCAGGGATATCTCTATGCCTTATCATGGCTTGTGATTGTTTAGTATTTACTGTTCATTGGTTCTCATTACACTGTATTTGTTCAGGGAGTTAACGTTGCTTTTATGAGCTGGCTCACCCCTCTCTGCTTCTCTGGTTGCAGTGAGGACGAGCATCACACAGTGGGTGGAGCGGAGCAGTTTAAAGAACTTGACAGCCAGGATAGTGAGAAGGCAATGCTGCTCACGCAGAGGCAGAACAGGTCAGTCTGAAAGCAGCTCTCTGACATGACCCTGAGCACGCTGTCCGCATGTTAAACCTGGCTTTTCAAAAGGAATAAACAGATTATTACAAAATAATCTAATATTTATATAGTATTATTTTAAAAAATGAGGATGGAATGCAAACTATATTTTAATTTAATTTAATGAACCCCAATTAATTTACTAAGCTATTATATGAACTAATATGCTTTATTGTTTAATAAAGGTTACTCAAAATTAAGTAAGAATGCTTACTTTTTTATTCATTTCTGTGTTAAGGTGCATTTTAGTAAGCTAGCTGTTACAGTTTCTTGGAAAATATTTTGATTTGCCACTGATACGAGAGGGATAATAAGACACTGGTGTCTCAGAGCAGCTGTATTCCATTATGTTTTGATCTCCTGTTGAATGACTCCTGCCATTGTGATATCTTTTCTAGTGACACGATCAAGCCTGAAAAACAGGTAACGGCCAGCAATAACGTCTACATGAAGTTCCTGTTCTCAAGATGGAAGAAGTTCTGGGGTGCCCCGGTCACTGTGTTCCTGGGCAATGTCATCATGTACTTTGCATTCCTCTTCCTTTTCACTTACGTCATCTTGGTGGACTTCCAACCCCCTCCTCCCTACGGCCCGTCCATCCCAGAGATCACCCTCTACTTCTGGGTCTTCACCCTGGTGTTGGAGGAGCTGCGACAGGTCTGAATCTCAGCATATACTGCTAGAGAACATGATTTATCGAAGTAAAAATACAAGTTCTTTCTGGTATTTCCGAAGAACTGCTCAAATCAAATAACAGCACAGATAGGAATTCAGACAGACATTCATATGGGACCAGTCTTGACAACCACCCAGGTTCTGTATTTATAACAGTTACACTTAATACATATATTCTGCTTGTATTCTAATTATTTTGAATGTAAGCATCATTACATTTCAATTTCTTCTCAGAGTTTCTTTACTGATGAAGACACCAGCATCATAAAGAAGTTCAAGCTCTATGTGGAAGACAGCTGGAACAAGTGTGACATGGTGGCCATCCTGCTGTTCGTGCTCGGGGTATCTTGCAGGTTAGACTATTGAGGATGTATCTTTCCATTGAATACCGTAATACAGCTCAGTTAAAATCTTCCTATTTTAACATTAAAATATGGGTTTATTTGATCAGCCTACACCTTGCCGGATAAATCACATCTGGGAACTAAATGTATACATTTTGATCTTATGTGTAAACTTGTTCCTCTTATAGGATGGCAGGGTCTACGTACGAAGCAGGCCGTACAGTCCTGGCCCTAGACTTCATGGTGTTTGCTCTCCGGTTGATTCACATCTTTGCCATCCACAAGCAGCTGGGCCCAAAGATTATCATTGTGGAAAGAATGGTAAGTCATCCAGTGCCATCTGCAAACCCCAAGAGCTGCAGTAGTTCCTAATAATTTAGGGGAGATCCTATAGTTTCTAAAGCCCTTTGCTTTGACCCCTTTTAAAAACTGTTCTTAACTGCACCTGCTTTCCTTTTTAAATTTTAATTCAACCTCAAAAATTGTTTTGGTTTCTTTTCGTACACACCCACATTTCCATATACAAAACAATACTTTATTGTCATACATTTTCCTAACCTAACTGGCTTGAGTGCCAGCAGTGCCCCCCTTCTCATCTGTGAATTCATACCTGTGCGAGAAGACGTGTTCTTTCCTACCCAAGTTGCTCTGGATAATGAGAGAGAATTATTTGAGGCTACCGCTGGCCGGGGTAATGAAAGCTGTGTGTTTGTTTCAGATGAAGGATGTCTTCTTTTTCCTCTTTTTCCTGAGCGTCTGGCTCATTGCCTACGGAGTGGCCACTCAAGCCCTGCTGCACCCCAACGACACGCGGGTCGACTGGATCTTCCGACGCGTGCTTTACCGGCCCTACCTACATATATTTGGACAGATCCCACTGGAAGAGATTGATGGTAATAAAAATAAAAACACTTTCATAGTTCATATCGTTTGATTTGAAATTTACTTGGAGACTAAACAGCAAGGCTATGCCTGTGCATCCCTGTACTTTAAGCTGCATCAACCAGTATATATATATAAGAAGCTGCTTGATGAGATTCTGGGATCAATAAGCTACATAAACAACCAAACAAGCAAGATGGGCTGAATGGCCTCCTCTCGTTTGCAAACTTTCTTATGTTCTTATGTTCTTATTTGTGCTGTATAAAAGACAGCTCTTAGTGCACAAACAGGTTGCTTTGATTTAGTCTTTAAAGTTAACAGACAAACTAATAAACCAACTACAGTTTTATCTTGTAGATAACAAAATTACAGTGCACCTTCGCTATAACAAACCTGTTGAAGTCCAAGCCTTTTGTTCATTATATTGAGGGGTTCGTTATAGCGAAAGGACAATCAAAATGAACGATAAACTGTAGAGTAAGTTAATGAGATGAGATTGTGAATAAAAGTAGAATTACATGTACCTGTTCGTTTCATGTGTGCAGTATATTCTGCCTTTGCTTTATCCAATTCGTTAAAGAATTAAAACGCAGTACAAAAAACAAAAATCCTGAATTGAAGCTAAACTTTTATTCAAAATCAATCTGACATGAATCATTTCAAAGTGCACCAAATCTTAATCCAACATGCAAGAATCCCAAACTGAGTTTTTATTCCAAATCAAACCAACATGAAAAGTTCATCAGATCCCAAAGTTTTTTTGTTTTTTTTTGTTTAATCAAATTTGCTTTGCCACATGGTTTGCTGAACAAGCCAAAAAAAAGAGTGCTTTTTGACAACCTATATTCACGACAGAAATTATTTTTTAATTTTTTTATTTGGGGTCCATGGGCCAGGTTCATTATAGCCCAAGGTTCGTTATAATGAAGGGCGTTATAGCGAGGGTGTACTGTATTTAACAAAATTGTACCTGTCATGCTATTCAATTCTATATAGGTATCAAATTAGCTGTTTTGAAAGAACCACATGCTATAGCAAACATACAGTAATCAGTTGTGTATCTGCCCTAACCGTTTATCTGACATGATTAAGCTCTTCAGCAATGTTAGTTTATTATTGAACAGAGAAGATTAGTTCAGAGATTGTAGATCCTACCAAAGTTTTTGTACACTGTGCTGTATGTGCTCCTTGTGCTGCCATTGCTGGTAGTGTCACGTGAGCTGTTCAGTGTGCTGAATTGATATGTAAATAAATCCTGTTTGCCTGCAGGGCGTATCAACTTCAACCTCTGTCTCGATCTCCTGCCTGTCACTCAGCAGCGAATGCACGCACCCACACGGCAGACAGCTACCGTGTCACAAGCATTAATACCCTGTATCTTTTAAAACAAGGGATTTAGAGAAGCTCCCTATTGGCTGGTATTTAAAACCGGATTAATGTATCCAACTTTTTACATATCCGCCCGTACTCTGGTGCCACCGCAGTTGGATACGCGACGGATTACTGTATTTTCATTTTATAATATAATAGCTGGTATAAAGAGAGTTTTCAGTTGTCTTGCCTTCCCGCTCAAGAAGTCTGTTACTCTTACACCTAGGTCATTTCACCTCAGCAGTGTCTTCTGGGTCAAAGAATGGTCCTAGAGTCAATAGGGGGAGCCGCTGGTTGGTTAAAGCCCTGAAAGGTTGGGTAAAATGTCAACAGAACAGCTAAAACAAGGCTGTAAACAGATATGTATTTAACCACACTAGATATCAAGTTTTGAAATGAAAATATTTGCTATAACATATAGCAATGGAAGTACATGACAGGTAAGATCCATGGAAGTGGCTGCAAGGACTAAGCATTTTGAAAATATGCTTCTCTGGACGGTTTCTCAAAGTGGTTGCCCAAGTGAAACGTTGAAATAAAATCCTTTTTACTGCTATTCCAGGCGCTCGCATGCCAGAGCAAAACTGCACCATCGACCCCATTGAGATAATGAAAGAAACATTTTCTCCGTGTCCTAACCTATATGCAAACTGGCTGGTCATCCTATTACTGGTCATCTTCCTCCTGGTCACCAACGTGCTGCTCCTCAACCTCCTGATCGCAATGTTCAGGTAAGGACATGAGAAACACCACGATACATCCTTTACAACCTTTCTACTGACATACCTTTTTATCCAACAGTGCCTTTCTTTCAGCAGTAGTGGGTGCAACACAAATAATAAAACTGTATTGCCTTTGGCATTCCTGAGGGCTAGGAGACAAAATCAGCCGCAACTGTGCTACAACAGTCCCTACTGGCCAGGCGGACACCTGCAGGGCTGCCCTTTGACCACCAGTGGGCTGTAGTTTGCGGACATCGTCTGTCAGCAAACTACAGCCCACTGTGGGATATTTTGATTAGTTTTTAAAAATCAGAAGGTAATATTTAATAGATAAAAGCTGTAAATAGTTCCAGCAAATGTAACAATACAGCATATTCAGATGAAATACAAAAACAAAGTATGCTTATATATAAAATAAGGATTTGTATGTAAAGTTTCATAAACAACTGACATAAGATCTAAAATAGATTTCCAAGAGGTTGTATTTTTGAACAAAAGTAGAAAGCATGGCCTAATGATGCTGAATTCCATTTAGGAAAATCAGATACAGATAACGGTACACATTTGTTCAATTAGGATTTGGTATAATAAAAGCGATTTAGCTAGTTTACAAATGTTTATTAACGCAGCAAGCTGACTATATTGGAGACAGAGAAACTCTCTCTCAGCTTCTCTCTCTCTCATGTTTAGTGCCTGTATGTGACACGTTCTCCTCTCTGTCATCGCTGTCTTCCAGCTATACCTTCCAGGTTGTTCAGGGAAACGCAGACATCTTCTGGAAGTTCCAGCGCTACAACCTGATAGTGGAGTATTTCAGTAGACCTTCCCTGGCACCGCCCTTCATTATCATCAGCCACATCTCTCAGGTTATCTGCAGCATGTTCAAAAATGCCGAGCCCAAGCAGGAGCTCTTAGGTTAGTCAGTTTTCTAGTGATTTCACTTTGCAATCCACTAGTCAATATTATGCAATCCACGCATTTATCTGGTGAATGAAATTAAAATACCCAGTAAGCAGTGCAGCATTCTCTGGCTTTTCAGAACGACCCTCATGTTACATGGTGTTCTTGCACACAGTTGAAGCTCATTTGAGTCTCTGTGTATTATACAGTATATGGATTTGTTTCTAGGTAATGCTTACTTGCTTTTTGAGTTTTGTTAGATTTTGCACAATTATTTTGCAACCAAATAACAAATGCATTGATAAGATGTAACAATTTGCCTGCATTGTACGCATGTCTTTAGTTCTCTTTCAAGCACGAAATGTAACCATTACCTAATGGGATAGAACCTCTTGTAGCCAGAATTACCTGAGCACTTATATTATTATTATTATTATTTATTTCTTAGACGCCCTTATCCAGGGCGACTTACAATTGTTACAAGATATCACATTATTTTTTACACATTATTTTTACATACAATTACCCATTTACAGAGTTGGGTTTTTACTGGAGCAATCTAGGTAAAGTACCTTGCTCAAGGGTACAGCAGCAGTGCCCTCCACCGGGGATTGAACCCACAACCCTCCGGTCAGGAGTCCAGAGCCCCTAACCACTACTCCACACTGCTGCCCCTGAATCAAAGCTGCTCCTTTAAGAGCCCTGTATGCATCAGACGTCATCTCCACCCCCAGGAGATAAATACGAACAACGCATAAGGCTCAGCGCCATTTTGTCTTTCAGCCTGCCTGATGAAGGAGTGAGCTTTGACTTTGTCAAAACGGAGATAAGCTGATAAATTAACTTTTTCTCTCTCATTTCATATTTTGAAATAATTTATATTTTTTAGTGATAATTCTTCTTAGCTTTAGGTTCTGATAATCGCCTCTGCAGTCGTGTGCCCTGTGTGAAGCCGACGGCTCTCCCCTCCCCGGGATTCAGTACCTTGTTGTGGCTAAGTTCATGCTCTCTCCCTTGCTGCGTGGATCTTTGGGAGTCGATATTAAATTCTTGCAAGCACCATTTCACACTCACACACAGTTACTATTAAATATTATACATATTTTTAGCAAGTGTCTAATAATTTTCTGTTTTCTTTCAGAAATCCAGTGCACGCGCAGGCCGTCTGGTTATTACAGTCAGCTTTTCACGATACAGAGACACCGCCAGTGTTAATGGCTTTTTAGCTACAGTGGAGGCCTTTTGACTGGAGAATATTCTAAGTGTCTCTATGTGGTTGCTGTTTGCTTTGCTGCACTGACAACGAAGACTACTAGATTGTTCTAGTTAGCAGGCAACTGCAGCCCCTGTCTGTTTTACAGTGCATGCTTGCAGTTTGCCACTGGATTTTTCAGGTTTTTACCAGCCCATTACCAGTGGCCATTACCAGAGCCTGTACCAGTCACCTGGTTGGTATCAGAGCCTGTACCAGTCACCTGGTTGGTATCAGAGCCTGTACCAGTCACCTGGTTGGTATCAGAGCTGGTTCCAGTGACCTGGTCGGTACCAAACTAGGTACCAGTCACCTTTATTTGTACCAAGGTTGGTACCAGTCATCTGGCTCATACCAGAATTGGTACCAGTGACCAGATTCAGTTTGGTCCAGTTTGACACCAAGACCGTTACCAGTGCTCCATTTTTGTGTACACTGTACACAACAATTTTCAGCACCAGTCAGCTTACTGTCTGTTCCTGTGCACATACATTGCATGTGCTGAACTGTTTTTTCAACCTTGCACCATGCTTTTCACCTTTGTGCTGGCTGCAAGAGAAACATTCCAGCAGAGGATAAGCACGACAGGTGCATCCACTGCCTGGGAAGGGAGCATGCAGAGGGAGCAGTTAAAGACTGAAGCTCTTGCGCATCTTGTGCTCATTTTGCTAAAAGGGCACTGAAAAGCAGACTGGCCCACTGTTCCAGGGACCGATATGCATCTCTGACACTGGCATGACTTGCCTCATTCGTCCCCTGCAGTGCGGTCAACAGAGTCCACACTCCCTGTTACATCGGCAGCTAGGAAACGATCCTCTAGGGGTAGGAGCAGGACTAAGTTCACACTCCTCTAAATCCTCCTCTTCATCATCTGGCTGGGAGAGCTCCCCCTCTCCTCCTCCAAGGAAGAGGATCAGGAGCTGTCATAGCAGGCATTCTGGTACTGACCGGGTTGTGGGGCAAATGGAGAAGCTTTTGATGGAGCTGCTGCGAGGCCACCCTGTTGTCTCCGTACCCAGGGTTCAGGCACCCTCACCTGTTTGTTTTTTTGCGGAAGCTATAACTAAGGTTACTCTCTGCACTAATCCTGTTTTTCTCCCTAAAAGCATTTCTGCTTTCCATATCAACCAGTCAGTGGAATTGGAGGCCTTCTATCCACCTCCCTTCCAGTTTGACAAGAAGAAAAAGTTTGATATGCTCTGCCGTTAGGGCACTGGTGTATTATGTGGACCGCAGTTCCACGGACAAGCCCTGTCTAAACAGTGCAGACGTGGTCAGGATTGCATACAAGAAACCAGGGTTATGATAACAACCTACCGTTTCATTAACAGTGCTGTTAAATCCAGATCTCTTACAAACAATTATTTTACTGTATTTCTGCTGTTTTTGAAGAGCGAGACTTTCCAGAAGGTCTTGATCAGAAGCTTATGACCTGGGAAACCGTTCAGAAGGAAAACTACCTGGCAAATCTGGAGAAAGAAAAGAGAGAGAGCAGTGAGGAGAGACTGAAGAAAACCTCTCACAAGTACGTACTGCACTACACTTTTCCAATTACCTGAAATGGGGGCGGGCCTACAGTATGGGTTACCTTTGCACACACATAAAACTGGTTATATGATAGGGTTATCCTGTCAAATAGTGAAAAAAAATCTTTTTAATAAATAAGCAAAACGTAGAATAAATATAGCTGGGTTGTTTGAAACTCAAAAAATATAGCAGTTTAATTGTGGCCATTACTTGTAGCCGCGGTCAGTTATCCAGCAATTCTTAAGAAATATAACATTTCATAATTACAAGTAACTATAAAAATGATTTTGTCATCAGATGTTACACTTTGTTTATTGTTCCACAAATGTGTTCTTAATCTTCGTTTATTACTGTGACTGCTCCTGTTTGACAAGTTTAATAAAGTCACCAGCATGCTGTACTTGACTGAGCAAACCTGGGCAATTTCTGTAGTGAAGCCAGTATAAAAGTGACAACTAGTGGTGCGCTTGGGATGCACACCAGTAATTAATAAAAGACTTTCAATGGGAAATAAATAAGCAGTGGTCATTTTTATACTGGTCTTATTCCAGTATAAAAATGGTGTTCTCAGAACTACCTGCCCCACAGGTTCAAGTATATTCTGATGACTTTATTAAACTTACCAAATGCCCATAAGTGCAGAAACAGGACTACAGTGTATAAAGTATTCATTTAATGATAAAATGTTGTTGCTTTTTTAACATCTAGGGTGGATTCTCTTTTAAAGATTATTGGAGGATTTAAGGAGCAAGAAAAACGACTAGTGACTGTTGAGACGCAGGTGAGGGGGTTACCAATGATACAGCCAGCTCATGCATGTAAACATAGACCAGTAAACAAACCAATTAATAGCAGTACATTTTTATTCATGTATTTGTTAGCTACAAGCAAACAACAGTTCCCTGTTCAGCAACTGGCCAATCGTTGATTTGTGAGGTGCAATACTCTTACAAGCACCTAACCACCAAGCATCAACTAATCAGCCCTCTCTCAGTCTGTCAGATCTGCTATCTTGCCCATCATGCCTGAAACAAACATGCTACATGGAGATGCAGCTTTTAAAAAGAGACCTGTTCATTTTTGTTAGTTTGAAGATCTTTGGTTCTCTGCTTGTTTTTGTTTTTTTATATACTTTAATAATATGCACAATAGATTAAAGGATTGGCCTATAGCACAGGAAGCAAGTCAGTCTGTATATACTGAATTCAACTCTACAACATATGAAATGGATTTTAAAACCTTGGCTAGCACACTTGTAAATGCATGATATCAGACGGTGGAACCTCCTGAGGAATGTAACCTGTGTGTGTCCTGTTTATTGTGTTGCAGATTAAGTACTGCAGTGACGTGCTTTCCTGGCTCGCAGACTGTTTCACACAGAGCAGCCTCAAGTGTAACAGAGCAGCTCCAAAACACTCAAGTAAGACCCTTCTTGCAGAAAAGTGAATAGGTTATACATTACAAGCACTTTGTGAAGGAGGAAAACTTGGTAAAATAGAGAGCAACCAAGGTTTATGTGAATTTAAGTGCTATGTTCAAATATGTACATCACATAAAATACAGGAAACAAAAACAAAAATGCTGTATAGTGGCACCCATATTAACACAACAACATCTTAGTTGTGGTTAGCTTTCTTGCTGATCTAAACTGAGGTAGAGCATAATATTTGGTGCTGATGGACAGATAGCAGAGGTCCCATTGAATGCTCACCGATCTACAGCAATAGCTATCATGACATAACGGATGTAAAACGTTCCTATACACTCTACAATTGAATCGTTATTACCATACATTAGTTTTGTCATTACAGGCGCATGCACGTATCACATAGAATGAACCTGTTCTCTTGTAGGTTCCATGGTGAGTGGTTCGAAGAAGCAGCAGAGGTCTATGGCTGAGGAGGAGAGCACTGCCAGAAGGACAGACATTTTGATGACTGACTTGAAGTACATTGATGACTGACTATGTAATACAAACCAACAATGGACCAATGAAACACATTTGCACTGAAGGATTAAAAACAAGGGTCAGTTATTAACAAGTGTAGTAACTCTAAAAATAAATGTAGTTTTAATGTAGTTTTGTGGAAACCTCCAATTTAACCAACAAACAAGGGTCTGTAAGATGGGATTTTACCTACAAGTGATGTCCAGAAATGAAGCGTTTATGGAAGTGGTTTCATCTTTAATGTAACTACAGCACAGTACCAAAGGGTATATTTCTAGAAGCTCTCTTCCCTAATGCCACAATCCTCTGTAGGCCCAGTTGTGCAATTTTGATTATTTTTAAGCTTTTTCCATTTTTTATGCAAGCACAATTAAAACAACTTCAGTCTTCAGTATGTTTAGCTTTGTGAGATACATATTATTTAAAAGATACATATTAAAAGATGATATTCTTGAAAGAGGCTAACAGATGCATTGACTTGATTGGAATGCAGCTCAGTCTGTTATCTATCATATCACCCAATGTTTAAAACATAATTCTGTCATTTGTCTCATGGGCTATAACAATGGAAATTTAAAACATGTTTATAACGAACATTAAGATCATGCATTTTATTACAACAGGAGTCAGTAATTTACCAATTATACTATTAAACAGTTTTCACCAATGAAATGTTAAGATGTCTACTTCACAAAGATATACAAAATTTGTAAGTTTATGTGAATGAAAGAAAAAAGGTTTGTGATTTTTTTTTTTTTAATTGAATATTTTATCAATATGAAGATGCACGCTGAATACGAGTGTTTGTGAATGATGCTTCATGTACTGTACAATGTGTCTTTTCAAATGCTGCTCAATATTTTTAGGTTATTATACTCATGGTAAACACAACACTTATTTTCAAAAATTCCCCTTTAATATTAGACACTTATTTTACAAAGCAAATAAATGAAGAGTAACACAATTGTTGTTTTTTCTCCGATAAAGGTTTCATGGAGTACTGTAGTTTAAGGATTGATTGGGTTGCTTACATCCATCTTCATGAGTTCACAGCACTCCTTGAACACTCATGGAGTATTCTGTTTATATAATAACAAGGATCATGGATATAAAATACAGCTGAAATCAATGAAGTACTTTCCTTATATATAGTCCTGCATCCGTTTAGCAGTGTGGTCTAATTTGGAACACTGTGGTGTGCCCAACGATTTGAAGTATAAATCCGGTATAAAAAAAAATACCCATTATATTATAGCGTTGAATGTGAAAATGTTACCTAACGTTAGAACTGTTCAAAGCATCAGTGCAAATATCAAGGCAAGCTTTAGTTACTCACCTGTAGGTGTTTCTCCCTCCATGTGATATCTCATTCATTGACTCTCATGTCACAAGGTCCAAATTAAAAAAGAGTTTAGCAACTATTAACTGTGTGAGACCCAGTTCTTCCTCTGGCACAGCTGACTGCACTTGCTGTAATTAACTGCTTGTGTTTGTTTCTCAACCACTAAATTTAGGTGGCTGCCTGGCACTATTCTTTTGGATTAGTGTTATCTGCCAAGGCTTGGCAGTCACCATAGCGGAAATGTCAGGTTAAATGTAGGGTAAATGTTTAGTCAGGTAATTTAAATAGCGAACAACATTTACAATGTAAAACAATTCCTGCACTTGGCTTTTGAATACATCCAAATGATTTTAACAAGGGTTTAGGATACTGTGAGATTTCTTTTGTCTTGAAAGTGGCTGCTACGTACTGTGGACACATTGTTGTAAAGACATTTACCTTGCAAGCTTTATCACTGACAGCATCTTTTAAAGCCAGATTGCTATAATTCATAAAACAGTTCTTTTGGATAGATGGTAACACATTTTTGTCTTTGCATTTTACCCCATTAAAACAGATTCTTCACTTAAAAAGTAAGTAGCGGGATTCCAAAAAATAAAGCGTTATACTCCCCTATGTGTTGCTACAACTGTTTAAATAATGTACCTGTCTTTTCTTTTCATTGTTAACATCCTGACAACTTTTTACACTTATAACTTTTAAATGTGTTTCAAAACTATTTTCAAAATGTCTGCTCTAGTGCACTGGAGTTTGAGATCTGTCCTCTAAATCACTGCAGGAAGGGCTATAAAACATTAAAAAACTAAAACTAAAAAAAAAACATAACAGTGCTCAGGCCTTTCTGTTCCATACCACCTCATAGGTCGTTACTGCTGTGTTACCTGTTTGACAATGTGGGAAATAATCCTTACACTATCAGTGCACTAGAACGGACATTTTGATAAGAGCTTTGAAACAGATTTTAAAGTTATAAGTGTAAAAAAGCTGTCAGGATGTTGTTAATAAAAAGAAAAATTATAGGTATGTTATTTAAACAGTTGTAGAAACACTTGGGGACGTGTAATGCTATGTTTTTCGGAACCCTGCTACTTACTCTTAAATATCCCCAAATACATAATGGCCTACATTCTTAAAGCTATTAATCCAGAAAGGAAAAACATACCCAATGAAGTTACCAAACCAGAAATAAACAGCCCAGACTATTAATTTAGGTTGATCTAGCTGAACTTCATCAACAGTCAATAATCAATACATTCCACAAATTCAGTGGCATCCTTAAATGTTATCTATTTACTACCAATGCACAATGACTGGGTGGGATATTTGTTCTTCACTTTACCCCAATAGAATCGTGACTGACTGTCAGAACTGGTACAACATTGAAATTGAGACCTGTCTTGACAGTAACCATTGCAGAACCCCATTAACTGTAGCATGAACAGCACCAGAATGCATGATTTACACAGTGACAAACAAAACGGGACTTGAAAATCACCATGATTATTACAGTTTTAAGAGTAAGGAGCTGCAAACTCTCTCCTTTACCTTTTCATGAGGTTTGCAATCATTCTCAGCTATGCATATTGCAACTACTCAAGTATGTTAAGGTTCTTTGACAAAGAGTTCAGGAGCTGCTCCTCACATATGTAATAGGCCAGATCAGCCAAAGGGTCTCTGTTTGAGTAGGCGCCAGCAAAATCTAGTGCACACTAGTGTATTGCCAGGAAAAACAAAAGGAAACTTGTGTTCAAAGTGGCAGATTTCTAGGTGGTTCATTACCTCTTTAAAGACAATTTGGATAATCTAGCAGCTCCTGAGCTCAGACATAACATTTAATAATAAAAAGCACAGTATTTGAGTAATTGAAATTTGAACCACTCAGATTAATTGCAAACATCATAAAAGGTAAGAGGGCAGGTGAAAAAATACGAAGGACCTCGATTCACCTATACATTCTATATTGATCAGGGGTCACAGTCTGTATATGGAGACATAAAAATAAAAAAATAAAAACTAAAGTTTGAAACACAAGTAGACCCCGTTTGTTTATTAACTCAATGCCCAAAAAATTACAACAAAAACAGGTCAACATGTTGTTAGTCATTTGCATCTTCGTTTTCTTTTTTTTTCATATTAGTTTAACTCCATTTCACTGCTTTGCTACTGCAGCATTTCCTAAAATAAAGTAGCTATTTAGGGAACTCTCAACGCTCTGAGACCAGAAGAAAATGGAATATGTTACCGATGGAAAAACACAGGAGATTCAGATTTGCTTCTCAATGACGGATTGCTCGAGGGTAATGCAGCAACTTAAAAGTACTGCAGTTTTGGTTGTTTTTGAGTTTCATTTCAAACCAGTGCAACAAAATTGTTGCAGGAGGGAGCATGATCCAGATAAACAAAGATTTTGAGCATCACAGAAGACATTTGAGACCCCTTGTGCGGCACTGATAAGCTTACCAAATCTTTTTCTTTTTTTTTTAATAAAGAGACTTTCATACAGTTTTGATGCAAGACGTAGACTTTGTTCATTTACTTATATAAATAAGACCATAGACTTCTTCTAAAGTGATTTTTTTTTTTTTTTTTTTGCTGAGCGAGTCAGTCTAAAAGGTTAGGAAAGGGGCATTTTTTCAAGATAGACAAGGGTGTCTGAAGTTATGAGATTGACTTTCTTTAGTAAGCACAAGTAGGCACCTGAATATTAATGTAAAGTCAAGAAGACAAAGGTTTCAACTACAAAGTGCTCGTCTGCTATGCTTTCTTAGGATTTACCTAAGGCTCTGAAATATAAACAACTACAGCCTATTGGTATATCAAGTCAGAAAAGTTCCAACAGATATTAAATGCATTTCAAATTATTGTTTGATAAGCAGCATCCAAGTAGTCTCGTCAGCTAAAAATGCCCTGGGCCTGTACAATTTAAACTGACTCGGATTACATTCAATAGTAAACATGGCAGAATGCATTTCCTAAGTTACATCAAAAGAGGCATACTGGCATTTCAAACAACAATATCATATTCATAGAACGTGTAACATTATACATAATATTGAGGATAGGCAGACAGATCTAGATTATTCACAATACTTTGCAGAGAATTACACCCTTCACAGCAGTTAAAACAGAACTGAACCCAGAAAAAAAAAAGATATATTTTGACACAGCTATTTATATCACCATGAATGCCAAGAGTACTGTATTTAACTTTAAGCACTGAGGTGCAAATTTATATACATCTATCCCCCTCCCCATGCTTGTGGTTTGCTAGAAAATATTTAGTAAATGAAAATATAAATCCAGTTACACTAATATATAAATTAAATTAGACAATAAAAAGTTAGGAAAGTTAGGAAATGAACCATGAGATGTGTATAAGTACTTGTTCTCAAAGTAATAATGAACGCAGCATTATACATCAGTAACTTTGGTGGTTGAATTTCACTCATTTTTGGTGCACGGTGAATAATTGAAGCCATCATGCAAGTACTGCAGTGATAAACCTGACTGTGTTTAAACCAAGAATGTGAGTTTAACTGTAATGTTTGACAGCAAGGTTCTTACTCGCACTGATTTGATCAACTTATACCGGGATAAACCACAGCTGGATTTTGTTACAGCATTTTACAGAACTTGGATGGCTTCAACAATTTATTTTTAAGGATTATCCTGGGATAACCAAAAGATAGGATAATTCCTGAATGCTGTAAAATGCTTGACAGCTAGCTCAACTCCAAGGTTACATACTGATAGGAATGGTTTGACATTTTGACACACAAAAGGTTCAGTTGTATGCTTTCCATTTAATCCCACTTAACAAGGTGCCTTTGTGATGGCTTCAACCTGAAAACTGAAATATTGCAAATATTTTGGTATCCTGGTATAATAAATCTGACACACCTATATAACTATAATCTTAGATTCCAGCTGTGTAGTGTGCAATATATTGTTTAAATATGACGCAGTCAAGCAGTTTCGATTAATTTAAAAGGGACTATACCTAAGAATTTCAATGGACTATACTCAGGTTTGCTATACATGATTAAAATGATTTCTTTTAAAAGCAGCACTGTGTATCACATATAGTATCTTACTATCCAGTACAGACTGCTATCTTATGGAAAACTATTTGATTGCCCATCTTTAGTTCGGCACTCTAGCAGCCTATTTATATGTTATACATGCTTGTTCTAGTTTGAGCACAGCCTTTCCAGTAGTTTATATTAGGCATTTGATTATTTTAGGAAAACCATTTCATAAAAAAAATGTATATTGGTATAATAAAATTGTATAGTTTTCCCAAGAATTAAAATGTATAATTTTTAACAGGTACATTTTTACTTCCAGATTTATATTTTCTATCCCGTTCTAGGTACAGGTCACTTCAAATCTCTTGGTTTTACAGCAGAGCACAGCTTATACATGTTAATTAAAAGCAGATACATTTATTGAATAAATCTTACCATAAATTACGTGAATTTTACTATAGGTTTGCCATTAAATTATTGGTTATGAAAAGCACAGTTATATATTTTTTGTAGCAGAGGAGAATTCTTAAAAATCAAAAAGCATGTAGGCACCTGGTAATTCCAGCAACCAGGAAAGCATGCAGGTAAAGCATGGGACAAACTGAAAATCGTTCCTCGTGAAATAAAGCAATTGATTAAGAATCTCTTGTTGGCTGTACTATAAAATATTTTAATGAACGTTTATTTCAAGACAAACTGAGCATTCAAGGCAATATCTACCAATTTATTAGATTTGAGTCCTTTAAATGAGGTTATAAATCTAGTAAGATATACAGTATGTAACTGATAATCCATAAAAAAAATATTTGTTTCAAAAGGTGTTATAAAAAAAAATCTAGCCCCAAGCTAGAGTATACATGTTCAATTTTAAAACATCAAAATCAACATAAAATATGCAAATCAGCAAGTCTGGTTATAAACTGTAACTGTTGACTATGTGGGGAAACCAAACATAAAATATTTATATATAAAGTTGTATAAAAGGGAGGAGCGGATTCTGCTATAAGGCTAATCTTTCTCCCTACTTTGTGTTTAATAGGCTATCTGTGACATGACATATATACAGCAAGGTCTGTTTTATTGATCTCAACAGGCAGCAGCATTCATCAAACCATTCCTGCTATGCATTCTTTTGCCATTTTTGGATATACAATCAAATTGGATGTACTATTTGTTAAGTATGGATTAATGTATTTATCGTTATAAATGCATTCATTTGCATACTATTTTGCTTCCCTGGCATGCATTTTACATGTCAAAAGAATAACTTTGGCATCCATCTCTAGAACATAAATAATCTTTATTGAATGCCTTCTGAATCCTTTTTAAGTGCAATCTGAACTTTAACTTGTATCTTTCTAAGTAAGTTGTTATTCTATTTGAAGACAAGAAGGAGATAATTAATAAAACCACAGCGCACTTCACATTCTTTTAGGGGTTAGTGCAGGACTAGTGCAGAGCTGATTCAGAATTTGCAACAAACAGAAAACAAAATCCTAGCTTACCTTGAATTTAACATACTTCAAGATATTACTTATTAGTGGAAACAGATTTCACCAAAGCAATATCACTTTCCCCTTTAAGGTGTTAGTGTTTACCTTTAACTTACCACCCCCCCCCCCCCCCCCCAACTTGGCGCATAGCACTACCTGGCATCAAAATATTACATTATTATTGATTATATTATTATTTTAAATCAATGTCCCTATCCGAGTTCAGAAATGGTACAATTTCTCCATTTAGATAATTCACAGTTAAATAATTCCCAGTTAAATTTAGACCTTGTGCGAATGTTATTTTATGCACTTCCACCTTAAAACAACACCTGCTAAATACCCCCCACCTCCCCCCCTCCTCCTATCTCCTCCCCTCCTTACAGTACTGCAGACACAGACAGCTTTCCCATTCTCATGGCAACTTGGAACACAAATGCAAGGCCAGTTGCCACCAGCCTACTGATACTGGGGTAAAAGCTAAAACATAACAGCCCTCAAGTATTTTTTTTTATTTTATATGACCTTAAAAACACACAAAATAATGATATACACTGCCTTGCCACCTTATTAGAACCCATGACATTTTTTTTCCTCCACAATTTCCCTAATAAGTGCAGTTCTTATGAATTTAAAATCAAATGTCATATCCTGTACTAGCTTCGGTACCATTTGCACAGATTGTGTACTTCTTTGCAACACCTGTGAAGAGAACTTGGTGCATACCTGTATTAAAAATAGAAACCCTATTTGGCATTTGATGGCTTGTATACATACATATAACATTTGGCCAGCATTCTGTATATTGTGACTTGATTTGATCAACCTATACTCTGATTTTTAGAAGCATGTTACAGCAACCACTTATTTCTAGGAGTAATCCTGGTATAACCACTGATAGGTGCTCATTTGCCAGTGCTCCAGCTGTTGATCAAATCAATAAAAAAGTGGAACTAAACAAGAACACAGAAAGTGGTACCAAAGCCAGCACTAGAAACCTGATTTCAAAAACACCATCTTTAAGTTGCACACCAAGCTGCTCAAAACGGAGTCTTAATCTTAACTGAGAGCTAGTCAGAAGCAGCATGGCAACACAGAAAACAACATATTTTAAAAATAACTGATGGCACAAGAGAATGTTGTCAAGTTGTCAGAAACTTGACATCACCCAAAACTGTTGCACCATCCACATCATTAGCAATAAGGACGTCAAAAAACAAGCAAGGAACCAGTACGCAGTATAACTGCTCTACCAATCACCCACGTGTTCAGGTAACAGAAGTACTTCTAATGAGTGGTCAGACAGAGTATATCACCCCTTTCAATCTATTCCAGTTTTAAAGGTGTATTAAATCACAGTTTTAAAAATCTATGTACCTCTGTTTGAGAAGCTTCCTTTCACTTCCCCTCTGATCACTGTTCAACCTGTCATGTCTAATAAGTTTATTGAACACACCATCAACACTCCTCCATGTTGGTCTGCATGCATTAAGAGCCCCCCCCAAAAGAAAAACAGGACTGCACAGTGGAGTGGAACTCTAATTTCAACTGCTAAAAGATGCGGACCAACATGGAGTAGAGGGCTGCTCTTCAATTGACCTCTATTTGGTTGTTAATGTTCAAAATGAAGGGGAGTGACATTAGCAGGCTAATACATAGATTTTAAAAAACCATCAGGGGCTACACCATGAACATAAACACTGTGTGTTGCAGTGTCTCAGAGATGTACCATTAGCTAGTCATTTTGTGCTGTACCGTACACGGGATACAGCAGCCATTTACATTTTTAACAAAATATTTAGGATTCATTCTGTTTTAGAAAAATGGGAAAATGTCTTGAACATCATTGTTAAAACCCTTTTTGAAGGTAGCAGTAGAAGTGGTAGTAACAGTGAAAGCCAGATTGTCCTGCTGCTCAAGATTTCCTGTGCCGCAACCCCTCTCTGTTCTGCTTGCCGCGCGCTGCCGGATTCTCGCTGCCATCGCTCAGGGGTTTCTCTTGCTCACTCGTGCTCTCCTGCTTCTGCCGCCGCGTCTCTTTGTATCGCAGCGTGATGTCCCTGCACCACAGAAACAACATGGTTAGCAAAGTCAATTCCCACCAACTCACGCTGGTTGTTCCTTTACGTGCAAAGTGAAAAACTGGCAGAAAGCAACAAAAGAAAGTGAAAAATGGCCAAAAAACTCGAAATATTGAGGTATCTTCACCCAGGTGCTGACAGTTATATCCAGGCCAAGCAGGAAAAACTGAGCAAGGCAGATTTCAAGTAACAGCTTTTCCTCCCCTTAGCAGAATACAGAAACTGCCATTCATGCCGTTTACCACTGGAGGGCACAAGTGTTTTAATTCAGCACGGTCTCTGCTCGAGAGAGGCCCAGGACTGAATTGCAGGCATGGGGTGTTCAGGTCAGGGTTGAGGTGCACTCGCGAGCTGTGAGGAGACATTCTTGGCGTCTGCTGAAATCCTGCCTATATCCTAATCCTGACTATAGCCAGTGCCATTGTTCCTATACCCAATACAATTACATTTTTTTCATTAACATACAGCATATTGGCAATAATACATCTGCAACTGGATGAACTACAGACAGATTTGGCAAGTAAACTGTCATCTCCTTTGTGTTGCTTAAGCAATTGTACGGTAAATGTTACAGCATAGTGTTAACAAATTCTGTAAATTATGCGAAAATGCAGCTGTGGCAAAAATTTGATTGCAAATGTACCATTAAAAATGGATAGAGGCCCTACAATTCCAGTAGATGCATGCTACACTTTGTTTGCTCACATTCCAAATGTTTTCTTCATTCACCAAAAGTATTCAACTACAGCTGTCAGTACCATGAAAACTTAACACACTATGACCTACATCCAGAATCTCAAAACAAATGATATTGCAAAAGATATATACAGCAATAACTCATCTTGGCATCAGTGCCATGAAGTTAAAAAGCTACGTTCCTAACATGTAACACAACTGCTTTTAAATGTCTGTGCAAAGTTGCATTGAAATGTCCAAATAGTTTAAAAATTGAATGAGCAGTTCAAGATGTTGCTCAAGAAATGTACACACACAGAAGTAACAACATACGCAGTATGCAAGTACACGAAAAACACAATAGCAGGAGTAAAACATGTTCCACACACAAGATGGGAAAAGAAAATGTGATCATTCAAAAAGCCCTTATTTTCAGCCTTGTGTAAGTGCAGGAATGTCAAGACAAGTCAAGCCAGACGTCAAACACAAAAACGAAAAGCCAAATTGACCTACCTCACTGAACATGTACATTCCCGCTGAAGACATGGGGAAAGAACACAAGACAGGCTTTAATGGGCATGCTAACATGCGGGGAAAAACCTATACAAAGCTCGTAACCACGGTCAACAGCAATTATTCAGACGTCTTAATAAACGAGCATTTAGGGCAGTCACAGGCAACTGTTGTTTCTATAGGAAATCAAGAAATCTGTGCATCTCCCCCTAGTGGCCAAACATGGATGACACCTTCCAAATACTGCACAGCTAAAATCCCAACAGGTTTCTGAATGGTGTTTGGCCTATTTTATTGTTAGACAAAGATTACAAAAACTCTTCTCTTTGTCTAGCCAGAAATCAAAATGCAGTGCCTGTGACCACTGCCCTAATAAAAATGTGTTCTTTTATAGGAATTACTCCGATTTCAAAATGTAAACAGAGTGTAATATTAAATGAATACTTGAAGAGAATGTCACTTTATATTTGTAACAAAGTAAAAGACAGAATCAAGTTATACCAACTTGATGTATATTTGTTTAACTAATATGGCGACCCTCATATTGTTTTTGCAGTTTCGAAGTTACAAATGTGACATGCGGCAAAAACAGAACATGTGTTTGCCCACCTTGGTACAGTTTTATTTTAAACTGACAATATATTGTAGAAATACTCATTTACCTTCAATAACTGCTTCCTGCCAACTCCTTGTATGTCCAGGGGTGTGCAATTCATATCGCCCGATGCCCGGGACAACAAGATTTGTGTGAGGAGCAACAAGCTTTACTGTTATACTTTGCCTGTTGGACAAGGACTTTTGTTCTTTTGCCACAACTTTCTGTTGCTAGAAAAACTCCCGTTGATTTCTAGGGAGTCACACAAGGTCCTAAAGGTCTCGCACATACAAATGAAAAAAAAAAAAAAAAAAAAAAAACGTAACTTACAACACAGCTGCTCTGGGGAGGCTGTGAAGAGCTCAAAAGGTGCCTGCACTGCCATGCTACACAGACGGATGCTGTGTTTACATCGAGCAGGAGAGCGTCTGCTCCATGGAGAGAACTACCACACGAAACCCTTTCACTCTAAGACGGTGCTCGTGAAGGCATTGCCCAGCCGAAGCCGTTTGAAGAGGCCTGTTTAGGGGATGTTGATCACAAACAGTGTAGAGAGGGTTTGCGTAGTAGGTTCCTGGAGTGGGACATTCCTTTTAGGGGGACTAGTGCTCGCCATTTGGTTGGCAAACTCAGTATTATTTAGCGACGACACACTTATGTAACGTCACCCTGTTACACTGGACAGAGCGTATAGAGCTGTCACTCTGTCAGACTGAAAAGGAGGTGGATGGAAAGCCTCCAATTCCACGGGTTGACATGAAATGCCGAGACAGTCTTTGGCAAAAAAGCAGGTTTGGTAGGGAGCGTAACCTTTGTCTTAGCTCCTGAGGAGGATGTCAATCTTGACATGGCAAGCTGAAATAGCTGCCAGATAGACCTGTAACACGGAGGGGGATTTCCCCTTGTCAAATAGGTCCTGCAAAAATTGCAGTATTACTGCCATGGTATTCTGCAGGGTGTCAATAACCCTGTTATAAAGCCCCAGACGGCTCAAATGCAGCCGCTCAGGGGCCAGACCCAGAGCTGCAGGCTCGATGGGTCAGTATGTCATAAAGTTCCTCGTGCCTCACTGAGCAGGTCACGGCGCTTCGGCCGTCTCCATGGTTGGCCGCTCAGGAGCTGCTGTACCAGTGCGGTGACCTCGCTCCCGGTTCGGTACCGGGTTGGGAGTGGAGCAGGTCGATGACCTCAGTACCAGTTCGTTGCGGATTCACCGGTAAGCAGTCACAGTGTGTGGCAACATACAGGAATGCCTACTTGTAAAAGCCACTGGCAAAACCACTCAGTCAGTATCACACACAAGACTGAGAAAAGACTGCTTGTTAGAATGGACTAACAGCCTTCGCAATGGTGATGTTAAAAAGCTGTCACAGAAACAGCATCAAGATACTGTCGTTGGAATTGCTCAAAGCAACAAGAACCGAAGCGTATCTCGGTCTTGCGCAAGGCTGCTGAGCCCAGCAGCTGCTCTTGCTGCATGTGTGCTGAGCACAATGTTACATACAGGCCTGCGCGCAGACACAAGAGAAGAACATTTTCAACAAAAAACAGTAATTAAACAATTACATAAATAATCTAAAACGCCCTGTATAGTGCTAATTAAAACAAAAACAAGTAATAAAATAACTGGGATGGCTTGATACCGGTTCAGTCGCTTTGTAGCAAGAAAAACAGTGGGGCACTTTGCCTTTGTTTACATGCCATTTTATAGCGATGAGGTGCACACATGGAAATCAGAATACAAAAACGAGTCAAATGATATGACAGCGGTTCTGGAAAGACTGAATAAACCAATCCGTGTGCCTCAAGACACACTGGCTATAACAAGTTGCTTTTGAAAAGACTGACTAAACCATTAAGTTTAATGATGATGAGTTACCAGGTTAAAAAACAGTACTGTATCCGTTGTGAACGAATCGCTATCGGTGCCAAGAAGGTGTTCTTTTAAGCGAAGTTCCTGTTTCCTTTAGCCGGAGCATTTACAATGGGAAAAATCTGTTTCACCACAAGGGTGTTCCCTTAGGCGAAGTGTTCTCTTAGGAGGTGTTCCTACATGCGTAGCCCACTGTACCATTAAACCCTTTCTATTGAATTTTAGGCTTAGTAAAATCTGATATGCTTCAAATCAAAAGATTTGTGCATCTCTCTCAACTACAGCAAAACCTTTCAATACACTGGCAGTCAAATAACACTTAAAATACTTCTCTTCAAGCCATGCAGTGAAAACACATTCTTGTCATACTTAAATCTCCAAAAATGCAATGCATTCATTAAGAAAACCCTTCTCATTGTTTTTAGTTACAATGCTGTTCAATTGTTGTGATGTGCAAACAGCATTAAGCTTCATTTTGGTTATTTGTTGTTTTTACCCACACACTGGGATAACAAAGGCCGTTTGTGTAACAAAGGTCAGTTTCAACTTAAAACACAAACTGTGAACAAAAACAAAGAATCCCCGGCAGCACAACCTATGCAAGTCATATTAGATTGAATGGTTTGAACTCATGAATTAAACTGGAAATGTGAAAAATATATCATTGATATATCCCACTGTCTCAAAGTGTTCTGAAGGGTTTATAAAACCATGCAAATATGAAGTTACTACCTCCAGTGGTTTAATCTGGAAACCAAAAAGTCGCATCACAGAACACAGCTTGAAAAAAAAAAAAAATGCTCAGGTCACGTGATGCCAACATGGTCACCATCTTAGGTAAAGGGTGCCGTTAGATTTATCCCTAACACAAAGTTGCCAGCTGAAATGGTTTATGACATATTGCAGTTGTAAGTGTGGCGGCAGATTTGCAAACTCATAAATAATGCATTTCAGTGCTCTTACCGGATGAAGAACCTCCATATGGTCCAGGTGAGGATGACAAGGATTCCCAGAATCCAGCACTGGGTGACGTGGAAGGGGAGGGGCAGCATGAGGGTGTTGGGGTCGTATTTCACCACAATCAAAAACTCTGTCACCGTGATGGCCGCCACCATCCAGGCCTGCTGTCCCAACTTCTTATAGAATTTCCTACAGCACAGAAACAAAAGCAATTCACCAGCCAGGCAGAGTTTCTTAGCATGCAGCTATCCTGTTACTAGAACTTTCATAAAAAAGTGTTTCTTTCCTTTTTCCATTTTAGAGACAGTATGATTAAATGCTTTTTTTTTTTTAAACTTTGTTTATTGGTTTTTACAAAATTAACACGTTAGACAAATGACAAATAACTGTTACACTAATTATGACAGAAAAGGAAAGAGAGAGGAAGAAACAGTGTCGCGCTTGGTTTCTTTAAAGGAAAATTACGGAAGAGAGGACAGTCTGAGGTTGTCAACATAGGAAAGAAAGGTTTGCCATGCTTTATACAATGTTCCAGTACATCCCTTTAGTGCGAACTTAATTTTTTTCTAATTTAAGGTAATGCATCAGATCCCTGATCCAATGAACACAAGAGGGTGGGGCAGATTGCTTCCATCCAAACAAAATCAGACGTCTAGCCAGAAGGGTTGCAAAGGTCACAGTGTCTGACTGCAGCCTAGATAGGGGAACACTGTGAGATACCACACTGAAAAGTGCAGTGAGTGGGGTGGGGTCAATGGGCACTTGTAAGGTTTGAGAGAGGGTCTCAAAGACAGAGGTCCACAAAGAAGCCAACCTGGGACAAGACCAGAACATATGGATGAGAGAAGGCTGGATCCAGTTCAGGGTGAATTTTGGCCAGTTTGACCCTTGACAAATGGAGGCTATGAAACTTTGAATTGAGCCCATGTCGAGCGCAAACTGAAGAGGAATGCACACGGGCAAGAATAAATTCCTAAATGTCATCTGTGAGGTTGAGTTCTAAATCCTGTTCCCACACGGTTTTCAGTGCAGACAGTGGAGGGCAATGCAGAGACAATATAATGCTATAGATTTTAGATATAACACCCCTACAGTCAGGGTTCAATTCTAGTATGGAATCAATAGTGCATTTGGGAGGCAGTAGAGGAAATTGAGCCACTTTATTTTCAAGTTTCGAATTTACAATGAACTAAAAAAGTGTGTTTGTGGTAGATTAAATTTTAGGGCAAGCTGGTGAAATGATGCAAAATTATTGTCAATGTATAAATCTTTAACTGACTCAATACCACCTCTGTACCATATACTAAAAGCAGAGTCTACCACCGAGGGTGGGACCAGATGGTTTACATCGACAGGGGCAGACATGAACATGGAATGCAGACCAAACTACCACCTAAACTGTGCCCACATCCAGAGGGGGTCACACACCAGTGGGTTAACACTAAACAGAGGTAGAAGTGGACCGACAAGAAGTGGCCTCCATGACTATCCACACAGGCCCGTCTAGCTGGGGGTGAAATCATGACCAATACAATAGATTTTGAATGATAGCCGACCAATAGTAAAATTTAAAGTTAGGTAGAGCCATATCCCCCATTGATTTTATTCTTTGGAGAAATTCTTTGCGGATTCTGGGAGATTTCTTGTTCCAGATAAACAAAGAAGCCATCTGATCTAGGGCAGGTGTCTCCAATCCTGGTCCTGGAGGGTTGCTGTCCCTCCAGAACTCTGATAACACGCAGGTTGTTTCTCCTACTTAGGCTCTCCAAGTCATTAATCTTTGCACGGAGCTTGTTATTTTCAGAGGAAAGCAAGCTGCAGGTTGATGCAATTCCAACAAGGCGGGTTTCAAAAGCATTCATGGAATCCTCCATGTTCTCGGTGCATTCAGACAATGTGGCTTGAATGGGAGCAGTTGCCAGCTGAATTACTGTCCGAAGGGTAGCGATCTCGTCTCTTATAACTTCCTTGACGATCCTGCGAAAATGTTTAAGCATCGTGGAGCTGTAGCCAGCCCCCGCAGCTCTCCTGCTTCAGCGCTCGACCCGGCAGCAAGGGTAGTTGGATCAGCAGCCGGACGGTTTCTCAGGCATTGCACAGTAAGTTGAACTGACAACCGCCAATAAAATCACATTCAATATTAGAATTTAAGTTTACTCTGTTATATTAAACAAATTATGGGGCAAAAAAGGATTGCTTATGATTTATTGAAGTTGTGGGAACCCTTGCTTTCACCTCTACTCTATAACCGGCCCCCTAGTGGTCTCCCATGATTAAATATTTTAAAGGGATTATAATCTACATTATTGGAATGTTTAATTTCTTACCTGGTTTACTATTCCATTACTGTATAAGTGTTTTGAACAATATAATTTCTGTTTAGATTAATATTTTCCAGGTTTACCAAGTGTTGTTTTGCTGGAATGCTACAATGGTGATTTATGACATAAGCAGTATAAGGTACACCAAGAATTGAAATACTGGGCCCTATTCACAAAATTTCAAGAATCCTTTTAAGGAATGTTTTTAAAGAACTGTTTTGAGTTCCTCTCTAAGGTTAAACAGTGCAAGGAAAACTAGGAATAGAACCTTCTCTAAAACATTTGAAACATGTTTCATGAACTGCAGCCTTGATTTAAGTTTTTTTAAGGACTATTTTTGACTTGGTTAAACAGTGCATTTGGAAAATAAGAAATAACTTCTGACCCTCTTTAAACCATTTTAACTCAATGCCAGTCACAACCTGGTACTCATTTATATTTAGAAATAATAATCCAAAATAAAAAAATAAAGTTAAATGACAAATGTTTCAACTAGAAGTCTTTCAATGTTTTATTGCACTTTAAAGGTTTATTTTATTATGGTATTTCTTTATTTAGCCCTATTGAGTTTTCAATAGTTATGGATGATCTCTGACTAGGAAAGTGTTTGCTGAGTACATATCTGCTGGTTTTAAAAGTTATTTGCTACACTTTCCATGAGAACACAGCTGTACTACAGAACCCACTGAGGCCCATAAACTTACGGATCGTCCATGAAGTCGTAAATCTCTCGCATGGCCACTCCTCCCACGTTGACAAAGAAAACTAAACGCAGCAACACCAGACAGTGCTCCGGAGGCATCCACAGCACAAACTTCAGGTAGAATGTGTTCAGCTCTGCCAGCAAGAACTGTGCAGGGAGGAAGAGAGACACCAGATCTTAGAGGAGCTTAAACAGCTGCAGTGTCACGATTACACACACGTTTACTGCCTTTGACTGCTTCTACCAGATGAGCGATTCCCTTTATCATGACTGAAACTGGTGTGCAACAGGGAGATGCAGCTTTTATATATTACAGGGCAGCAGTGTGGAGTAGTGGTTAGGGCTCTGGACTCTTGACCGGAGGGTTGTGGGTTCAATCCCTGGTAGGGGACACTGCTGCTGTACCCTTGAGCAAGGTACCTTACCTAGATTGCTCCAGTAAAAACCCAACTGTATAGATGGGCAATTGTATGTAAAAATAATGTGATATCTGTATAATGTGAAATAATGTATAATGTGATATCTTGTAACAATTGTAAGTCGCCCTGGATAAGGGCGTCTGCTAAGAAATAAATAATAATAATACAGAAAGCAAGTCAGAGATGCTATCTACATAACAAATGAATCATGTGAGGGGCAACCTATTAACATTCAAGTGTGTTGTACATATGTCAGGTGTTTATTATTACTGTGCTCACTGGTTCTGAAGACAAGTGCATGACTCTTACCACAAATATGATGCCACACACAGCCAGCCACCTGCGCAGATTGGAGGCTGGTTTCCACTCGAACTTCACCCAGCTGTAGGGTGTAAACTGGAATGCAATTCTTTTGATTTTTCCCCTGTGAAAAAACAAGTAATCAAATAGCATAAGCAAAAGGCAAAATAAAAAGCTACAGAGGTGGGTGTTAACAGTCAGCACGCAAACATTGCACCTTATATAGTTAGTTCTAAAGAGACTTCAGTCCCATTCATGGGGTCCAACTTACTTTCCTCAATCTTTAATCATTATATTGGAGATGCTGCACCCTAACTGTGGCTACCCTGGATAAATATTTGACTAAAGAAAACTACACATGGATATGTTTGCATGCTTGCATCAAATGAGCAACTGAAGACTTATTTGTATTGTTTAGTATTTTTGAATATAGTAAATCTGACCAAAACAGTTTACTTGGAAATCATTTCAATTTTAAACTCTTAACATCCCTAGTCTAGGTTTAACAAATTACCTCAAGTGTTTAAACTGTACAGTTCAGTGTACTGCAGTTAGTATACAAACACACAACTATTTTAAAAAGCAGAAGCCCCAGGATCAAGCCTGGGGTGACACACTTGTATGTTGGAATGTTCCACAGTCCCTGCCACTGATAGGTCTTCATTGAGAGCCACTCCAGGGTCTTCATGCCACAGTAAATCCCAAAGCCATTGCAGAAAACCACGTCCATCAACCACTGCAACAAAACACAGCCAAGACGTCAGACAGGCAGACAGCATAGCGTCTTGAGGAACTAGAACCGGCCCTAGCACTATTCTCACTTGATAAAATGGCCCTAATTTGCAGCGAATTATCTCATTTTTATTTTGAAAGGAATACAAACTGTAATTTGCCTTTTCAGACAGTATAAAAAAGTACATTTAGATGATTAATTACAAAGGTCAGTTAAAACAAAAATGGCTTTTTCCAGCAACTAAAAGCTGAATTACTGAAGTTAGTTTTAATGATCACTAGTGGTGTGCCTGGCACAAAAAAAAAATCACATAAGCAGAAACAAAAATCTGAGAATTATACAAAACACACATAATATGATGGGTAAGAAAATTCATAGAATGTCGAAGTTCTAATGTATAAGTTTATGGAATTTCAATGAAATTCCCACGCATGTTCGTACATGGTCCCACCAACACTCGCTGAAGTTTGGCAGCTGATGCTCCAGGCTGTATTCCAGGAACTCGAACATGACACTAATGATCATACACATCCACCAATCACGGATCACCAGAGTCTGCAGGGAGAAGAGTGGGAAAGATGGGTCAGATTCGTCTGTCACAATCTAGAGCTTTACCAGAAAAAGATCCTGCACGCCGTAAGGGGCCCATCTCAAAATAGACCACACAGTTAAGAAGGATAAAAGCTCTCTTAAGAGAGCTGAAAGTAGAACAGTTATTCACTGCATCTATGTTAGAAAACACCAGTGACTGAAACATTTTTGCTTTACCTAGCCTTTCACCACCCATGCAACTTTGTCATTCCATTCAACTTTGGTATCCGTTTGTCCCTGAAAATGTACTTGGAAATACGCCTGATCATTTAGCAGTGTTGTTCATTTTCCGACAATTGCAACTAAACATATTTTTAAATGAAAGAAACGTTCATATTTTGGAGTTAATGAATGGCCTTTGTAATAGCCTGTGTTGAATACAGAGTATGTTAGAGTCACATGGTATGGTATGGGATAGTACAGCACAGTACAGTACACCCTGGCAAGCTTACCTTTATGTACCAGCCAATAAAATGTGCTGGAACAAAGCCATCCATCTTGTCCTGAAACACAAATATAGCATGTTATTAGTAATATGCAATATATTTCTCATTACTGTGCTGCATGAAAACACAGTGCTTGTTATCAAACACAGGTTCCTTTTAGGAATGCATGTTAACCATGCTTAAACATTAGGGTCATATTTTCAAGGCGTTTCCTCCAGTCTTCAATTTAAAATAATAATTTAAAAAATGTTACAAAATGAGAAACAAACACATTCTGAATGCTTAAGAGAACATTGTTTTACTAGTTGTTTGGTTCTAGTTTTGGAAAATGAACAGCTGTTTTACCTTTAAAAAAAAAAAAAAAAAATAGAGTGAAAGACTTGAGTAAACACAAACAAATATGGCCCTAGGAAAACAAAACAAGCTAATTCCCTATTCAAAATAGAACAAAATAGACCATAATATAGTCTTGGCAATTTAGCTACGATACGTCTTTTTTTTTTTTTTCTTTTTTTTTTAATTTTGTAGTCGCCAATGATTTTTTATTATTTTCTCCCAATTTAGAGTATCCAATTATTATTTAGGCTCAGCTCACCGCTACCACCCCTGCGCTGACTTGGGAGCGGTGAAGACAAACACACTCTGTCCTCCAAAGTGTGTGCCATTAGCCGACCACTTCTTTTCACACTGCAGACTCACCATGCAGCCACCTCAGAGCTACAGCGTTGGAGGACAACGGAGCTCTGG